>NC_088314.1:19570694-19887569 GCF_910592395.1 Lineus longissimus | reverse complement strand
CCCGACCAGCAAATTGTAGGGCATATACACAATTCCTAAAATACACTGCCATCCAGAAGTATTAAGGTAGCAGGAAGGGTTGGGCGTTTGTGGTTTCTGAGTCTGAGGGGGTTGGTGTCTGTTGACTGTGCTTTAAGAGAGACTAGGCATGGCGCCAGTCTCTCTTAAAGCACAGTCAACAGGCATTTGGTCTCAGTATTTGGGTTTTGATTGCCATGACTGTACCCCTGTAAAAGTCAGAGGAGGAGAAGTTTGGAATGATGAAAGCATTGAAGAAGAAGAAATGTTATTATTGAGGAAAGCAAAATTTATTATGAGACTAGAAGGCAGTGTCCTGACTTGATTATTTTGAAAATGGCGGTCTGAACACATTAAAAGGTGGAACATGGCATTTTATCGACTTTGAAGTGCTCCGCAGTTAAAGGGAGACTATAGGCAGCAGCTAGGTAGGCAAGATAAAATCATACAAATTTGCCAATAGGGGTCAGTCATATCTCTAGGCATGGCGCTAGTCTCTCTTAAAGCACAGTCAACAGGCATTTGGTCTTAGTATTTGGGTAAGTACAGAATCAAGGCAGCACAGAGAGCAATGATTGAACGATGCTGTGGACAAGTCCAAGGATACTGCATCAGTCACGACCAACTTCTCATCAGAAAGCGTCACCACCAGCATATTCAATGTTCAGTTCCAACCTGTACCAGTCCAATGCACGCCTGTCATGGTCAGCAGTGGTCAGCTTAGCGCGATATGGAACATTCTTCCGAAACTCAAGCGAGGGAAGTCTGCTCATTTGCCTATCTCGCGCACTGCTCCTTCTTGTCAAACATCGTAGTGAAATCGTGGTACAGTGGGGCGTCCTCGAGGATTGCAGCTGGTCGGACAGACGTGAGGTGGAATGTGGGCGGCTGCACTTCTTCGTTGATGTGCGATGGCAGATAGCACAGTTGTTGCGTTGCATGACAGCTGAAAGTGAATGTGATATCATAGAACTGAGGCGTTTGCAATGAGACTATAGGTGAAGTAGAAGCAAGGAGTGAAATGGGCCATCTTCCAGTGACTAATATACAGAGTAAGGGCCCTGGGTGTTGTTAGATTCAGCATTGAATGTATTCCTCGTACAAGCGTGAATAGTGTGGACATACAGTGAGAGGTGAGAGACCCCTATTGACTACTTCCTGTAACTTTATCTTGGATATTATATTAGTATTGAACTTCTAGCCATGGAATATGAAGAAATTGAAGTTGTAGGCATGGAATATGAAAAATTATTCAACGGTGAAAGACATTATTCCATGAGGCTTTGACGTGATCGCAAAGGACGCGACGTGATTGGTTCACATGCTAATGAGGTATGATAATGATAATTACCTCTATAAATGCTACTTGGATAGCGACTGTGTCGTTGACTGCAACAGTGGTCTATGTCAATGTGTACCTGTAATGTCAATGAAGTATGATGAGGTGATGACGATAGTGCAATTATTAAATATTGGCAAGAGATCATACTGCAACATAGGTCTTGTTTTTGACAGATGACTGTGCGACATTCCCATTGGGTCTTGTTAGAGTCAGCGCTGCATGTATTCCTTGTACAAGCTTGAATAGTTGTGACGGACTTTGAGGGGTGAGAGACCCCTATCGGCTACTTCGTCTAACTTTATCTTGCCTACCTAGCTGCTAGCAATAGTGCCCCTTTATCAAGACTGAAACCCACTGTGTGGGGCTAAGAAATTACCTTTATAATCCTAGTTGGATAACCACTGTGTAGATGATTTGAAGAGTGCTCTGTGGATGTGTGCCTGTAATGTCAATGAAAGTATGATGAGGTGATGACGATAGTGGAATGACGAAATATTGGAAAGAGATCTATTCCTAGAAGAACATATGTCCTGTTTTGACTAGGTGGCGCATTTTAGAATCAGCAGTGAGCACTGTGTGTAACATGGTGGAGGCAGCGGAGATAATAACTGTGTCGAAAGTATTGTTATAGGGCCTTCCCTAGGCCCATGGGGTTAAATTTACAATCCACGATTGAAAAGACGTAGTTTGATCGCATTCAACTATAAATCCATTGAACAGTTGTGTTCCTTTAGTCAACCGATGACCTTTTGTTGGGCCATGATCGGGGATTGTAAACTGTAAATGTATTATGGACTGGGAGACGGGGGAAACACAAGTGAAATAGACCAAAACAAGTGATTTTGGGGCTTTGGTTTAGACGCATGCCCCACATGCGCCATGCGGGATTATACGGTTCATGTGAACTTGTTGACATCTACATGATCTAGTGCTGTTATTGGTCATGGTACATGGTAGGCCTAATCATCATGGCTATATGTTTCAGGAAAAGCGCGGAGTAAAATGAACTGCCGATGAATAATGATGCTGTTCATGTTTACCATGTTTACTAGTACATAGCCATAGGGTATGCACTGGCCAGTGCACTTTCTGCACGTCGTCATGGTCATGTACGTGATACCGTAACCTTGCATTGTTTTTTGAATGCGCATGCTTTTTGGGCAAAATCACTTGTACCAACACTAATGAATAATGTCTTCTTATCCCTATGACTCCATACACAGTGAGGGCATTGTCCCATTCCCATCAAATGGTAACTTATTGTACCGTATTAGGGTGGAAGTCGGGGAGCAGATACCTACCGTTGCACGCCTGTCATAATCAGTAGTGATGAGCTTGGCGCGATATGGAACATTCTTCAGAAACTCAAGCGAGGGAAGTCTGCTCATTAGCATATCTCGCGCACTGCTCCTTCTTGTCAAACATCGTAGTGAAATCGTAATGGAAAACGTCTGGCTTTGCGCCAGACGTTGAGACTAATAAGTGAAGAACTAATAGGTAAAGAACTTCTACTTGCGCGAGACTGCTCTGATAAAATTATCATTGCAGAGACTACGGTGACGTACACATATATTTTTTACAATCAAAAATGCCCTCAAAAGACGACATGGAATGATTATTTTATTGATATTTCCTACTATATACCTTCCAATTATCACTTTATACAAATAGATCGGCGTTAGGTCGCATGCTTTTCTTTCCTGGTGACACTATAAAGCAAAATAGTTGCAACCCCGTAAATGCGCTATAAGTCCAATAATAAGTGGCGGGTGACCCGTTATAAATGTTTCGCCAGCTTCGCTTTTTTGCCGCTACGCGGCGCGTTGGGCCCTTGCGTCTAGTAGCAGAACCACAGGAAGTGATGCAGAGTGAGGCAGGTAGGTCAGCAACCTGCATTGTGTGTGGCGTGTAGAGTATTGAACAATACTCAATAGCTATCACTGCAATGATATCACTGTGCGTGGTGTTGGGCTAGTCTTGCCACAGTAAGTAGGGGAATTAATGGGTTCCATGTCAGTGAACATGATAAGTGATAATAATTGACCAATTAAATAATTAGGGCAATAAAGCAGTCTGATGATGTTTGGGCCATTTGATGAGGAGGCTGGCTGAAGCCATGCATTGCATGCATTGAATTCTGACATAGACATGATGAACTTAATCTAATTCAATTGTAGAAGGCCTCTGTAGTTGTTTCTATTCTAGGCTGGCTAGGCCTTATCAGTTTGGGCCAGAAATATGTAGGAGATACCTTTAACTTTGTGTTGCCCAAACCCACTATGATTTTGCTTGGTTATGGTGGGGTTTTTTGAGTGGTTGTCAGTCAAATTGACCCCAAGTCCCAAGGCCAAGTCAATTTGCTGTAGGCCAAGGCCAAGTCAATAAACTGTAGGCCTAGGCCTAGTTTTATTTGCATTGCCGGAGTGTAGGCCTGAGAGACATGGGCCTTATGATTTAGTTGCAATGTTCAATCTCCAGAGCATCCAGACAATGATGGGACCATGTCAGAAGAGTCTGATTGCCAGAAGTGCTACAAATGTCGACGTCCAATGTCTTGTCAGGACATGGAATGCTTGTCATGGATGACAACCGTGATGTCAGAGGACATGATAGAGTTCGACTCATCAGAGGAGCTACAGTTCCAAATGGAAGTAATGGATAAGTTTTGGGTAAAAAAATTACAAAACTATTTTAATGCCAATGACATTAGTAGTATTTATTTTCAAGGATAATAGATACAGAAAAAGAGAAAGCATCAATACAGTAAGTTGTACTACTAGTATTTGCACCAAAAAATCTGGAAATCTGAAGTGGTGCAATTTTTCACCATGCTCATCATCTTTGTTGTAACCACGACTGGTGCATTGAGGTACACAGCAATATCGGTGACTCTTGGGAGGTTGCTGAAGACAAGAATAATCCCCAGTTAATAACAATCTTAATAATTTTTGTCAAACTGTTAAGATTCTTGGCAAAACAAGCAATTGTGTGAACTTACTTGTTCAAAGAAACATTAGATTACATGGTTTGTTTCTGTATTTACGCCAAGAGTACTCAGTATATCATTTAGCTCCTCTCAATTAAATGCATTTCAAAGAGATTGATAAATACAATCAGCGCTTTTTGAAATGCATTTGATATCTTGATATCTTGACAATATTATAAGTAAATAGTACAGATATAGTACTAGTAGTTTGGGTAGTATACTGCTGAATATTGACTGAATTACAAATGAATTACCTTCATAACATTTCCTGCTGGATTGGAATAGCTGTGATCTTGAGAGTTTGTTGATGTATCATCCATATCCATTTCGGGAAACCTGGTTTATTCCGGGTCACTTGTTTGTAACGTTAGACAGCGGTTGTTCCAAACTGAAACATGATCGTATCATTTTGAGTGAAACAGGTACTTTGTGAAAAGAATTACAATGCCATGGATGTGTGTTGCATGTGATATGACGGCATTTGGATCTCAGTTAATAATAAAACTTGAAATAGGCAATTGACATCATTTTGTCTTGTTAATTTTTAAAATCATGACTTGCCCAAACATTTTCCATGCAGACAATGAGACATGACAAATATGGTCAGCCTCTCATGCCTCATTTGCTGTGATCCCGGGCTGTGATATCTGGCTATCATTAGTCTCCCTGCAGGCCTATGGCCATGGGCCATGGCCCAAGAAAGAGTAGCCTACATGTAGCTAGCTGCCTGCCATTGCATCATGATCATATAAGGCTACATGTTTTCATTTAATACAATAACGGCATTATGCACACAGTACATAGCCTATAGTATAGCCATAGGCCTACCATTACACCACAGAAAATATACTATGCCAGGCCTACATGTACATGCTCAAAATCAGTGGCAGAGCCATGCAGCAACTTGATACTACATGTACAATGCAGATGTACACTACCACAACACAACACACACAGTCACACTGACTGTCCATTACTGTTGTGTTGTTTATAACTATGTTTATGGTGACTTAACTCACATGATATGCATAAAAAAGCCCATTATCAACACTAAAACTTTACCTTTACTCAGTTTCCAGTTCCTGGCATGTTTGGTGTGCCTATTCAACGAATTAATACCATTTTATTGCAGAGTTTTCCCTCTTCATAATGCTCTGTGGCTTCCTCTATCTACGTGGTATCCGGTCGTTTCGCTACACGACCATTTCGCCAGTTCGCTTCATAGTTCAGTCGTTTCGCTACATGTTCGGTCGTTTCGCTACATATGGTTAACTATCCTATTATATATCATGAATTAATCATTTTTTACCTTTTTATTGGTCATCCATTGCAGGACCAAATTCTTTCGTAGCCTATGTCTAATATCATGACATGACCTAGTTACAGAACTGATATTAGGCGGCAGGTAAATTTTAGGAATTGTTATCTGTACAACGGAAAGTAGTAGATCTACGAATAAACATATATATATTGGAAAAAAGGTATCCCGACCAACAAATTGTAGGGCCTATGTACGGACTTACCGTAATGTTGCGTCCAAACAAAGGAATGCGCCTTAAATACCGAAGAGAGATCTTATAAACAACATATAGACTCGTTCTCAGGCCCCTTGTGACGGGGTTGATTAACGTATTTTAAACCTTTATGAGGCGGCACCACACGATGGCGTAGGTCTACCCAGTAAGAGTGTCAAAATGCACTTCATCTACCGGGAAACCGCTTGGAAAAACCGCTTGGAAACCGCTTGGAAAAACCCATGCATCTTGTTATGGTTTTTAGAATGGTTATCCGCGGCAGTTTCAAGGAATTGCCCGAATGAATTAATACGGAACACTTTTCTCCGCCTGCATCTTTCAACAATCATTTTGTAGGTAACCAGCTGGTGGAACGACCATATTTTCGAGTGGTCGGGTCATGGCTATAAATCGTTTTAATATGTATTGTGTATACGCTTACTATTTTTGGACAAAGGACGGAAACCGGTACAAACTAGAACTATTGGCAAGTAGGATGATTTCCAGGTAGCTGGAATGTCTAGTTTTTTCTTCGATTTGCGGGAAATCGCCAGAGGGATATACGTATATGCTATATGCCTTGTCTCCTATGAAAGCAGTTCAAATGCAAGTAAACTGCCTTGTTTGGTTCTGTCATCTCGATATAAACTTCAATCACTGCCGGGCGTAGGGGTGAGTATACGGGGGTAGTAAGGGCAAAAAGCAGAACCTAAACAGAGGGATTTTATGATATATTTCATATTTCGGCTGTTGCCCTCAAATCAATCACTGCATGTTCCTGTGCCAGAACGTTACTTCTTTCATCTCGGCACGGCCTACTCAGGCTCTATCCTGTCAATTTTCCGGTCCCATCGAGGAGTGGAGTGCTGTCTTTCGTAGATGGAAATAACTTGCTCGAGTGGGAAATGATTACGGTGGGGATAAAGCATCTTGATAAACGCACGTTTCTGGCAGCTTTTTGCACTCTAATAAAAAATAAGCATGATTGGGATGAAGATCATTAAAGCAAAAGCATATCTTAAGATATTTTTTATTTATTTCAGGGATTAAACCATGACAGAACGGCCAGTGAAGGTTCGATGCCACGGAGTGGTAAAAAGACTCCGCATTACAGGAAACCTCAATAACGTACTGAAGGTGATTCGCCAAGGGTTCGATATACTTGCTGACGCCGATATCACCCTGACGATGGTAGTGGAAGGGAATGGAACCCCCCGCCCCGTCACTGAGCAGACCCTCCAATACAACTGGAATAAGCTTCAAGAACTGAATGTGACACTACCACGTCAAGCCCAAAGGTATAACTAAGGTTTTTTCCCCTCTAAAATGGACCCCATTCCGATGTGATGTCCTTCATGTCCTTCCCTGAAAAGTATTGACATTTTTTGAATGAGGATCATTTTGCTCTCAAACCGTGTTGAACTGACCTTGGAGTAACCAGGCTGGTTACTCTAAGAACTGATCAGTTAAATTTTGATGGAACACACTGACTGCGCCCGTATCAAGGCTCACATAATTCACCACCCCACAGAGTCAGGAATGTTCCTTGCTTCAAGTATATCTCCCCTTTTGCAGCGACCATATTCATATTGTTGCAAGATGTCAGTCATTCTGTTCATGTTGGCGAGCTTGTTTCATATGTTGCAGGGCGCTGGTGAACCCAGCCCATCTTCAGACAGTCATCGAAGGAAGATTGTACAAGATTGATGAACCACCAAGTCGAAACAGCCAAGTCGTCCAAAAGTGCCGACGCGACATGGGGATCATGAAAAACATCGCCGAATTCAAAAACATGTTCCCGAGGACAATCAGCTTGGTCGGGGACCTGCATTGCTCAGTCAGTACTTTGAAGACTTCATTCTTGGTCAGAGGCACCAACTTGGTGTCAAAGTCGAAGTCTGTCGTAAAAAGCCTCATAGACATTTTTGTTAAATCAGAGTCTGCCTTTGAGGGTTTAAGCAAATTGTGTGCAACCGTCACAGATGTTTTGCAGCAGCTGAGTCTCGACTTGGTGAACGGGGATCATCAACCGGCTATTGCTATTCTTGAAATGTTGATGAGTAAAGGCGACGAAATGGAGAAAGTCGCTCGAGAATTGGACGGTAGTATTGAACGGTCAATGGGGGAGATTGATGGCGCTGTCCAAACCATCGCGAATGAGAAGAAACAGATAGAAACAAAAGTTGATCATACGACGAGGGAGAAGAACAGAACTGAGGAAAAGATAAAGCGGCAAAGCCTGGAAATTGATAGACTTGAGAGTAAGCTCAGAGAGTATACGAATGAGATCAAGGAAAAGAAAAAAAATGCGGCAATAAGTGGAACAACAACTGGAGTTGGAGTTGGCCTTACCGTCGCCGGGGTCCTGTTCCCACCGTTGCTCTTGGCCGGTATCCCGACACTGGTAGGATCATCAATTTACCTCGGGGTGACCGTCAGTCAAATCAAAGATCTCAAAAACGAAATAAGTGCAGCAAAGGATGAAAAAAGGAGAGACGAGAGGAGGAAAGAGGAACTTAAACAGACACTGAGCGAGCTCAGAAGCGACCTTCGAAAGTTGGAACCGATTTCTACTTGCCTGCATGATGTTTGGGGACAAATGGTGGGGATTAAAGCAGCCGTCAAAAAGATGGAGTCGTTTTGGCCAGGACTGAATGACTTCTGTAAATCGGTGATGGCATCGGAGCAACGAATGGTTTCTGTGATGAAAAGTGACAGCACGAATCCTGTTACTCTTTCTGATGCCTTCAAGTCACAGATTGTGAATTTCTCGGCAAGGCAAGTATAAATGCAGTTATTGCTTAAATCATCACACGGAGGCTATTTCGTTGTCTTCAAGGGAGTGTGGCTCGCATTCCAAGGATGATGAATATTGTCAAATAAGGGGAATCTATAAGGGTGAGTGGAAGGCGGGGGGGGGGGGGTCAAATGCCTTCAGAATGTGTTTTTCTATCCCCTCCGGGCGAAAAAGCGAGCAACGGCCCTGGAACCATCGCCAGTGCCGGGTATATATAACTCAACCATTTTTGGTTTTTATGATTACACGTCAGTTGCTCTGCATGAGGTTTGTCAGAGTTGCCACGATGATGTCAAAACAGCCTTATCGAAACTGCGCTCATATCAATGTATGTTTTGAAATGTGGCGGGGAATTCTACCGGGATTATTTTGGTTTGGACTGAACGAATATATGGCGGAAAAGATACCAAGGGAAGACTTTTCTGCGTCGGCTTATATATAGCATCCTCGAAATACCAGAGTCAGTCGTATCCTCCTCCCCTCGCACACGTACGCTCGATTGTTGGTGCTGAGTGTTGGCCAGAAGTGCAGGATATAGCCGTCGAAACCACCTCTCACCTAGGTAGATTATTCACGATTGTACGAGGGATATATTTATCGCTGAATCAACTACGATCCATGCAGTCCTTTCCTCTGTCCAGATCAGCTGATTTTGGAGACGACATGACGACGTCAGAACATACCGTAACCATGATGCCATCTGAGGACTGTTAATCTGCAAATTCAAAATGTTGGTACAAATCTATATCATAATACTATAAGGCGGCTCGCTAAAGTGCCATTTGGGGGTCGTGTTTCGTCTGGAAATTTTGCACGTTTGCAGGTGATATGTTATCCTGATGCAACGTCATGTTTATTTTCGGAAATTTACTTCAGCGGAGCAGTAATGAGGGATTTTTAATCGGACACGGTCAATTCTCCTTATCACTCACGGAAGCCAAGCCATTGCTGTTCAGTTATGCAGGGGATTAATGAATCACCTGCACTCCCTGTGGGGTGACTAACACTACCTGTTGAACGGCTGGCTGTAGGGGGATGATTGGAACAGCCTGTACACGTGCTGACCTGCTGAACCCAGAAGTATTAAGGTAGCAGGAAGGGTTGGGCGTTTGTGGTTTCTGAGTCTGAGGGGGTTGGTGTCTGTTGACTGTGCTTTAAGAGAGACTAGGCATGGCGCCAGTCTCTCTTAAAGCACAGTCAACAGGCATTTGGTCTCAGTATTTGGGTTTTGATTGCCATGACTGTACCCCTGTAAAAGTCCGAGGAGGAGAAGTTTGGAATGATGAAAGCATTGAAGAAGAAGAAATGTTATTATTGAGGAAAGCAAAATTTATTATGAGACTAGAAGGCAGTGTCCTGACTTGATTATTTTGAAAATGGCGGTCTGAACACATTAAAAGGTGGAACATGGCATTTTATCGACTTTGAAGTGTTCCGCAGTTAAAGGGAGACTATAGGCAGCAGCTAGGTAGGCAAGATAAAGTCATACAAATTTGCCAATAGGGGTCAGTCATATCTCTAGGCATGGCGCCAGTCTCTCTTAAAGCACAGTCAACAGGCGTTTGGTCTTAGTATTTGGGTAAGTACAGAATCAAGGCAGCTCAGAGAGCAATGATTGAACGATGCTGTGGACAAGTCCAAGGATACTGCATCAGTCACGACCAACTTCTCATCAGAAAGCGTCACCACCAGCATATTCAATGTTCAATTCCAACCAGTACCAGTCCAATGCACGCCTGTCATGGTCAGCAGTGGTCAGCTTAGCGCGATATGGAACATTCTTTCGAAACTCAAGCGAGGGAAGTCTGCTCATTAGCCTATCTCGCGCACTGCTCCTTCTTGTCAAACATCGTAGTGAAATCGTGGTACAGTGGGGCGTCCTCGAGGATTGCAGCTGGTCGGACAGACGTGAGGTGGAATGTGGGCGGCTGCACTTCTTCGTTGATGTGCGATGGCAGATAGCACAGTTGTTGCGTTGCATGACAGCTGAAAGTGAATGTGATATCATAGAACTGAGGCGTTTGCCATGAGACTATAGGTGAAGTAGAAGGAAGGAGTGAAATGGGCCATCTTCCAGTGACTAATATACAGAGTAAGGGCACTGGGTGTTGTTAGATTCAGCATTGAATGTATTCCTCGTACAAGCGTGAATGGTGTGGACATACAGTGAGAGGTGAGAGACCCCTATTGACTACTTCTTGTAACTTTATCTTGGATAGTGCCCCTTTATCAAGACTGAAACCCACTGTGCGGGGCTAAGAAATTACCTTTATAATCCTAGTTGGATAACCACTGTGTAGATGATTTGAAGAGTGCTCTGTGGATGTGTGCCTGTAATGTCAATGAAAGTATGATGAGGTGATGACGATAGTGGAATGACGAAATATTGGAAAGAGATCTATTCCTAGAAGAACATATGTCCTGTTTTGACTAGGTGGCGCATTTTAGAATCAGCAGTGAGCACTGTGTGTAACATGGTGGAGGCAGCGGAGATAATAACTGTGTCGAAAGTATTGTTATAGGGCCTTCCCTAGGCCCATGGGGTTAAATTTACAATCCACGATTGAAAAGACGTAGTTTGATCGCATTCAACTATAAATACATTGAACAGTTGTGTTCCTTTAGTCAACCGATGACCTTTTGTTGGGCCATGATCGGGGATTGTAAACTGTAAATGTATTATGGACTGGGAGACGGGGGAAACACAAGTGAAACTGAAATAGACCAAAACAAGTGATTTTGGGGCTTTGGTTTGGACGCATGCCCCACATGCGCCATGCAGGATTATACGGTTCATGTGAACTTGTTGACATCTACATGATCTAGTGCTGTTATTGGTCATGGTACATGGTAGGCCTAATCATCATGGCTATATGTTTCAGGAAAAGCTCGGAGTAAAATGAACTGCCGATGAATAATGATGTTGTTCATGTTTACTATGTTTGCTAGTACATATCCATAGGGTATGCACTGGCCAGTGCACTTTCTGCACGTCGTCATGGTCATGTACGTGATACCTTGCATATTTTGTTTTTTGAATGCGCATGCTTTTTGGGCAAAATCACTTGTACCAACACTAATGAATAATGTCTTCTTATCCCTATGACTCCATACACAGTGAGGGCATTGTCCCATTCCCATCAAATGGTAACTTATTGTACCGTATTAGGGTGGAAGTTGGGGAGCAGATACCTACCGTTGCACGCCTGTCATAATCAGTAGTGATGAGCTTCGCGCGATATGGAACATTCTTCAGAAACTCAAGCGAGGGAAGTCTGCTCATTAGCATATCTCGCGCACTGCTCCTTCTTGTCAAACATCGTAGTGAAATCGTAATGGAAAACGTCTGGCTTTGCGCCAGACGTTGAGACTAATAAGTGAAGAACTAACAGGTAAAGAACTTCTACTTGCGCGAGACTGCTCTGATAAAATTATCATTGCAGAGACTACGGTGACGTACACATATATTTTTTACAATCAAAAATGCCCTCAAAAGACGAAATGGAATGATTATTTTATTGATATTTCCTACTATATACCTTCCAATTATCACTTTATACAAATAGATCGGCGTTAGGTCGCATGCTTTTCTTTCCTGGTGACACTATAAAGCAAAATAGTTGCAACCCCGTAAATGCGCTATAAGTCCAATAATAAGTGACGGTGACCCGTTATAAATGTTTCGCCAGCTTCGCTTTTTTGCCGCTACGCGGCGCGTTGGGCCCTTGCGTCAAGGTTTTAAAATGTTATTTTCAATCCACGATTGTAGGTCACCTGATCTTCGAGATTTCGCGGGAAAGAAATTGTAAACAAACGCATGTGTGCAGTTCAAATGTAAACAAAAATGTATTTTGATACTCTTGGTTGCTGGACTTGGGTTTTCCCGCAGTAAGGAGCTGGGGTCAAATTGATGGTCTATCGTATATTGGTACTGTATTAGCCAGAGCCAGCCCTTGATTATGAAGGGATTTTCAAATTAAGGTTACAATGGTATGTTTATGTGCTCACCACAGCTTTCAAAACTTGATGTATCTGAAGAGGCACTCTGAACTTGGCATGGCCTTATCAAGGAGCTGCTCACGGTGCTGAACTTCTAGCTTGCCTGTCGACTAAGTGCCTTGCCCGAGATCATGCTACATGTAGGAGGAGCACGCATTTTAAATTTTTAATAGTGATAGTGCAATTGGTCCGAGCCATTTGGAGGCCGACATGTGAAGGCCTATCTGGGTTCTCCTTCATCTCCGTATAAAAAGGGGCATATTGCTGACTAAGGAACGAGGTATATTCACATTGCCTCATCATCTCATTCGGACTAATTGATTTACTTTTATATGCACGCATACAGCACGCCACAGTGTCCGAGTCTGTGGACAAATGGTTGGTTTAATTTGTCTCTTCGATATTGCTCCTTTGATATTGCATTATATTTTCATTGCAATTCAATCTATTCAAGGTATAGCCCATTTGAACCTGCCTGCGCCACGGGTACAATGCTAGTCAGTCATTATGTTTGAAGGATCTTCAAACTTTGCCAAGAGTGTTGACATCGAGGTTTGCAGCTTGCTTGCCGATCTATCGTCGTTGTGCGTAGGTATCACGACTTTAGGACCGCCACACCCCGCTGATAAATCGACATATATGGCAGTGACAGACTTTGTCAAATTTATTGCAGATTAGAAGTGCCTGGATATTCTGTCAAAATAGCGATTTCTTTTGTGCAGTCACGTACGAGTTTGAAAGCATGAAATTGACAATGAAAACCCCGATAATGGTTTATCAATATTTTATGTAGAAGGTAATCTGGTGCATGGTGAAACACAAAATTGATACCGGATAGCAAACTGGTAAAAGGTTCTCAAATGCATTTTAAAATGTTGTCACCATCAACGTTGGCACTTTGGCACGAATTGGTCAACCGCACCCCTCACCCCTGCCATTGTTGTATAGCTTGAAGGGTCACTGGCAGCTCAGGGGCAACTGCCGCCCCCTTCCCTGCCAACATCACAAGCAAATTTACAGAACAAAAGTTCCCCAGTCATTCGTAGCTACGGGGGCGCTTTGCCAGCCATATTAGGGAGGGTGTTCGCATCAACGAAACGCTAAGACGTTGGAGACAGTCTTGTATATATTAAAATGGGTACCTGTCATAGAAGGCTATTCATGTTCACCGTAGGCTTTCTATGTAACAATATTTATGTTATCCGATAAAGATGAGGAGCTATTAAATTAAATATAAGTAAATACATATACGCATACAGGATATGGATATCGAAAGAACATTAGGCCTCCATTTCGATTGTCCGCCTTTTCCCCGCCGCTTTCACAACACGGAATTGTAGAACATACCGGTGTATTGCTCATAGAAAAAGTGTTTATTTTTACGACGATTGAAACCGGTTGACATTGAAGTTGAGAGCCCGCTATTGACTTGTATTGATTTGATGGATTCAAAGCGCCCAGCAAACGAGACATTTTTTATTGCTGCGACATTGTTTTTGCGATTTCTCGGACGTCTCTGCTTTGTCTCTGTGCTACGGTAGAGGTTTTCACGGCGGCTGAAGGTATCGGTTTGCCTAAGAAAAAAAAGAGAAGAGCTGTTAGGATTAGTTCATTTTGAGGGGCGTATTATTTTTTTCCGATAATACTCCTCCATCACTGTAATGGGGGGGGGGGGGGGGGGGCTAGTTTCTCTTGTGTTGCAAAGGTTAACCTGCCGTGGACATGCGTAATCGCAAAACCAAAGCCTTTGTCAGGGACGCATTATACTATAGCAAAGCCGTAACGCGTGCGCGCTGTCGTAACCTATCAACATCGTTTGGGATTCATATGATTTTTCATTTTCGCCAGACTCCTGTGCAGTCAATTTCGTCTTCAGTCCTGATCGTCCTTCCTCCGACGAGGCTGGTCCACTGCGTCTGGGATGTAATTATCGCAGGTGGGAGCGACAACTGGTTTTTGCTGCAGGCGCCTCTAGTCTTTCAATAAAGGATTTTTGAAAGACTCCGATACTGCAAGCGAGATACTTTATTTTGTCGCATGCGTTATGGAAATGATCAGATCATTTCGCCAAAGATTAACACCATTGCCTTGATAATTTAGTCGTGATAGGAATGGGATAGGCCCGAGTTCATCAGTCAAATTATATAATATACTGCACCGAAAAACCGGGTTAGCTGTGACAGAAACAGAACATTCATAAGAATTGTTGGGCTTCAAATATAACAAGAATGTTATACTCAATTGGTCTGGGTAATATGTTGGAGGATCAACATCTTATTGATAAATCTACTTTCAAGTCCTATTCCACTTTATTCAAAGTGAGATTGGAAGACATCTCCTCCCAGAATATGCTAAGAAATGTGTCGGACAACAAGAAATTAGTCCTTTATGGCGAGTTGATTTCTGACAGTTCTAGAAAGGCTTATCTGACTAATATTACTTGTATAAAACATAGAACCTGTATAACTAAACTGAGGATGGCAGCTCACAATTTGAGGGTTGAAACTGGTCGGCACATTGGCTTGGATCATATTGACAGGACTTGCCAAGTTTGTAATAGTAATAATGTAGAGGATTTTATTCACTTTCTCCTCTATTGTCCACAATACAAACTTATAAGGGAACAATTATATAATAGTTTGGAATTGAAAGATTACCATTCAGACAGTGAAAATCAGGAAAATCCTTGATCAGCCAACAACATTATCTGCAAGATTCGTCTTTGATTTTTTCCAACTTAGAGCTGCTTCATTGCCTCACTGATTTCACTATTTCTGTATCATCATACATCATAATTATCCAGATGGAAATTTTGATTGTGATAATCCCTGCCAGCTTACATTATTATTGTCTCAGTCAACTGTATTATTTGTATTACCTTTGGCCCCTAGAGGGCGTATTTGAGTAATAAATAAATTGAATTGAATTGAATAAAGTTAGATTTTTCGCATCAAATCAGAGTTATTAGTACTTTTCTGCTATGAAATAAGTCTTCAGACAATAAGTTATCATTTGAATAATGAAAAGTGCTGTTTTGAATGGGAAAAATAGGGTTTTTAAAACCAAATAGCGGGGCACCGATCTTCCAAAATTAGCGATGGTTTCAAAACAGTGTCCCAGATATGGGGCAATCTCTTCATTATCGTAATGGGATTTGGAGGCATGTTTACAGATTTTACAAGTTCGAGACCTGAAGGACCTAAAACTCGCATAGATCCCCATAGATCCCCTCTATTTGTCGTGTTAGCGCCCCAAACCTCCCATCTGAGACACCAAGCATCCTACCTCTGATCTGAGGCACCATGACGTGACCCAAACCTCCCATCTGAGACACCAAGCACCCTACCTCTGATCTGAGGCACCATGAGACCCAAACCTCCCATCTGAGACACCATGTAAATCAATTGAATAAGTTGGTGCCTAAGTCAAGCTTGGGATCTTTTAGGCAGAATACCAATGGAATAACTGCCTAAGTCGAGGTTGGGACATAGGCAGATTTACCTTATGCCTAAATCAAACAAATGTTAGGTCTACTTGTTCGCTGCAGTTTTACATCAAGCAATATGGCAGATAGAAACAGCACACTCAAGACAAACCTCTCAATTAATGCACTAGTTATTTCTTTGATAGGAGACAAAAACTCTCAAGTTGTAAGTTGGAATACATATCGTCACCCTTAAAACTAAAAGTTCAGGAAAAGATAAGTAAAGAAAATACCGGGAAATCTTATCAGCTCGTGCGGTAAACAATATGGTAATTTAGACCGCATTCGGATTCGATCGGATCTCATCGGGCCTTTTTGCTGTCGTCTAAACGGCCCTATCGGAAAGATCTAGAAGATAAGCCTTCTTAACAAGTAAAGAGTCGGGAAGTAGTAACATACGAAGCCAATAATTATACATTCGAAGAGATATTACATACTTCATCGGGAATTTACCAAGTTCACATCGAACTGAAGCAACTGAAATTCTCTTATGAACACCAAGGATTTCTTTGAGGAATTTAGGTTGAAACCTTTCTATAAGACTGCTGTCATTGATATCCCGCATCCCCCAGATTTCACAACCATAGGTTAGAATTGGATCGATCATGGAAGAAAATAGTTTGAGACTCAGAAAAGGGTATTTTTCAGAGAGAAGGGCAACTTCTCTCTAAACTTGAATAATGCTCTCGCAGCTCTATTGGATAAATCCTTGATAACAGAGCTAAATTTACCTGATGGGATTAGTTTCAAGCCCAAATATTTGTAGTCATCGATTATTTCCAGAGCTTCATGATCCAACTCAAACTTATAGTTAATACTAAGAGATCTTCCCGATTTATTGAATATCATACATTTAGATTTATCCAAGTTAATTGTAAGTCCCCAAGATTTACAGTATTTGGCAAGACTATCAAGCAGTCCTTGCAAACCTTGTTCTGTAGATGAGGGTCATACTAATTCCCGACCTACCCCGACTTTTCCCGACATTTACCGACTTGCGGAAAAAGCTGCCAAAATATAGTGTATTAATCATCAGAATATTTATATTTGTACTGTTTACATACATATACAGCACGTCTGTTAATTTCAAGACTTTTGAACGATGCTAAGTTGAGCAAATCAAGTTACATCTACCCAACCGACCGCAATTTTCTGCAGGTCGGTAATCCTGGTTAGTTGTGGTTGTCGCTTCTTGTAAACTGTACATGCATATGGCCTTGTCTGAACCCAGCATAAATTAATTATTGGAGTTGATTTGCTCAACTTAGCATCGTTCAAAAGTCTTGAAATTAACAGACGTGCTGTACATGTATATGTATGTAAACAGTACAAATATAAATATTCTGATGATTAATACACTATATTTTGGCAGCATTTTCCGCAAGTCGGTAAATGTCGGGAAAAGTCGGGGTAGGTCGGGAATTAGTATAACCGGTAGATGACATCAAAACCAGGTCATCGGCATATAAGAGACAACTAATAATTTGGTTAACAATAAAGACAGGAGCAATATTGTGGTCATTCAGAAATTCAGGGAGGTCTGCCAGGAATAGATTAAAAAGCAGAGGACTTAATACACAACCCTGTTTCACCCCAATGTTGGATGTGAACCATTCAGAAAATCCATCATTTGACCGAACACATGTGACCGAGTGAGAATAGAGTTGTTCAATGACTTTAAACATAAAGATTTTATAATATGTAAAGAGCAATCTCTAGTGAACTCACACAACTGTCCTTCTGACATATATAGCCAGTACATTGGGGGATGAGTCCCCCAAACCCCCTCCCCCGTTCTCTGAAAAAAACAAAAACTTGCATAAATGAGTAGAAATACTCACACACAAGTTTTATTCATGAACTAAAGTAAACTAAAGTAATAGTAAATCGAGAAGAAGAGGACGTTTACTTCGTCTGCAATGAAATGTCACAACTGTCTCCGCCGACGTTGTTGTCCTGTATGTTCTAGCAGACGATTTTTAGATACACTTCAAGACAGTGGCGCCGGTGTGAATAAATCTACTTGCGTGATTGGTCAATGGCTCATGACGTCATGAAATAATTGCGTCAACAACGGGAATCATGGTAACTGTGGTTGCGGTGCGTCGTGAAAGCAGGATCGGCAAGCGCGGCCCGTATGGAATGCAACAAACTGTACCGGAACCGGAACTGTCATGGGTCTGCACAATTTTTTTCAGATTCGATGGACATGATGGATATATAAATTTTGTTTATATACATACGTAACCATTACACTCACTACGTTGTGTGAGTTACAACAAGCCCTTCCTCCAGACAGAATCTAATGCCTTCCGGAAGTCAATGAAGGCTGTAAAGAGCTTTTTGTTCTTTACATGAAGTTGATCATTGATGAGAGATTTCATGATATAAATAATGTCAGAAGTTCTACTCCCTTTGATAAACCCCAATTGCTCACGTGGTATCAAGTTGTGTTCAGACACAAAGGCATTTAGCCTCTTTAACATAATTTGAAGAAACACTTTACTGGTTGCATTAGAAATACTAATACCCCTGTAATGTGATGACTTGATTTTCCCTTGGCCGTGGATCGAGTTTGTTTACAATATGCAGCGCCATCTTGGAAAAGCCGTGACGTCACAGCGGTATCCTCCTTGTAAAATCATTGAGGTATTCATGCCGATCTGCTGTCGTTACCCATCCTTCACGGAGGAGACTTTAGGATTGATGTTCACCGCCAGTAAAGTCGGCATGGAAGCAAGGTTTCAAGAACATTGTCTAATGTCCATTAAGCGTAAATGGAGAAATAGGAGAAAAAATCTACATAGGGCGTTGTAAGGAACCAAATGGGAAGAATCTTGTGAATTTTCGTTGCCTCACAAATTGGTCTTGCCGTAAATAAGTGCACTTACACACACGGGCAAACTTTAGTCCCTTTTGAACCACTATGGATTCCTTCGCCCTCTTTTACTGAAACCCATGGACGTTTTGCAAATATCTTAACCAATACTGAGCCCCCACATTAAGTAGTGACCACTGCCTAACCTATCTTAGCGCAACACTAAAAAAATATGATATTCATTCAATCAAAAAGTCAATGCATCTTTCTGGTTCATTCGATCCAGCTGCGATTCTTGCCGCTCACAGGTTCTCCCTCATGTCATCAACCATCGAATTGATGTCACGCCTTGCCTCTTCCTTGGTCGGGTTCTTCTCGATGTGATCATGGAGCTGTAGCTCGGTCTTCTTCAGTGTGCCTCGACACTCCAGACAAACCTCTTTGATCGCCACCCACCTGCAAGGAAAAACATGTAGCTGTCATAAGTGGATAAATCTAGGAGGCAATGGTATTATCTGTACTGCCATCTTGACCCTCAGTGTAATGACACTGTGCTCAGCTTCCAGACAACGCGAGTCGATACGGAGGCAATACCGCTGGAAGTTCCGTATGCTGTAGTGCCGACTGTGGCTTTAACGACCATAGGGTTTTGCATGTTTGCATACTTTTGAATGTATTATGGGCAGAATCGTCCTTATATGAATGATTCTCTATTGTTTTATCAATCTCTCGTTCTCACTCTCCCGGACCCCTCGAGAACATGCCCATTTTCCCATTTTTCTTCACGTATTGTCCTATAGTCCCTGACTAAAGATATCATCCGACATCATCCCAGACATGCCAGACACTGTCGCTTGGGTCGTGACCCAGAATTCAACAGATGGCAGCACTAAAATTTATCATCGAAAGAGCAGTGCAAACTGCCAGCTCGGATGATAGCCTCTATCGAAGTTGATATTAGACAATAAACCCAAAACTTTAACTTTAAAACTTTAGTAACGATCCGAAGGGAGAAAAAGAGTTATACATACTTTGCCATGTAGTTAACCAGTTGCTGCTTGAATCCTGGAGCTTCAAATAGTTCACTGCAGTTGACCTTCGCCACCTCTCCTCCCTTAGCCGTCTGACAGGGTCCCACATTTGCATTCAACTGATTTTCGGCCATCTTAATTGCCTGGCAAAACAACAGGAAATCTTCGAAGAAGCTCTTCATGGTTTTTAAATCCAACTTCATCTTGAAGAGTTCGCCACCAAGAATGTGGAGACACCTATCATTTTTCTCGGCCTCTTCGATATCTTTCTGCAGATCCCGCAGGTCACGGCTTAGCTGCTTCTCGGCATCCTGCTTGTTTTTGCGTTTTTTCTCCTCTCTCATACGTGTTTCATCCTTTTTCTTCTCTTCATCTTCTTCCTTTTCCGCCGCATAACCTAATAGCCCCTTTCCAGTTGCCAGGAGAAACTTGGGCTCAGAACTTGTCACAGCTCCAACAACAACATTCGCAGCACGAAAGAAGTTTGACACTAACACATGCAGAAATGGCTTGACTGCTCCTGGTTTAGTCCCTAATTCCCTGATCTCTGACTGAACGTGCTTTAACTCTAATCGTTTCTTCTCCTGTTCTTTCTCCAACAGCTCGGCCTTTTCTCTTTCTTCCATTATCATTCGTCTCGTTTCATCGGAGAGGATCTTGCTCTCAGAGACTTTATCGATCTTGGCAATCAGCGTCTTTGTCTTGTCTGTACATTCTTGAGTCGCACCTTCCAAAGAAGAAATCATTCTGAGTGCTCTGTCGTAGTCGTTCTCCAACAGGTAGATGATAGCGGTGTGGAACGTCTCATTCACAGTCGTGCTAGTATTGACATAACTCTCAAACATATTATCGGCGGCACGGCAAATTTCGATGGCGCTGAATCCAAGATTTTTTGTCCCCAACTGTAAATCCTGATTCCCAGTGGCAACGGCGGCAAAGTAGCAGATGTTAGCGATGGCACCCATTCTCCTGAAGGTCTTGTCAATCTGCACCAAGTCGTCGATGATTCCCAACTCTTGTCGCGCCTTTAGGACGACATCAGTACTTGGGTTAGGAATTACATCAATGGAATGCCGTTCCCTATTGATCGCCACTATCATATCGATGTCCAACCTAAAACGAGATGGCATGGCAAAATCAACGCGCGCACTCAGTTCCAATAATCTTTAAATTTGGAAGGCGAAACATGCATGAGAGGGACAAAGAAGATAATCAACAAAATATGTCATGCGAAACTAATGGTGTAGGTCAGACACGATCCCTGGCAATGAAAATGTTTGGGAAGAGACTTTACCAACACGGGTTACATTCACCACTGTTCACGCCGTTATGCAGCCAAACGATTGAGTCGTATCCCATCATCCAAAGAACCGTTATGGTTAAATGATCACGAAAAGGTCGGGACTAGGGGATTGGTGGGCAATCCCTGGTCCGACAGCCAACGCCCTCCAGTAGGCATCACCATCAGATGTACAGCAGACATAAATACCTTTTCTTTTTGCCAGTGACATGCAATTCAACGATGCTCTTCCACATTTCCTTGACGTCGTCGTTGGTTGAAATAGAATACTTGTCGTTGTCTCCCTTGATGATGGCAAGCAAAGAAACCTTCTCGGCAAAGAACCGCTCGCAGATGACCTTCTTGATGTCCTCAATGTCATTGCGAGTGAACGTGATACGTTTCACGTCTTCACGGTCGTTGTTGAATATCACCCGCAAGCCTTCGGTCAACCTGAATGGTAAATGCATCATCTTAGGCTATGGACCCCTACTCTTTGCAACGTACATAACCGGAGGTATGTTGACTGAGCCGCGGACAATTTACAATTTTTTTTATTCAATTTATTCAATTTATTTCATCTTGTTAATGCCCATGGGGCTGTTACAGATATATATGAATAGAAGACATGCAATGATACAAAGCAGTGAAAGGTATATACAAATTAATAGGGGTATATATCATAAATATAAGCAGCAATGCGAACAAAGGCAGGGGTGGAAATACAGGTTAAGAGATATTTAAATTTGTCGATGTCGGGTAGATTTACAAAGCTTGTATCAACTGTAGAAATATATTTAAACGTTGCTTCCCGAGTGACGGAGTGCTGTGTGCAAACAATTAAAAAATGAAATTCATCTTCGACGTCATCTCCTTTGCAAAATTGGCATTTTCTTTGTTCCCTTGGGATATTGTTATGTCGCCCAGACTCGACTGCTAGTTGGTGAGAGCCGGTTCTTAATTTTGTAAATAGATGTCTTTGTTTAGTGTTGTTAATAATAGAAAGATAGTCCTCCAAGTACAATGAAGTTTTAATATGTTTGAATATAGATAAACGTCCCCCAGAAGCTGTTTTTGAAGTAGTCTTTGAAATTTCATCTCTCCAAAATAATTCGAAATTCCCAGTCAATTCAAATTTCAACCTCTTTAAAATGTTACTTGTAGTTTTTGGGTTTGTTTTGGGAATGTGTTGGTTCTCCCAGAATTTAGTCAGTATGGGGTAGGTATGAGATATATATTTAATAAGCTGAAACCATTTATTTTGTGCCCCACCATAAAAGTCTTTATAGCTGCATAGGTAAGAATCATAAAGAAAACTATTCACAGGTGATTCGAGAATATGTAACCAATAGTTAATGCATTGTGTCAAAACATGTACAATAGATGGCACCTGGCCTAGTTCACCTAGAACTGCTAAATTAACGGCTTTCTCGTGGACTCCAAGTAGTCTTTTACAAAATTTAATGTGGACTTTTGCTCCCGGAAAATCAATAAATTTGTCATAGAGAGACCGTTTTTGTTTTACAACACCATTAAGTGAGATACAGAAAGGAGCCCAGATTTCAGCAGCATAACACGCGACTGGCTGAATGAGTTTTTCATATAGGTCTAGGCTTGCTCCCGGGGGTAGGGAACAGTCGGAAAGGTTACTATGCAACCCATATAATGCACGTCTAGCTTTCTTATCAAGGTATAGTTTAGCTTGTTGAAAGGACCCATTAGTGTGGAAAAAATTACACCTAAATATTTGTATTGGTCTACAATTTCTAGTTCAGTTTTACCAATGGTGAAAGACAGACCATGGTTAGATTTACCCCTTGTTTTGGAAAAAATCATAACTTTTGATTTCGTGGGGTTAACATACAATTTCCATTTGACAGTAGGAGTTGAGCTTATCAAGATTAGACTGAAGCCCTTTTGGACTTTCGGATAGAATAACTAAATCGTCTGCATATAATAGATGAGATAGCGATCGAGAAAACAAATTAACAGATTCATCACTATCCAACCAAGATGGCAAATCGCTAAAAAATATATTGAAAAGAAGAGGACTTAAAGTGCATCCCTGTCTTACGCCCGTATTGGATGAAAAGAAAGGGGTTAACCCGAATTGAGTCCGAACACACAGTCTATTACACATGTACATTGCTTTTATAATGTTATAATCAGGCCACTAATATTTCTTTCCTGTAATTTAAGGAAGAGTGCATCGTGCCAAACAGAATCAAACGCTTTTCGGAAGTCGATAAAGCAAGCAAAGAGTTTTTTCTTCCTTCTTAAATATTTAGCGATTGCACTCTTTAAGACAAAAATATGATCGCTTGTCCTTGAATCAGGCATGAAGCCAATCTGGTTTTCTGGTATTATATTATGGTTATTAACATATTTTAACAGGCGCTGATTTAATACCGTCGAAAAAAGTTTACCTAAGCAACTGGAGATAGTGATTCCCCTAAAATTGTTGCATTCTGAGCTGTCCCCAGACTTATGTATAGGGGAGATAACACCTTTACCCCATGATTGAGGGTAAACGGAGGACTGCAGTATTGAATTGAAAAATTTCAAAATAACCGTAAGAAGTTTTTGACTGCAGTGTTTTATCATCTCATTTGAGATGCAATCAAGGCCAACAGCTTTATTGTTCTGGCGTTTAATAGCCGAGGACAGCTCTGAGAGAGTAATTGAAAAATCTAGCTCATTAAATGACCTATTCTTTTCAAGATCATGAAGTTGTTGTAATACATATGTACGTGTATCATTACGATAGAATCGTCGTTTATCTATTCTTGGTTTCATACAGAATGAAGAATGTTCTTGACGTCATTTAAACTTACGTTATTTCACCCGAATCAGTCCGTTTGTCAGTGATGTGGAGTTCTGTGAGGTCCTCCCATAGATCCTGAAGGTCAGCGCTAGATGAGATCACGTACTCTTCCTGGCGAGCCCCTTCAGGTACAATGCGGGCAACTATGGATACGTCAGACTGGACACCAAATCGCTTGCATATTACTCCCTTGACATCAACAATATCTGGGCGAGGTAACTTGATTTGCCCCTTGTCTTCACCGTTGAAGATAACTTTCACATGCTTTTCTCCACTCATTGTATTGCTGAATAAGGGAAAATGATTACAAGGATTCTCAGCATGTTGCTCATTCAAACTCTGAGTGGGAGAGAGCGAGTATACTGCCGCGTTTCGGTGTAACCATGCACGGTCGTACCTAGGGCATCCTGGTTTTCAATATACTCTGCCTCTCGATATTTCAAAATGTATATGATGAAGGAGTAAAAAATCCGGATCTCGGGATGTACCCAGTGGGGGGGGGGACCAAATGCCCCCTCCAAGTTCACAAACAAGTCTTTTTGATGCATATTATGGCCGGTTGGCAGGCTGATGGAGGCCGCTGTATGGTTACCAGTTGCTAGATTGTTCAAAACCATACATGGAAGAATTGTATATTGCATGGCGTAAATGTATTCTTCAGATTTTGTGTGCCTTATCGCACTCATAACGACCTGCTACCAGCCATTATAAAGGACTGTAGCGTTCAAACTCAATTGGAGAAAAGGTTCGTAAAATTCATCAACGGACTGCGGAAATCAGGAAATACACTCGTAAAGGTTACAGTTGGATTATTATTTGCCGGGAGCGTCTCATCAGTGGGGAAAAGTGTAACTATGGTGTTACAAAAGTACAACTGGAATAGGGATCAGCTGCCTGATGAATGTCATAATGCTAAGGGACATCAATTGGGGATTGGGGCATAATAGGGTTGCCATCCAAGTTAGGGAATTGCTTGAAATGCGGGAGGCAGGGAATCATATTCTCACAAAAGAGGAAATAGACATGATAATTAACTTTTTGTGTACATGTTGACTTGATGGAGTATTGTTTTTGGTGTTAGTTATATTGTGATAGTTCAAGATACTAATGTAACTTATTCAGGATCATCTCCAAGAATGAGAGGTTTTCGGGTTCGACTCTTAGTCTAACCTTTTACTTTGTTTGCCTTATCGTAAACTTGTATTTGCACCCAACTCTGTATTGTCTTATTGCACCTTATTTTTTGTTATCTGTACAACGGAAAGTAGTACGAATAAACATATATATATTGGAAAAAAGGTATCCCGACCAACAAATTGTAGGCCTATGTACGGACTTACCGTAATGTTGCGTCCAAGCAAAGGAATGCGCCTCAGATACCGAATAGAGATTTTATAAACAACATATAGACTCGTTCTCAGGCCCCTTGTGACGGGGTTGATTAACGTATTTTAAACCTTTATGACGGGCACCACACGATAGCGTAGGCCTACCCAGTAAGAGAGTTAAAATGCACTTAATTTACCGGGAAACCGCTTGGAAAAACCCATCTTGTTATTGGTTTTAGAATAGCTATCCGCGGCAGTTTCAAGGAATTTCCCGAATGAATTGGTACGAAACACTTTTCTCCGCTTGCATCTTTCAACAATCATTTTGTAGGTAACCAGCTGGTGGAACGACCATATTTTCAATCACAGACTCTAATCTCACTTAGTGAAAAGGCATAAAAGAAAGTAAGTCTCGGGTGGCCGGGTCATGGCTATAAATCTTTTTAATATATATTGTGTATTCGCTTACTATTTTTGGACGGAGGACAGAAACCTGTACAAACCAGAACTATTGGCAAGTAGGATGATTTCCAGGTATTATACTGGGTCTGACCTAGATCTGACACAAGAAAGACAGTTTATCGCTCAAGCTGATAGGATTTCCCGGTATTTTCTTTACTTATCTTTTCCTGAACTTTTAGTTTTAAGGGTGACGATATGTATTCCAACTTACAACTTGAGAGTTTTTGTCTCCTATCAAAGAAATAACTAGTGCATTTATTGAGAGTTTGTCGTGAGTGTGCTGTTTCTATCTGCCATATTGCTTGATGTAAAACTTCAACGAACAAGCAGGCCTAACATTTGTTTGATTTAGGCATAAGGTAAATCTGCCTATGTCCCAACCTCGACTTAGGCAGTTATTCCATTGATCTTCTGCCTAAAAGATCCCAAGCTTGACTTAGGCACCACATTATTCAATTGATTTACATGGTGTCTCAGATGGGAGGTTTGGGTCACATGGTGCCTCAGATCAGAGGTAGGGTGCTTGGTGTCTCAGATGGGAGGTTTGGGTCACATGGTGCCTCAGATCAGAGGTAGGGTGCTTGGTGTCTCAGATGGGAGGTTTGGGGTACATGGTGTCTCAGATCGGAAGTAGGCCTAGCGTGCATTGTTTCTCAGATCGGAGGTAGGGTGTCTCAGATCAGAGGTTTTGGATCACATGGTGGCCGGTCATGACTATAAATCTTTTCAATATATATAGTGTTTTTGCTTACTATTTTTGGACGGAGGACGGAAACCTGTACAAACTAGAACTATTGGCAAGTAGGATGATTTCCAGGTAGCTGGAATATCTAGTTTTTTCTTCGATTTGCGGGAAATCGCCAGAGGGATATACGTACATACTCTAGGCCTAATCTCCTATGAAAGCAGTTCAAATGCAAGTAAACTGTCTTGTTTGGTTCTTTCATCTCGATATAAACTTCAATCACAACTATCACAACTATCTTAAGATAGTTCTTTTTTATTTCAGGGCTTAAACCATGACAGAACGGCCAGTGAGGGTTCGATGCCACGGAGTGGTAAAAAGACTCCGCATTACAGGAAACCTCAATAACGTACTGAAGGTGATTCGCCAAGGGTTCGATATACTTGCTGATGCTGATATCACCCTGACGATGGTGGTGGAAGGGAATGGAACCCCCCGCCCCGTCACTGAGCAGACCCTCCAATGCAACTGGAATAAGCTTCAAGAACTGAATGTGACACTACCACGTCAAGCCCAAAGGTAACTAAGGTTTTTTCCCCTCTAAAAATGGACCGCATTCCGATGTGATGTCCTTCATGTCCTTCCCTGAAAAGTATGGACATTTTCCAATAAGGATCATTTTGCT
The DNA here is from genome assembly GCF_910592395.1 of Lineus longissimus. NCBI lineage: Eukaryota > Metazoa > Nemertea > Pilidiophora > Heteronemertea > Lineidae > Lineus > Lineus longissimus. The sequence goes on along the minus strand of NC_088314.1, from coordinate 19,860,317 downwards.
CTCAAAAAATGTTGAACTGACTTTGGAGTAACCAGGCTCGTTACTCTAAGAACTGATCAGTTAAATTTTGATGGAACACACTGACTGCGCCCGCATCAAGGCTCACATAATTCACCACCCCACAGAGTCAGGAATGTTCCTTGCTTCAAGTATATCTCCCCTTTTGCAGCGACCATATTCATATTGTTGCAAGATGTCAGTCATTCTGTTCATGTTGGCGAGCTTGTTTCATATGTTGCAGGGCGCTGGTGAACCCAGCCCATCTTCAGACAGTCATCAAAGGAAGATTGTACAAGATTGACGAACCACCAAGTCGAAACAGCCAAGTCGTCCAAAAGTGCCGACGCGAGATGGGGATCATGAAAAACATCGCCGAATTCAAAAACATGTACCCGAGGACCATCAGCTTGGTCGGGGACCTGCATTGCTCAGTCAGTACTTTGAAGACTTCAGTCTTGGTCAGAGGCACCAACTTGGTGTCAAAGTGGAAGACTGTCGTAAAAAGCCTCATAGACATTTTTGTTAAATCAGAGTCTGCCTTTGAGGATTTAAACAAATTGTGTGCAACCGTCACAGATGTTTTGCAGCAGCTGAGTCTCGACTTGGTGAACGGGGATCATCAACCGGCTATTGCTATTCTTGAAATGTTGATGAGTAATGGAGACGAAATGGAGAAAGTCGCTCGAGAATTGGACGGTAGTATTGAACGGTCAATGGGGAAGATTGATGGCGCTGTCCAAACCATCAAGAATGAGAAGAAACAGATAGAAACAAAAGTTGATCATACGACGAGGGAGAAGAACAGAACTGAGGAAAAGATAGAGCGGCAAAGTCTGGAAATTGATAGACTTGAGAGTAAGCTGAGAGAGTATACGAATGAGATCAAGGGAAAGAAAATAGATGCGGCAATAAGTGGAACAACAACTGGAGTTGGAGTTGGCCTTACCGTCGCCGGGATCCTGTTTCCACCGTTGCTCTTGGCCGGTATCCCGACACTGGTAGGATCATCAATTTACCTCGGGGTGACCGTCAGTCAAATCAAAGATCTCGAAAACGAGATAAGTGCAGCAAAGGATGAAAAAGGGAGAGAGGAGAGGAGGAAAGAAGAACTTAAACAGACACAGAGCGAGCTCAGAAGCGACCTTCAAAAGTTGAAACCGATTTCTACTTGCCTGCATGATGTTTGGGGAGAAATGGTGGGGATTAAAGTAGCCGTCAAAAAGATGGAGTCGTTTTGGCAAGGACTGAATGACTTCTGTAAATCGGTGATGGCATCGGAGCGACGAATGGTTTCTGTGATGAAAAGTGACAGCACGAATCCTGTTACTCTTTCTGATGCCTTCAAGTCACAGATTGTGAATTTCTCGGCAAGGCAAGTATAAATGCAGTTATTACTTAAATCATCACACGGAGGCTATTTCATTGTCTTCAAGGGAGTGTGGCCCCCATTCCAAGGATGATGAATATTGTAAAATAAGGGGAATCTATAAGGGCGAGTGGAAGGCGGGGGGGGGGGTCAAATGCCTTCAGAATGTGTTTTTCTATCCCCTCCGGGCGAAAAAGCGAGCAACGTCCCTGGAACCGTCGCCAGTGCCGGGTATATAACTCAACCATTTTGGTTTTTATGATTACAGGTCAGTTGCTCTGCATGAGGTTTGTCAGAGTTGCCACGATGATGTCAAAACAGCCTTATCGAAACTGCGCTCATATCAATGTATGTTTTGAAATGTGGCGGGGAATTCTACCGGGATTATTTTGGTTTGGACTGAACGAATATTTGGCGGGTAGATACCAAGGGAAGACTTTTCTGCGTCGGCTTATATATAGCATCCTCGAAATACCAGAGTCAGTCGTATCCTCCTCCCCTCGCACACGTACGCTCGATTGTTGGTGCTGAGTGTTGGCCAGAAGTGCAGGATATAGCCGTCGAAACCATCTCTCACCTACGTAGATTATTCACGATTGTACGAGGGATATATTTATCGCTGAATCAACTACGATCCATGCAGTCCTTTCCTCTGTCCAGATCAGCTGATTTTGGAGACGACATGACGACGTCAGAACATACCGTAACCATGATGCCATCTGAGGACTGTTAATCTGCAAATTCAAAATGTTGGTACAAATATATATTAAAATGGGTACCTGTCATAGAAGGCTATTCATGTTCACCGTAGGCTTTCTATGTAACGATATTTATGTTATCCGATAAAGATGAGGAGCTACTTTTTTCGTAGTTAGTATTTAACTCGAAAAATATTGACAATTAAATGCATAGTATATCTAATATAACTAGTTTTTCTTTTTTGATAGTGCACCTTGCAGCTAGTACGTGGCACGTGCAGGTTGCAAGGTTCACCAGTCTCTTCCATGACCTGGGCTGAACAAGCAAAGTGCAAAGGCCGGTAGTTCTAGCAATTTAATATAAGTAAATACATATACGCATACAGGATATGGATATCGAAAGAACATTAGGCCTCCATTTCGATTGTCCGCCTTTTCCCCGCCGCTTTCACAACACGGAATTGTAGAACATACCAGTCTATTGCTCATAGAAAAAGTGTTTATTTTTACGACGATTGAAACCGGTTGACATTGAAGTTGAGAGCCCGCTATTGACTTGTATTGATTTGGATTCAAAGCGCCCAGCAAACGAGACATTTTTTATTGCTGCGACATTGTTTTTGCGATTTCTCGGACGTCTCTGCTTTGTCTCTGTGCTACGGTAGAGGTTTTCACGGCGGCTGAAGGTATCGGTTTGCCTAAGAAAAAAAAGAGAAGAACTTTTAGGATTAGTTCATTTTGAGGGGCGTATTATTTTTTTCCGATTATACCCCTCCATCACTGTAATGGGGGGGGGGGGGGGGGGCTAGTTTCTCTTGTGTTGCAAAGGTTAACCCGCCGTGGACATGCGTAATCGCAAAACCAAAGCCTTTGTCAGGGACGCATTATACTATAGCAAAGCCGTAACGCGTGCGCGCTGTCGTAACCTATCAACATCGTTTGGGATTCATATGATTTTTCATTTTCGCTAGACTCCTGTGCAGTCAATTTCGTCTTCAGTCCTGATCGTACTTTCTCCGACGAGGCTGGTCCACTGCGTCCGGGATGTAATTATCGCAGGTGGGAGCGACAACTGGTTTTTGCTGCAGGCGCCTCAATAAAAGATTTTTGAAAGACTCCGATACTGCAAGCGAGATACTTTATTTTGTCGCATGCGTTATGGAAATGATCAGATCATTTCGCCAAAGATATTAACCCCATTGCCTTGATAATTTAGTCGTGATAGGAATGGGATAGGCCCGAGTTCATCAGTCAATATAAACTGCACCGAAAAACCGGGTTAGGTGTGACAGAAGAAAAAACATATTGTTTACCGCACGAGCTGATAGGATTTCCCGGTATTTTCTTTACTTATCTTTTCATGAACCTGGGTGGTCGTCTTCCAAATGACTACTCCTGGTTGGCCTGGTTATCATGGACAGCTCCCTAGCTGTGGTGGGTTGTGTTTCGGACTGAAAAGTATGAGAAAGTATGAGAGCAGTGGCGTCCTCAGGGTCAAATTATTATGTCAGTTATTCCATTGACCTTCCCACACCAGGAGATGAGACAGACCACAGGTTACTCTTGTACTGAAGAGCTGACATGACTTAGCCGAAAATATCAGTTTGGCAAAAAATTACTTGGGCATCTAGTCTTAAGGGTGACGATATGTATTCCAACTTACAACTTGAGAGTTTTTGTCTTCAATCAAAGAAATAACAAGTGCATTAATTGAGAGGTTTGTCTTGAGTGTGCTGTTTCTATCTGCCATATTGCTTGATGTAAAACTGCAGCAAACAAGTAGGCCTAACATTTGTTTGATTTAGGCATAAGGTAAATCTGCCTATGTCCCAAGCTCAACTTAGACAGTTATTCCATTGATCTTCTGCCTAAAAAGATCCCAAGTTTGACTTTGGCACCGAGTTATTCCATTGATTTGCATGGTGTTTCAAATCGGAGGTTTGGGTCACATGGTGCCTCAGATCGGAGGTAGGGTGCTTGGTGTCTCAGATGGGAGGTTTGGGTTACATGGTGTCTCAGATCGGAAGTAGGCCTAGCGTGCATTGTGTCTCAGATCGGAGGTAGGGTGACTCAGATCGGAGGTTTTGGATCACATGGTGGCCGGTCATGACTATAAATCTTTTCAATATACTTATAAAGTGTTTTTGCTTACTATTTTTGGACAAAGGGCGGAAACCTGTACAAACCAAAACTATTGGCAAGTAAGATGATTGCCAGGAACTATACTGGGTCTGACCTAGATCTGACAGAAGAAAAAACATATTGTTTACCGCTCGAGCTGATCGGATTTCCCGGTATTTTCTTTACTTATCTTTTCCTGAACTTGGGTAATATAATAGATATAAGAGAATTTCTTTAGCGCTCGAATTATGCAAGGCATATTATCGAGCGCTTTACAATGCAAAACACTCCCTAAAATTAAGGATTGCTTTGAACTGGCCGATATTACTTGCCAACCGTATGTTACATGGAAGATTGTTCCCTTGAAGGTTATCCTGTACTTAACAGGAAGCCAGTGTAGATGCGCCAGCACCGGGGTGACATGGTCAAAGCGAGGCACAAGACATACAACCCTCGCAGCAGCATTTAAAACCCTCTGCATCGGACTACACTGCTTGTCAGTGATGCCATATAGAACAGCAATACAATAGTCAAGATGAGAAGTTACGAAAGCATGAACAAGAATCTTGGTGGTGTTCTCAGTAAGAAATTTCCGAATTTGTCTGATGTTAAGTCCGCGAAAGGCCTTTGATCACACTTTGCCCACATGGGTTTCCATATTCATGGTCGTCTTCCAAATGACTACTCCTGGTTGGCCTGGTTATTCTGGACAGCTCCCTAGCTGTGGTGGGTTGTGTTTCGGAGGTTTAGGTCACATGGTGCCTCAGATCGGAGGTAGGGTGCTTGGTGTCTCAGATGGGAGGTTTGGGTCACATGGTGTCTCGGGTCGCAGGTAGGGTGCTTGGTGTCTCAGATGGGAGGTTTGGGTTCCATGGTGTCTCAGATCGGAAGTAGGCCTGGCGTGCATTCAGCATTGTGTCTTAGATGGGAGGTTTAGGTCACATGGTGCCTCAGATCGCAGGTAGGGTGCTTGGTGTCTCAGATCAGAGGTTTTGGATCACATGGTGTCTCAGATCAGATCCTTATGAAAACGTTCTAAGATTCACCATGGTAAAATTACATGTACTTTGCTCACCATAGCAAAATATCTCACTGTTCCGATTCCCCGGCCCAAGTCACCATGGTGAAGTGCTGTCAGTTTGCCATGGTGAAAATGAGACATCTCTTTCCTCGGGGATGTGCAACCAGTAGTCCGTCACAAATAAGGAGTAGATGATACGGCTACTTTTCCCATTGAAATAGGCTCTGCTACACTTGGCTGTACCTTGTTGTCGGACGGGCCAATGTCGGTCGAAGCTACTTTCTGAACAATCCTCCCCGTGCAGTATATTGAAAACCACTGGTCAGTAGGACACCGCAGATGTTGTCAACTCTCAGGCCAATTGCAATATATGATTATATCAAAAATGTGTTTTTGACAATATGCAATTATGGCAATGCTCCAACATCATACCTGTGTAGTGTGGGGAATAATACAAAATAAAAAATAAGACAAATTCTTAAAATCTGAATAAATTTATTTGAATAGATCAACAAAACCTGTACCCACCCTTTACATTTGAAGGCACCCAGTGCAATAATAAGTCTGTACATAAATAAATAATGGGATAACTTCTGCAAAACAAACGGCTCAAATCGACAAGGGTAATGATGCAAGGAGAAAAGCCTAACTGGAACAGCATCCTACCCTCATAGCAAAGCATCTATGATTATATAAACGCATTCAGATGACACCTTTTTTTCAACCAACCTATAGAATTAAGTTGTGATCTTCGCCTGTTTACACACCAATATGAAAGTAAAGAATGCTATCTAATCAGACATTGTGACCCCGAGCAATCGAGAAGCAATCGCAAAAAATACACATCCGTGTGCCAGTTTTGGCCACAAAATATGTTGATTCTTGTTTATATATAGATTCTTGTCAATATCATACCAATATGAAAGTAAAGAATGCTATCTAATCAGACATTGTGACCCCGAGCAATCAAGAAGCAATCGCAAAAAATACACATCCGTGTGCCAGTTTTGGCCACAAAATATGTTGATTCTTGTTTATATATAGATTTTTGTCAATATCATATAACAGTACACCCATTAATGCCTCAAAATCCAATTTATCACCCAACAGAAAGAGCTGTGATTGAAGCTGCTCCAAGCTGGCGTTTGCCTGAAAAAGCTGCTTTCAAAATTGCCTTAGACATACATGTACCCCTTCTATGGAAGTGACCACCACGGGAGGTGGACAGGGGAAGTTCCCCTTCTGTCGACAAAATCTTTAAAATTTGTGAGTGAAAGGAATTCTGCCCCATATTTAAGAAATTCCAACATTCAACCAGTGTGTGGTTAGTAATAACGGTGTCCAACCTGACTTTTAAATACCTCGTCGATTCATTTGTAAGGACATTGCCGGCAAATGGTTATTATTCCTATGAGGTCACCAACATTCATCTCTATCTTTACAGTCTTTGGTGACTTAAATGGCATTAAATGGTACTTATGTATTATTTCAAATTGATCAGTTCAAGTCATTATGGGCCAATGTTGATATCTATGAACTGGTGTGACATTATTCGGGGCTCGACAGTAACCATACTGCAAATGCATCACAATAATACACACAAACTCTAATAAAAACATAGAAAACCTCAACCAAAAAGGACTCAGTCCCTTAACATAATCTCAATGAAAAGAAAACCTTCTTTATTAGAGGAACTAAAGTCTCTCCTAAAGGATATAATAGTCCCTTTAACTCATAACAAAATCTCCCCCATTTGATTTTTTTCTCTTGATTTATACAAATAGCAACAAAATAAGCAACATTTATCTGAATAACCCAGTTCCCAAAATCAATTCATCACATGATGCTTGATGCTAGATGGCAGCACTGACAGGATACCGCAAACACAGAATTGTTGCAAGCGCTAACTTTTAATTTTAAGCCACCAGCCAAATTGGTGAAAATCTGATGCAGCAAAAAGGAGAATCTAAGTCATATTACCAGACACTGTAGTAGTACAGGGTTGTCAAAATATCGAAATAAAAGAATGCCGAAGATGCATTTTCCTGACAATTTCCCAAAACCGTGACCTAAAATGGTCATGAATATTTCCAGGAATACAGTACCCTGTGAGAACACTGTCGCCACCTATAATCCCACACAAGGACCAGAATGCTTCTACTTTAAAAACGATTATTGTGTTAACGGCACACGTATCATGGAGCACCATTTCAACAGCTCATCAAGAGCCTATCAACAGATTACTATAGAATATACTAGAAATACAGTGTGGCCCTCTTTATGTGAGGCATCCATTCATCGTGAGATGGTCTTTCAAGGGCTAGACATTACGTGAACCAGGCCTACAACAGGAAAAATATGTTGACGGCACCAGACTTAACGTGACACTGGGATGACATAGCGGTCCTTTGCCTCTGTGCCTTGACTCAGCCGCGTCTAGTCCTGTTGGATATTGCTGTTCACAAATGTTACTCCAGGGCCCGGTTGTTCAAAACAAATTGTCCTAAACGCTGGTGTTAACTTGACTTGGAGTTATCTCCTTTGGTTCAGCCCTCAGACTTAGCACCAAGTTAATTTAACACCAGCGTTAATGACAAAACTTGTTTTGAACAACCGAGCCCCGATTCCATGGTCCTCCCCTAGGTCAGCATTGAATAGGTTCCGCGGCAGACTCGATAAGCGCCCCAGGATAATAATCCGACCAATGCGGCCCTGAACGTCCACTTGAATAGTTTAGAGAATGTTGAAGTTTCTGGTGATCTGGAAAATATAACAGTTTTGACAAATGATTAGAAAATAATGACTCTAAACTGAAGTCAAAGCGGACTTCAGGTACCCAGTTTGGGTGAAGTCCAAAACTTAGGAGTCAGAATAGACAGAGCCAGTGAGTTTCGGGCACCAGACTGGGTTGTATTTTCTCCTGTCTCGTGGATCACCTTGATGCTGGCAACAAAATCTAGACCAACCAAAAGTAAGTCCTTGAAGGCAAGGACACTTTAACTTCAAACCTGGCAGATACATAGAAAGGTCAACTGAAACCTTCTATCCGCATTACCATTACATGCAAGAACCGGAATCCATTAAAGACAAAATCCAAGTCCGAAAGTGCCATGCCTGTCCCCAAAAGTATGAAACACAGGCCTCATAATCAAAATCTCGACAGCACTCTTTGTTCTGCCTTAAATCACAACAGGAAGAAGTCAGGCCAGGAAGAGTCCCCAACAACATAAAGCACCCAACAAACAGGTGATTTTGAATTGCTGCGACTTGTGATCATGATCAAATCAAAACAAAAATCACTGATCTGCGGTGCCTGCTACAGGATCCACTGATCAGGGATGCAGGGACCTGCAACCCTAACAATTAATTACCTGTTCTACCCGCAGATGAGAGATATTTTCGTTGCGCATAGTAGCGACTATAATTGCAGGTTAGAGCAATTTAATTTGCTTGTTTGTGCAGCAATTAGGAGGTATATGTACAGGCACTGATGTTCCACCATGCACCTCACTCATTGTCCTTGCTTATGCCTCATGTTTCTACGTGCTTTCAATTGTCCATATGATTCTACCTTCAGCAGTTTGCAGCCAGAGAGTAAAACTGACTTACCGAAAACTGGCTGGTCACTCAAAGTGAAAAGACAGATATTACAGCAGATTTCTGGTGTAGAATATAGCAAACACCTAATACAGGCCTTTGTATAACTGCTACGTGAGCTTGGAATGTATAGGAGACGTCATTTATAAAATGTAGGCCTATACAGAGTGGCTCAATAAAAAGGTTACACTTACAAAATGGTTAATATCTTTTATTATTTGCAGCAATCTGCAATCATAATCGCATATGGCCTGCGACCGAATCAAACCAAGTGAATACTGGTTTTATCAGCAGGCAAGGGATCATTTGTTGCACGTAGCAGTGATTATAATCACAGGTACCAGCAATTTGTGCGGCACTTTAGTAAAACCAGTATCACACATCCACCTCTTCAAACTCAAACTCTAACTTCTCATTCAGAAATGATGAGGAGCCTCATAGCCTAGTGGTTAACACTGCTCGCTACCAGGAAGTAGAGCCAGATTCGATTCCGGAGAGAACCCAAGATTGTGTCTCTGGACGAACCAGCCTGGCTTTCAAGGAACTGAAATTTCTGGCTCTTCACGCAAAAACGCTCATGAATCCCACCTTGGAGGAGAAATACTCCCTGGAGCAAATTACCTCCGAGTGCACCACACAGAGGAAGAAGAAGAAGAAGAATTCAGCAGTAATATTTTGCTGCTGCAGCCAGGGGAGGAGCATGGACCTACTTCATGAGTTCTGTAATGGCGTCGGATGTAATGTTATTCCAACTGGCGACTATCCCAGCAACGTGACCTATACCGACGACACCCACAATCACAGGCGGTATTATCAAACCTGTAAGAGAGACAGAAAGAGTCAGTAAATTAATAGGGATTCATTTCATTGTTGTTATAGGTAGCTTCCCAAGCCCCCAGTCCAAAGGACAAAGCTCAAGGTAGCCATGAAAATTCATGCAAAACTAAAAGATAGACTCTTAAACATTATTTGCTGTGGAGGTTGTGAAACCTGCCCGATTTAACAAATTTATGAAATTGAAAGGCTCAAAAGTGCTCTCGGTTAAAAAATGAATTGTTTCTGCTAAACACCTTAATGCAAAAGTTACGAACAATGCCCAGTTTAATACTCTGCACTGAGAGGTCACAGGAAGATACTCTAGTGGCCTGTTACAGCCACGACTGTACCTCTTTCACAGGTTTTTGTGGCTAGTTACTTTTATGGAAATGTTTTCTTCCAACAAATCAGGCTCCTGTGACACAGAAAAATGTGGAAACTGGAATTCTGTCTCCAACAGAGAGATGTCATGTCTGTAACCCACCATTTTCTGTCTCCATGCGCGGTATAGACTGGACTGCGACATGTAAGGAATGAGCTAGGAATATATCACGTTCAGCTACAAACACGCTACTCAATGCCGGGAATTCTCCTGTCATCTCTTTTAACATTTCCTCTAACAGATCCTTTTGTTTACACTTCTCAACTTCTTCTTTGCTGCAAAATACAAGTCCAACACTCAAAGCAAGATCACAAAGACATCCGAGACAATGCATCTAAGAAAACTACACCTGTGTGAATCTGCCATCTCTGAATGGTTTCTCTGAACAGATGCCGAAACACATCCTGGGTGAATGTCCACTGACCACCAACCAAGGGGAGGCCTGGCCAGTGTCCACATCTCTACAAGAAAAACTGTGGGGAACAGAGGCAGATTTGTGCCACACTGCCATGTTCTTCAGGACAAACAAAGTGAACACTTAACCAGTTAAACCACTACAGTCTAGTGACAAGAGGTCAGCCAAGTACCTTTTGCCAGATCCGTCTGAAAACACCTTACTTTAAAACGATTCAAGAAAAATGACTTTTTAAGAGAAGTCTTGTATTGGGAAGGGCCAACTCACCTAATTGGGTCTTTATTTGTGATCATATGCCATGCTAATTTCAACTTCTGCCAAAAGGAGAGAGCAGCAAACGCACGCCGTAACGTGATCTGGATCGGTCGGTCTCCAAGATGTATTCGACAACCAGGAATCTTCTGCGCCTGAAAAAGATCAAAGATACAAAATGCGACTGTAAACCTGAAAATGTTAACCCCTATTTATTTTCTTGGCAAAAACCTCTTTTGTTAAAAATTCAAATTTTCATGATTTTATTTCAGTTAACTGGGAAGTTTTTTTGGTGTTTCCGATCAAAATAAAATCACAATTATTCTCAAAATCTGTAAAAATAAAATGGCCACAATAATTTGGCGGTTCCAATAAATACCTCCTTTACTGCAGTTCTAAACTCCCCACCAGGGGCCATTCCGAGCTGTTTCGTGATGTGAGCCGACATGTTCAGTAGAAGTAAATGCATTATTCCTCTAACAAAGCCTCCCTGAAATACGGCAAAGCGTGTAATGAACAAGCATATAAAAAGTAAAGGTCGCTTATTATAGTGTGATCACTATGCGGAAAAGACCAGCCAGATTTCGCTCATTAGACGCATTATTGTACACTTCCAAAATCTTACCTTATTCTTATGCCAGGTGCCTGGCAAGAAGTCAGTTCATACGCTATACATTTATTTAGCTAGCTGGCGGAAAATCAACCAGCTGCATTGAAACGAGCGACCTTATATTTACGTCTTAAACGACCTTCAGTTCCCACCATGGATAGTTTAACCTCCGGGCCATCAGGTTCCGCGGTCCACAATTTCTTCAAGATATTTTATTTCAAGAGTCAAATTTATGGATAGCGTCATGCTGGGAACCGTCATTATTGCAACTCTTTTTGATGGTAAAAGTCTTTCTGTTGATACTGATAGATAGCACTGGCAGTTGTCAACAAAATGGAAAAGCAAATAATCAAATGACTGTCAACAGAGACTTTTTCTGCATGTACTTTTCCACGTGGTGTCTAGTTTTCCGGCGAATTGATTATTCATGCTCCAGCCTTATCAGTAAACATAATATAACTGCACAGAACAACATATGGTGTATTAGCATCACTTTGCATTTTAAACAAGATGTACAGCTCGTAATCCAAGCCAACATTTGGCTGTCAACTCAACAATAATTTATTAAATGAGCCTGGATTGCAAACTGTTTATTCATTCTATGGTGCAATTGCAAGTAGATAATAATCGCATAGCAGGTCTCTGTATATAGGCCTGTACAAAGCGGCAATGTCACTGAAAACATTGTGTTGGAAATTTCACAGGGCTTTTTAAAAATTTCAGTCCATTGCTAGGGGGTTTATAAAACATCAAAATTTGAGATGTCAACAACTTTTCATGAATTGGAACCACTAGCTTTTGAAGCAATCTATGAAATGAATGGGTTTAAGGATGCTGTGTTGTTGAATAATGAAGTTTGAGTGCAGCGAAATTTCTCAGCCAAAAAGTATGGTCAAAAACGCATTATTTGGCAACATTTGACCCCCCCAGCCCCGTAAGCTACGCTCATGAAGATCCCTACTAATATTGAAATTCCCCGCTTGGAATAGCATCAATATTAACTGGTTTACCATATGGAGACTAACTTGACCAACTTGCCTGTTTGATAGCTGCCTTAACTTTATCCATATTGATGTTCTTAGCCTCCTCCAGCAACGTCTGTTCATCCAGCTCCAACACGTTCACACGACTCCGACATAATTCCACCATCACAGCATCCGGTTGAGTTTCTTGGATGAGCTAAGGGGTAAAACGCTGATGAATTTAGCACGCTTCTTATAATACTTCTCAAACTTTCCTTTGGTTTCAAAACATTTACTCGTAGAAACACAGGCCAGTGTGACTAGTGCGCCTTGTGTCTCAGCCCAGGAAAAGTAATTTTTATCAGTTCAATAAAATGTTATTTTCAAAAACGAACACAGGCCAAATTTGTTTCAGAACCCGATAGTCTACATGTACAGTAATCAAGAGAAAAAAAGATGCCAAAAATCTGTGGAGTGCATTGGTGTAGGGTGATTGACTCGGAATCAAAGGGTCACGGGTCTGGACGACAGCTTCAAATCTTCAGACAACAAGTACACGACAGGCAAGATGGCTAAACATGATAGCGAAGAACTGAGTGCGGCTGCGGGTTATCATACATACCTTGACAACATCATTCTGGCTCTCCTCGCTGAAATGCGCCGTGCCCACCACGTACACTTTTCCTCCCTCCTCAGTGTCTAGGACGACCGTCGTGTCTGGCACATCTGGATTGGACGATCGACGAATGCGCTGGCTTGGATAGAGGTCATTGTCGTTGTCCTCAATGTCCGATTCTTCGCCACTGCTACCATTGCCTTCATTTTCTAAAACATAAATAGAATGGGAGCTGAGTGGCAAGTATTGCCCTGGCTATTGTGATGCCAATTACAAATACTAATGTCAAGTTTTTAAAAGCAAAGTTGCATACCGGGGTTCCACTGTACATGATTGACAACTGCAATACATTGTGTAATGTTCTCATTATCTCATTATCATTACCGGCGTCGTAACCCTAGGTTCTCCCCGGGATCGAACCCGTGCCCTATTGCGTGGTAGCCAGCGGTGTTAACCACTAGGCTATGAAGCTCTTCGACTGTGCATAACTGCATATCTTCTTTCCTGACCCACGACTGAGTATGAATGGTGCACACCTTTAAGACAGATACTATATTTATATTAGGGTAATGGCCAGTAGTCAAATTCACACAGTGATTCGTAGGAAAAATAAATCTACTGTCATGTGTAAAACCCTTTTCTGTTTCTGAGCGTGATGAAAATCCAGAGAACTACCCGGTACACGTAACAATTGAATTTGTATGGCCATACCATCATCGGAGAATAAACTGTCTGCATCTGCATCTTTGACATTGGCATCGACATCAAGGACAGGACTGTCACTCTGTTTTTGGCTGGATTTGTCTGGAGATTCTTTATTTGGCTGAGCATCGCCACCAAGTCCAGGTGGTGCAGACTCCAGGGGGACTTCTGTAAGGGTACAGGTATCTGTAACTCACGAGAAGAGAAATAATACATTACAAGATACCAGTAACTGCACATATAATGAAGGCATAATGAATGCAGTGCCTTTCCTTTTTCCATATTTCAGATCAACTCAAGGGCAAGGCACTAGCGAGAGGTTCAAATTTCACAGTAGGGCTAAGATATATTAATGGTTGGTACCCCGGCCCAAGTCTGAAGTCTAAATCATTATTGTAAAAATGTCAAAGAATATTGATCATCACAGAGCTGAGATTGATTCAAACACACACATACACACTAAAACAATATTTATTTTTTATTTCATTTGGACAGTAAAGCCTCCATAAACGTCATCTCATTATGCATCAACAGAGCTGCAGTGCATCAATGCATTGTGTAGTCCATCGTCACGCTCTCACACACATGGTGATCATGGTTATCACTCAGACTCGGTCTACCTAATGCGCGTCCGGAACAATTTGTGCGTCCGGAGCGCGTCCGGAAGAGAAAGTGCGCGTCCGGAACAATTTCCTATGTAAATATGAACTTAATGTTGCATTAGATGGCTTAAATAGCATTTTAATTCCATGTAGAGAAAATAAAATTGGAAAAAATCTCCTTAGTGACTTTGTATTTTACAATTTTCAGCGGGGTGATTTGGGTGTTACACAGCCATCAAATCCCAGTTTTCTGACGTTTCTCCTCAACCAATTGTTGTTGCAGTTGCAGAATTTCGATAGTAGCCGTGTTGTAATGGATTAGACTGGTATCTGGTGTCTCAGCACATGGAATGCCGTCAGAGTGTCTTAATATGTAAAGTCAAGGACTTGGTGAGCCCCCTTTAGGTCGGGGGAGCTCCCCCGAACCCCCCTACGAGCATATGTTAAGTGCAAGCTCTAACAACTACAGCTGTTACAATGGGGGGACACCCCCCAAACCCCCCTCCGTCGACATAGGTTTTTACCAGTGCGTTGGGGGGAAGCTCCCCCAAACCCCCCCCCCCCCCCCGGTGGACAGTCAACTAGCCCTTCTGTGTCATACTGCTGGAGGGGGGGTGCGATGGGACCATCCATATAGTTCCTTCCGACACATTTTTGTTTTGGTAATGTAATACATTGTGATTGTCCTTATTCACGGGAATCGGGCGTTTCCAGTGATATACGACACAAATAGGTTGTCCTCATGCATTCACTTTAGAAACGCATTTTAAAATAGATGTTACGTCTTGTTAATGGGGCACGTCATCATCGCGTACATTTGGGAAAAACTCCCTAACGAGACCGGAGCAGACGGCTGAAAGTAGTTTAATTATTGGCCGCTAGGGTGCAGAATGTCGCTCACCCGAATTTTTCACGCAACTTTTGCTAAATAGAGCTAGTTCTAGTTTGTGATTCATTTTGATACTTCAGATTTGGGCAGAATACCAATATAACTTAGTCGTCAGTGTGGTTTTAAGCTGGAAAAACGTATTTGTTTTTCTTAAAGTGCCTTTTTTGGACGGGTGTGTGCGATTGTTTTGTTTTTATGTCACGTGACCTCGATCATGTCGACACAAAATTGAAATAAACCACCCTTTTCTGTCATTATTTAGGACGGATATTTCTCTAATAAAAATATTAATATAATTGGCCAATTTCTTAGGCATATGATGTAGCGAATTCCCATGAAGATTTAAATTAATTTAAATTAATTTCAATCAATGGGATAGCAACCACCACCGGAAGATCGCGGAGAAATCGGTAAACTCAACGGAGTTAATTCAGAAAAATACCAAAAAAAATTGTTTGTAGGATATACAATATTTACTCTCTTTATTTCTCATCAAATCAGTATATACTCCCACACACACGTGTATCTTAAGAGCCCCTCCTAAAGGGGGGCTTATCATTGTTAATTTCACAAAAAATCAGAATCAAATATGTTATTGAAAATCACTATACAGTCAAAGTGTCAATTAGTGAGATGTGTTCACATTAATATGTAAAGAGCAATCTCTGGTGAACTCACACAACTGTTTGACATGGGGGAGCCCCCCAAACCCCCGTCCTTCTGACATATTTAGCCAGTACATTGGGGGATGAGTCCCCCAAACCCCCAAAAATATATTTTGTGAGAAAAATAAGTGAAAATTTTACTACTTCTTTGATGTGAGTGTATCCTTAAATCCACTGTCATCACTAGATCCTTTGATAATAAGCCATAGCTAAATTTAAGTGTAGCCAATTAGAAATTAATCTAAAAAATAAGTCCCCCCCCTCCCGGGCCCACTCTGTCGAATGGTAGAAAAACTGGCCTTTTTATTTTAATGAATAAGATATATACCCAGGAAAATAGTCATTAAGCTCATCTTTAGTTGAAGCTCTTAAAACCGCACTGAATTTTGTTGACCCCCTTCCCCCTTCCCCCTCGATCCCCTCCCCTCCCCCCTAAAAGCGCAAATTGGCTTCACAATAATTGCTATTGCCCCTTATCCCACGGCACGCAAAGACAAACTCATACCGACTTAGACGACCACAACAGGAGAAGGCGCGTAAGGAAGTTGGGATATGATTATGGCATTAGTAATTAACCACCTCGCTGAAAATTGTAAAATACAAAGTCACCAAAAAGATTTTTTTCAATTTTATTTTCTCTACATGGAATTAAAATGCTATTTAAGCCATCTAATGCAACAATAGGTTCATATTTACATAGGAAATTGTTCCGGACGCGCACTTTCTCTTCCGGACGCGCTCCGGACGCGCAAACAGAGTTCCGGACGCACATTAGGTGGACCCCTCAGACTCAGTCAGTGACAGTGCTCTCCATACGGACACCAAATGGCGGCGACACAAGGCTTTAACAACGGATCGAACACTTGAGTTCTTGAGATATAAACAATATCTAACCAAAAACACACTTTTTTCAACAAAATTGTATTTTATTTGGCGTTTTGCAGTGAAAATGTGGAGATGAAATACCTTCTTGCTCAACGTTCAACTCCATGCTTTTGGCCTTGACCTTCTGGCTCGTATGAAATCTGGAATGACCTAGCCCATTACACAATCTCCCGGGCGCCGGGCCAAATGTCCAATTTACACGCACCCGCTGAAATTGCCACATAGTCCCTCTGCCCCAGTTTGACTGTGGCAGAGACAGTAGGTCGAGTGAGACAATAATGATCACCATAGGCGACGCTTGGAGAATGGGTGTTCAAAAGTCATAACCGAAGGACCGCGTATAAGTAATTAAATCGAATACGATCGGATATAGCAATGGTAAATTTTTGAATAAAATTATTTGCATAAAACTCAATTCAATATATTTTTTGAGTTGCTCGATTGCTTTTGTGCGGTACTACGAAAACGACGCCGGCAATTCACTCAGCGTCAGCGTGAGTTTGCATGTCATCCCTCAAAATAATCAAAAATAAAGTGCTTTCTGAATACTTGATGACTCCTAAATTGATGCAAAGCAATAATCGCATAGCAGTTCAGTTTGGTTGGAGTTTTCAGGTTCAGAAATTGAGTAAAAGATTTCTTTTCATCCATTTTTTTTTGGTATGGATAGAGCGAATTTCGTGTACAAATGTACAGAGCTGTGTACAGGGTGTCCCATTATTACAGGATGAGCAGCATCCATGACCGTCCATGCTGCCCCCCCCCCCCCCCCACACACGTACACACTTGACACAATCGTTTGTAGGTGATGTAGAAAGCCAAAACAAACTTGCAGTGATTGCTTTCTTCACTTGTCTTCATCAAACTCAAAAACCAAGTCTTACGCTGAGTCTGAGACTGAGAGTGAGACCCGGGGGTACCCGGGTAGTCCTCAGATGAGAACAGAGAAGACTCGAGAGATTCAGTCTGAGTGAACGTCAAGTTAAGTAGGCCTACATACTCGAATTATGCCTGATTAAAAGTTGTTGTGTTTTCCTATCCAGTCTTGTTTATCCTTACAGAAATAAAACCTCGAACAAGAACTCACCATGTTTCTCACAAGATCAGAATATGACCGGGGTGTCAACACATTTTCTCCTGAAGGACGGTTGTTCCAGGTTGAATACGCCATAGAGGCAATTAAGGTGAGCTCTATATACTGGCCAAATCAGGCCTTGAAAATCACATGAAAGTACATGTTAGTGCAGTACTGATACTTATGTCTCCAATTCTTAGTGCCGCACTCCTTAATTTACAATAGTCTTGTACACCTTGTTAATACTATATTCAGTCAAATTTCTCACTGCCTTTCAGAGTCGAAACAGAAGCCAGGTGAAAAGGGCTTCAAAATCGGAATTCACATTTAAAAATTCTTAGCAGGGCGCTATGTTCTTGACTTCATTTCATGACTTCAGAAGTCCTTACCAACAAACTAATATTTGCCATTTCCTTCAGCTTGGTTCAACAGCAATTGGCATTCAGACAGCAGAGGGCGTTGTTCTTGCAGTAGAGAAGAGAGTCACATCACCACTCATTGAAGCCAGCAGTATAGAAAAGATATTTGAGATAGACGATCACATAGGTAAGAAAAACCCGATCTTTTGTTAGTGTAGATCTTCCTCTGTATTAAAAAGAACTTTGTTAGTAAAACAAAGCCAGATCAGTTCATGAACTTGCAGCATTTCTCATTGAAAATTGCTGTTTTTCACTCTCCTGGGTTGGTTTTGGAGTGCTTAATGTCTCTCTCAATGCATTGAAAATATGAAGGACAGTCTCTTTTTATGGAGAGTGATAACAGCCCTCCAAGGATGATTTTAGATGGGGCTTGAGTGTGATCATTCCCCCTTAAAGTGATTGTCTGAACTTGTTTACATAGCAGCCTCATCCTGTTGGAAATGCTGGTGTTCAGGTCAGAGGTACATTCAGTTCATGCGGTAAGTCCATTTGTTTTAGTTTGTGAATTGACCTATCTGTTATAAAGAAAGTACTTTACTTATTCAGATGTGTTCCTATTTCAGGTTGTGCCATGAGTGGCCTGATAGCTGACGCGAGGACCATGATCGACCGAGCACGAGTGGAGGCTCAGAACCATTGGTTCACATACAACGAGAAAATGACAGTAGAGAGTGTGACGCAAGCTGTTAGCAATCTCGCACTGGCTTTTGGTGATGATGTATCGGATCCTGGAGCACTGGTAAGAGTTGTTTCTGCAGAACCTTAGGCTACGTGTGTCGCGATTGGTATTTCACTGATGTTATTAGCCCAAGGGGCACTTGAGTTAAAATGAAAATTCTGCAGTGCTAAATTGAATTCTTACAGGGGACTTAAATATAAATCCAGCCAATCAAGACTTCATTGATACATCTCAATCATGACTTTTTGACAAAGTCTCTTTCAGATTGAGATATGTGAGCGGTCATGGTAGAGTTTCTTTCATAGTGAGACAGAGAGGTGAATTGTCATCTTTATGTTATCATCATGTATATTGTTGCCCTCTTCAGAAAACTTAATACATCATCAATAACAAATGAGGCTGTTAGAAGTTTGTTTGATTATAATATGTTTCTCTCTTAAATTTCAGAGTCGACCATTTGGTGTAGCCCTCCTTTTTGCTGGTGTAGACAGTAAAGTACCAACTCTGTAAGTATAGCAGTGGACATCAGGGGTGGAACTGGGATTTTGATAAAGGATTGTGAACTGGCAGGTTTTCGAGTGATTTTACGAAAAATTTACTAGGAATTTACTATATCTCAAGTAAAGGAGGTATTATCCCCCCTATATCAATGTCTAGCCTAGGATTTTCAGTTATACTGAATAATACAGCTGAAGTTAGTTTTATGCAAGCATGATTCATAAATGGAAAGTTTTTATTTTGTATCAGATTTCATATGGACCCCTCCGGCACATTTATCCAATACGACGCCAAAGCAATCGGTTCAGGATCTGAGGGAGCACAACAAGCTCTTCAGGAGGTTTATCATAAGGTATGAGGTAGAATTGTAGCAAAAATATAACCATTGCTATTTTGTCCTGATCAGGGGATGTATTGTAAAGGTACATACATGTATCAGAAACAGATCCGTCTTTAACATGCTCTGCCTAGCTCTGAGGAACCATACTGTCACAGAGTTACAAGTAAGGCAGGGCATGTCCTGCCCAGACCTTGTATGAGAAGTGATGGGCGTTTGTGGCTGATGTCCTAAGGCCCAGGTCCTGGGTGTGGACCTGGGGGTCTTGTTCAGCTCGTGTACAATCTGAATGGCCCGTCTGGTGATTCAGTTGCTAGCAGTGCCAGCTGTAGTAGAGAGAAATTTCTGAGAAAGAGAGCTTATCATTCATATCATAGGTCTTGTATTTGGTTTCAGGCTATGACACTGAAAGAAGGTTGCAAATCTGCCCTTACCATCTTGAAGCAGGTCATGGAAGAAAAACTTAATTCCACTAACGTCGAGGTAGGTATTATCCTGATTCTATTATTCAAGGGGAAAATCAAGAGATTGGCGATGTTCATCCTCTTGAGGTGGGCCTTAAGTCTCCAGTGGGCTTTCATCAGACGAAAGATGGTGGTCCTCTCTCTTCCATCAATGTCTATGAAAATTTGTTTTTAAAGCTGAGCGTTTACAACATTTCTCCATTGATTTTCAGATGGCCACAGTAACACCAGACAAGCTGTTCCATCAGTTCTCAAAGGAAGAAGTCGAAGATGTTATCAAGGAGATCTAGGCTGGAAGGAGGGATTGTATTTACTATAAAAGACACTTATATGTGCTCAGGATGTGACATTTCCGTTATTTGGAGGATTTCCGATTTATCTTTTCCCGAAGACAGGAATCCACCCTGTTTGTCACTGTGCAAATGTGCTGTCGTGGCCTATGCCTACAGCTGTAGTTGTTGCATGTTTTAAATAATATCACAGCAAACACTTGCAATAGGTCCCTCCCACGATGCTGGTGTCCAAATTCAGATCTTCAGAAGAAAAAAAAAGGGGTTATGCTAAAACATTTTTTTCACTTTTCCTAGTTATCCCAAGAACAAGTAACAACTGATTGCGAGTTAATGTTGATGAACATCGGAGTGTTGGTGTATTTATTTGCACTGGAGAACAAATTATGTCTGCATTGAATAGCAGCATTCATATTTGTCATGATTGTGACTTCTATAAAACTAAATAAACAACTTTTCGAACATCCTCCTTCTCTTTGTTTTGTTACAACTATGAGGCTTTCAGGTGAGGTTGTCAATGATTCAGAAAGGGTTAATCTGCAAAACTGCAAGGGACCAAATTGTCTAACTGCATAAGTCGTTGCATGGTGTCTGTGTCTGATTTGCATGGTACGGACAGTACATCGCAACTCAAAAGCTTAGGTCAGCAAGGCCTGAAGGAATCGTTCTCCATGAAAGCATTACATGTACAACGAGCGGCCTAGTGTTTTCACATGCTACAGTGGTTGGGCAAGAATGGGGTTTATTGGCCAGTTACATCTTCTCGAGCCAGGGAGAGGAATGATCTCTGGCTTCTGTCCACTTGGAATGGATCTTGGTGTTGACACAAGGTATAGAACCTCTATTTTGCATCTCATTCGAAGGATGAAGCAATGCTTGGTCTGGCTTCTTCAAGAACATGGATACCAAACTAGTTATCCTTGCGAGAGGCAAACCCACAACCTATCGATTATGAGCTCGGTGCCCAACTGCTCTTTGCCACTGGTTATTGTGGGAGACAAGGCAACAACCTTGGCACTCCAACCGCTATGCCACTGTCTGGTATAACAGGGTGTCCAATGAACAAGTAAAGAATATTATCTGAAACATCAGACACTCAATGAAACCAGGACCACTTGCAATCTGTATTGAGAAACACTAGCTCCGATGCCCGAGGCAAAACCTTGACAAGAATATCAACAAACTCAAGAGTTCTATTTATATCATATATTTTACAAGCAACTGTAGTGTTAGCACAAAGATAAGTATTAAATAATAAATAACAAATAAATAATGTCAGTAAAAAATTACTGAAAGTAACAAATTCTATGTTCTGGCTTGGTGCATCTAACTTGACATGTATACTGGTATTGTACAACTTTCTGTTCAATTCTAAAAAGGTTTGGTAAAAACAAAACAAAACTGCCATCTTATTTCAAATCATTATTTTGGACATCATAATTCATTAGTCTCCGTCAACCTACGTATGTAGGGTTGAAAGGAGACTCTTGGTTTAGCTAGGCAAATTCCCCCAATTTATAACCCCGTTCCATGTGACTACGGTGTATGCAATGGACTGTGTATATCATTAGTGATTGGAGAACCCAGGTGGATTCGTGTTCGCGAAGTTTAGGGAAAACTGGACATTAAGTAAATCAAATAGTATAATGAGTTGTTTATCGAAACATCAAAGGTGTGCAGTGCGAATTTTCAGAATTATTTAGCGAGCAATAACGACATATTTTAGGGGACGAGACAGCCGTTTGGCGATGGGTCGTGAAAATTTGATCCGCCATTACACAATCTCCAAACGAGACGTATTATGCCACCATATTCCCTGCCAATTTCGATTTCCGCCATTGCACATTCTCCAAACGAGACGTATTATGCGACCATATTCCCTGCCAATTTCGATAGCTTCCATGTTGATCAATTCGTACTTAAAAGCAACGATTACAGGAACACACTTGCTTGGACATAAATTGAAATCTTTTATGATTCATTGTTGTTATAAGTTATTCTTGCTACAAACAAATTTTCGCGGCAACAATAGTGGTCAATACAGGCAGGGCCTTGGAGCGAGGCGACGGCGTTGATAAGACGATCAAGTTCCGGTCATGCGCAAGTCGCATGTGCAGAATAGTGTTTAAGGCACATGTGAATCACAACATCACCATCGCTGCTATCCCAACACAGCAGCAACATAAACCCAATGCAAACCTTGCCAGCGAAGACAATTCTCATACCAAGGTCTACAAACCAGTAACCCGACTTTTAATCTCCAACTATGTATATATGTATATATCTATTTTCCCAATAAACTTTTAACCAAAACATACTGCCTCCTCCACTTCCTCAACAAACAAAGCACCCCACAGTTGACGGAGACTCCAGAGTCTACCTGCAGACTCAACCGACAATTCTAGTTTGTTATTCTGTATATCAGCATTTCCAAGTATAGATCTCATCTACACTTGGTATTTCATAATCATATATCATCCATTCACACCTAAGTGCTTTGATATTGAATTTACGTGAGAGAATTTGCCAAAAGATTTCACACATGATCAGAAACAGAAGCTGGGAGAATTCTATACATGTAAGAGAAGAATTTAAAGCAATGGCATGTCGTATAATTTTCGTCAAATTATAAAAATAATTGTTCAAATAACTTTATCGAATCTCTAACGAAATATTTCATGGAAAGTTTATCACCTGATAGATGTAGGCAAGGCTTGCAATGCTCTTGGTGTCACAGATGGCTAAACTTTAGAATCCCCGATCGGAAATGACGTAGTTTGATCGCATTCAACTATAAATCCATTGAACAGTGGTGCTTTGTTAGTCAACCGATGACCTTTTTTTGGGGTGTGATCGGGGATTCTAAACTCGTTCCTCACAGACTTCAAAAGCCCAACCTCCCCCCAAAAAAATTACAACTACCCCAAGTTTTTTCTACATCAACAATTCATGAGGATACAACAAGAACACGCACTATACATTTTCCACTTGAAATGGAAAGGACGAAATAAGGAGTTTGTGCTTTGAACAAAGTTGCCTTATGTTCAAAGCAATTCAGACAAAGCAACAGCTCCAGTAATGTACCCATCTCATTAACATTAGTCAACAGCTTCTAGCAATGTCTCTGGCCTATTAACAACACGGCAGCTTCCAGTAATCACTCCCATTAACACTCATATTGGTGCAAAACATCTACATCTACATCTAAATACATTTTGTGCAGCCTTTAAGACATCTATATAGCTTCGTGTGAACGGTTGACATTTTCTATAAAACTTACTGATAACCATATTGCTTAAACTTAATACTATCTAGCGTGACCAAGGTTGAGATGACAACAGGAACCAATGATGAAGACAAAATAACAGTAAAGATAGTAAAGAATCTTGCCCAAGGAGGCCACTCTCAATTACCGTACATTTGTAAATCATCCTTATACACTGAAATTTGTTATAGGCCCTTCCAGAGAGGATGCATAAATTTCAAATCCCCATCCCCTTCTGCTGGCATATTTTTCATCCCAACTGCTGGTTGCATTTCCATACACTACATAAAAATCATTGCATTTCTAACAAAATTCTAAAAGGTCATTCTGCTGTAGTCCATTCCTCGATAAAATGGCTCGGCACAGAAAAAGAAGCCATAAAATGGCTGAGAAATTTGTCAATATTTTGCTATCAGTAGCTCATTCACAGTGACTGAGGTATTGTCTGATTCTGGCAAAGTAAGAATATTAATATACTTTGGACTTTGTAGTTTCAGATGAGATAATTATAACCTTTTGTTCAACTGCTGCATTTTCAGTATAAAATCCACAAGTATTAGAGTGCCATTTTTTCGTGAAATGGACTACAAGAAATCCATCCTCCTGAAATCGTTTGATGAAAACGTTTTGATGAAGGAAATATTGCGACATAACTCAATCTACTTCTTCAGTTTTCGGCCGCTGAAGTCCGACGTTGTTTGACGAGATCGATCTCTGCATTAGCGCGTATTTCATCCAAGCTGAAGTCACGTAACAATTTGCCATTTTCAAAAACGATCTTCAGGAGGTCCTGAAACAACAGAAATGGGAATAGAAACAGGTGTCCCGACTGCAGAAACCCATATTGCTGTATTTGATATTTATCACAAGTTGCAGCAAGGGCTGATTCTTATTGCACGCACCTACAATTTCTAAGCAAAGAGGAACCTCTGTCTTTAGTGATAATAGTAGCCTGTCGCACAACAAAAATCTCAAGTTTGCGGGGTGCCTATAACCCTCTTTGTAACAGGAATCCTTGGCGTTAGTGTATTTTTCAGCTTGATCAACTGGGGTGAGATTGCCTGGAAAGTCTTCCAAAACTATAAAAGCAGTGATTACCAAATGTGGCCAGTGAGTAGCCAAGAGGAACAACACCGTCGCCACCAACCTCTAATCAAGCACAATAATCTCAAACTTCAAAATCGAGAGACATGGACGGTCTCCTGGACAAGCCAAAACAGCCATTTCATAAGGGGAAGCCTCTCAACTCTATAACTAATCGTTTTGCTAATTACCTTTTTATTGTCTCCCTTCCCTTCCTGGACAGTCACAAAGCCACCGCTTTCTGTTCTCTGCAGCGTCAATCGGCCTTTCTTCGATGTCTTCCCCAAGTCTGTGATTGGCTCCTTATATACATTTACCTATCGAGAATTTGAACATAAATATTTTTGGTAATCAATAATTTCTTTGAGGACTGATCGAACATGTTTTGTGTACAGAAATTTTCTCTTATTGTTATGATAACATAATAATGGTCAAAACATTGATTAACTTATAGTTATACTGACATGACTCTTGGGACTGACAAGTGTTGTCCTTAATAGAGAGGTGTCCTGTTTAAGAGGTCAAATTGAATCAAAACAACCACTTTAGGACCAAAACTAGTGTCCTTAATAGGGAGGGTGTCCTTAATAGAGGGTTGTCCGCTAAGGGAGGTTCCACTGTAGGTACTGTGCTCAAAGAGATTCATATTCCTGAGCTGAACTGGGAAAATATCCACCTACCCCTATGTCATTCACCACAGCATAACTACACTTGTACGCACACTTCTGCGTATCCCGGTCAACTCGTTGCAATAGAGCCCCACCGCTGCCAAACGCAATGTTATCAGCACTCCATTTGTGTTGTTTCATATTGTTCAAGATTTCCTCCAGAGATTCGATGTTGATACCATCGCCTTGGATGACACGGAGATAGGGTGGAAGCACTTTGTATCCCTTACTGTTATTCTCTGTTCCAAACCTCTTACCTAGTATTTCCAAAACCTGAAGTGACAACGGAAACAATTTGCAGTTTTTAAAAATATCAAATCTCAAGCATCGTTAGAACCCTGTATTCCTCTGGAAGACCCCCTGTATTCCTCAAGGAGTACCCCTGTATTCTGAAAGGAGTACTCCTGTATTCCTAAAGGAGTATCCCTGTATTCGTCGTGGAGTACCCCTGTATTCGTCGAGGAGTACCCCTGTATTCCGCGACCAGCACACAAATACTGTTTCTTACCTTGACAACCACTTCCTTCGGTTCGCCTGAGTCGGGGCGTATAACAAGGGCCCCATGCCCACCACGCGCCACCACTAGATCTTTCAGCTCTCCTCCCCAGATATTAGCGCAGGCATTCCAGATGTCATAACTATCACTCACAACAGCCACGCTGCCTGTAGGGAATTGGGTCAACATATTTCTAAAGGCCTCCACCTCACCGTCTTTTCCCCAAGTCGTGATTGTACTGGAAAGATAAAAATTCCACTGCGCTACCGCTGCCACAAAATATTTATCTTTATTAATTCCTATTTGTTGTTGACACATCCCGAGTAATTGGACTGGCTCACTCACTGGCCTCCTCCCGCATGTTGTGAGTCTTGCACACTTACAGTTTCTCAGTCAAGAGGCACTGCTGGCCGAACCCAGACTTGAGCTGGAAGCCAAGAACTGGGGAGATTCCCGCACTCTTTGCGAGTGATCCTATAGCCAGGCTATTTTCATTGTTTTGAATAAATATAATTTTTCAGTTTTTGTCCAATCGCGAACCGCCGACATAAATTATCGTAAAAATCAAAGAAAAACAAGTTTTATATTTTAATTTTTGTCCCCGCCTCCTATGCTTTAAGCGAATCAAAAGCGCATTTCAACATTAAGGTTTATTTTCCGTGCATACACCAATCGGTCTTTATTAGTCAGCAATGCAGAACTGGCGAAAGAACGTGTGCAGGCTGCGGATGAAAGCAACGCAACACAGCTGATCGTTAATTGGCATTCAAGCGCAGCAATCAGGCGACAATGGGGCCTGGACGCAATTCCTAAACTTACCTATGTTCAGCTGCAGGTATACTATACCCAGCCAGCGGACAATTGTAATATTTCTTGGCCGTAAGTAACGCCGCTATTGTGTCCGTACCCCGGAAATTTACCAAATGACCTGCGCCACCTATACCTGCAGTCTGAAAACACAACAAAATATGTTTATTAGATAAGCATGACGTACACAATACGCACTGAATAAATCTCCGCAATGCCATCTTGTAGACAGATATACAAATACTGTGGATACCAGGTTTCAGCAAATTTGCATCCATGATAAATACACTACCGAATGGTGTACATTCAATTCTATTTCCCTAAACCAAAATGAATCGAGGTCAGAGCATTGTGCACAAGGAACAGCTTCTATCAAAACAATCGAAACTTGCCTCTACAGACGAAACACCCCTGTAACCAAAGTCGTGAAGTTTGAATTGTAGACCAGCCAAGCTGTCAGCGGTCTCATCGAGGTTCCTTGCAATGGCTTCTTTCTGATAACGAGAGTTCGTCGCCACTGTCATTGGATACCAACATTGAACAAAAATAGTCTGAAATGACAAGGGAAACATAAGCAGTTAATGAGAGGGAATACTGATCAGGCTGTCTGCAGCACTGTCTCATTCACGAGTGGACTTTCGCTCTGACAAAGACAGGCGGATTAATCAGATGGCAAAGAACATTTCAGTTTCTGCCACAGAACTCACCTCAAAGTAGTTTGTAAGCCAGTAACACTTTGGATCGGTATTCTCAACGGTGAAGAGGACATTTTTAGTGGGCACCACGCTGCCCTCTGGAATGGCACGGACGCGTATGGGCAAGCAACCACCGTGCTCCTGAGAATAAAATGAAATGAATAACTTTGCAATTTGTGCAAAATAATCAAGCAGGACTCACTGAACACTTCCCACAGAAGGCCTTTTGATCATCTCCAAGTAAAATACACTCAGACAATTTGATTGAGTGTACTTTAGGAACGATACAATGGACTTCTACAGGAGGCTGTCACCAAGACCTATCGAAATCACATGTTAAGGTCACGTAACATTCCCAATGCCTGGTTCTAAAATTGGTACCCACATGATTTTCAAATTCGAGGCATGTAACCTACTTCTGATCAGTGCTACTACTATGAATACCAATATAGTTGGAATCGGCAGTAAAGCTGTCAAACGTACTATCATCCACATCGTGGTTTTTGATTCAAAGGGAATGCAGAGGGTAGGTATGCCCTCCCCTTAATATTTGTCGAATGTTTGATGTTTACCATTATTTTGGTGAACTGACCCTTAAAGACACAAATGGGGACCTCCATTTCTGTCTGTTCTCTGTGTCCTGGCTCCACCCTGAGCAAAAGCTACATTTAAGACTGCAATGTTTAGCACCGCTAAATGATTATGAAAATATTATTCACAGTTGGTCAACAGCCATTCAACGCATGACAATTATCAGCAGAGATTTCCATTAAGTCCAAAATAGCAATGGCCAGCCGGAAATAAAGCTTTATTAGCGCAGGACAGAAAATCAATAAAATAAATAGTTACCAAGGCATAGCCAAATAAAAATCTGTGATTGCACTCCAAACTCCTTCCGTGAGATTTCTTGTGTGTTGGTAAACAAGATAAAATTTTGCACAAACACAACATGAGATTGTTTTACAGCTGTCCGCTGGTTTGTAAAATCCTGAGATTAACCCAGTTTTAGACCCTACATTACACCCTACCCCACAGCCTCATAGTCTATCGGTCAACACTTCTGACTTACAAAATGCAACAGAGAGGGAACCCAGGATTGTATTTTTGGATAAACCATTGTGTCTTTCAAGGAACTAAACTTCCTGGCTCTGCACAGTCCTTTGAATGAGACATAAAAAAACAGGGGTCTTTGTATCTGGTGTCTGTGCCAGGACAAGTCAAAGACTCCACCTTGAGAGAAACGTGAGCAGAAATTTATTAGAATCTGGAAATTCTGCAGGCCCTATTCCATCCCTTTTTTTTAAATAGCCCAAAACTTCAAATCAGGTAAAGCCTATAAACTAAAGTGTTGCAAAACGACTTCTTCAATGACCCTGTGACACAATGTCATTATGTTCTTGCTGAACCCAGCCCAGTTACCTTCCCAGAGCCCTATTCATAGTGCACTCATTGATTTTTCATTCATCTCAAGTCAATCACACCGTGCTTGAGTAAACCAGCCCATGCGCCATTTTAAAACCTGTGGGCCTGATACCTTCAAAACAACCAGGAAAGACACTAATGGTGTGTTCACACTGGATGCGAATTGAAACCGAATTCCATAGAGCGCTCTCCGGAATACGAATTGATTAATCCAGTTTCAGAACGGTCGCGTCACACTGGCCCGAATACGCATTCAAATTGGTTTAAAACGTGCCACACTCAATGCATACTAACGACGCGCCATCTATTATTATTATTATTATTATTTATTAACCTCCCATATGGGAGAATAAAATTTACGAGTACAAAACATATAAGTATATAATATCACACACAGTCATTATTAACAAGTTAAAATCGCGTAAGGTGCTTGACCATTTCCATCTCCCGGCCATGCCTATTGCCAAAGTTCGGGTCAAAGAGGAGTGTCCTCAGCGAGTCAACACCACCGTCGCTATTAGCGGAGAATCCCGGCCTCGCCCTCGAAAACGAGGCCAAAACCGGGGAAAACTTCGCCGCGACGATGTTGCTGACCAGCGTACCTTTGACCAACGAACCGGCGGCAACATACCTTGCCAGGAAATGGAAATGCAAGTCACGTGCAAGGGAGTTGATTTTTCCCTATTCTATGGCATAACGAAAAACGATTTGAGTTAATGAGATCATTTAAATACATCAGTTAACTAGTTCGGAGCACTAGTTCCCGCGGTCAAAGGTCACTTTCCATGCGCCGGGCGCATGCGCAGTGCGATCGAAAACCTTAATTCGTATCAAGCGCGTCACACTTGAAATCTCAATACGGTTTCGTTGATTCGGATTAGCTGATTCGCATTCAATTCGGTTTAAGAACCGTGTTGGTTAAAGCGGATTGAGATCGGTATGAACCGAATTGAGTGTGACGCCCCAATACGTATCAACGTTTTAATTCGAATTCAATTCGTGTTAAAACCCCAGTGTGACCACGGCATGACAGAACTAGGGAACATTACCTCCAATATGTAGTTCCATCCGTCTTCGTTGAAGAAATCCTGACCAAAATGTCCTTTATACAGTTCCTTTGCCTCTTGTATGTTCTCTTTTGTCACAACCTTCCCCACAAACCATCGCTTCAGAATGTACTGCAGCCCGAAGAAGACAGTCTGACTAAACTTACCGCCACGACTTTCAAAGTAGGAGTAAACGTAAGATGTGTTTGGAGGGTATTGTTTGTGATGAGTGACCTGTAAGAAGACGAACAAAGAGGTTATTGCATTGACAATACCTCAGAATTTCTATATATATATATATATGTTTATTCGTACTGAGGAAATCTAGTACAGTTTGAAACAGTAAGCAAGTTAAGAAAATACAGAAAAGAACATTACACTGAATACAGACAAAGCAATGTACAATATACTTAATTCGACATTCTACTAATGTCCCTGCATCTTTGAGTAATTAACATGACAGACTTTCTCAGTTCACACACAGCATTTCTATCATGTCACTGATTTCATATCATAAAAATTGAGTTGGTCATCTCCCGAGTCCCTCATCTCAAGTAAATTCTTAATAAAAGCCCCCCTTTGTTGAACTATAACATCATCATTGATTTCCATATCGTCTACATTTAGAGCGGGTAAATGAAACCTACTAACGTTATATTTGTGACATATGTGCTTAAGGCTGCCGCTGAACGAGGATCTACTCCCGTGTACTGCCAGCCCTAAGCACATTCTTCACGACTTTCAAAGTAGGAGTAAACGTGAGATGTGTTTGGAGGGTATTGTTTGTGATGAGTGACCTGTAAGAAGACGAACAAAGAGGTATTATTGCATTGACAATACCTCAGAATTTCTATAATTTCAGAGCCTAAACTACCAGTAAAAAGACTTGGCCACCTGAAGTATTGAATTCAGAGTATACTGTATAAAATCATGAATAAGAAAATGTGTGTCAAAACATCTACAGGCCTATTCATGCTCTAAAGTGCCGACAGCATATACCGTTCAGTGTAACCTTCCTTAGCAGACACCTGTCTATTAAGGACACTACCGGTTCTTTTGTCCTAAATTGTTTGTTTCCATTCAATTTGACCTCTCTAATCAGGACACCTCTCTATATAAGGACAGCACTTGTCAGTCCCAAGGGAGGTTCTACTCTGTACCTCAGAATATCCATGACACTTAGGGAGGCCCCTACAACTACAAGGGATGAGCAGATACAGCCCTTC
This sequence comes from Lineus longissimus, assembly GCF_910592395.1. NCBI lineage: Eukaryota > Metazoa > Nemertea > Pilidiophora > Heteronemertea > Lineidae > Lineus > Lineus longissimus. The sequence continues at coordinate 19,829,248 of NC_088314.1, read as the reverse complement.
ATATTACAAAAGGATATTTTGCCTCAAACTCATTGTTACATTTACTTGGCAATAGCAATTGTACTACGTCAGTCAAGTACTAAGTAGAGGGCACAATGGATCCTCGCTCAGAGCATCATGACACACAAGGCTCAAAGTGAATAACTGCATTATATCGCTTCTGCATTATATCGCCACTTACGTCATGACGTTCATTCCAAAGTGATGATATTACGCACAGTCTTCTCACAACATGGCAATAGACACCCTGCGAAAATAAATTCGCATAGGCCTACGGTCTATATATTTACAATATCGCACAAGTGTGACGTGAGAATTGAAATTTGGGCTGCGAGCAGCAAAGGCAAACTGCTACACTACTAATAGTGGGAGGAAAAACTTTCACTGAACAGGCGAACACAAAAACTTGTTGTCTTATTTACACCAGGAGTGCAGGACTTTCTGTGTGTTTTACATTTACATGGCCTAAATAAGGCCTACCAACATGACATATGCATGGTGTACTGAATGTATGGTAGAGCTGTTTATACATACTATAGCCTGTGCGTGCATGAAAATGAAGTGCCAGTGCAGTACGTGGCAGTGCAGCAAGTGGGTGCACAGTGAGATTCTCTATATAATTATTGATATAGTAGACGTCATACTTTTTTCAGCTATTATCATCTCACTGTCGGACTGGCGGTGGGCAAATTTTTGCTTCACTTTGCCCTCAAGTCTCTGCAGAAATCAGAAACACATTGGTGCAGAACGCAGCCTGACAGCAAGATAAAGGTGGAAATCGAACAAACCTTGTAAGAATCGGTCAAAAAGAGGATATTATCGACACCTCCGGCAGGCAAGCGATCCATTTTGCAACCTTTTGACAACAAATGCAACTTCTTCAGCGACCGCGAGGTGTCACCTCCTGACTATTCCTAGAGAAAACGGAAAACCGGCAGAAAAGCTATACAGTGTGTTTGGAAAAAACTTGGGCTAAAAGGAGCGAACATTAACCCCCTGATTTTCTCAGGATGGGGGGGGGGGTCATCCTGAGATCAGGTTCTTGATATCTCGAAATATCGAGAGGCGGAGTATGGGTGGATGGGTGGGGCCGGGGCCGGGGCCGGGGCCGGGGCCGGGGCCGGGGCCGGGGCCGGGGCCGGGGCCGGGGCCGGGGCCGGGGCCGGGGCCGGGGCCGGGGCCGGGGCCGGGGCCGGGGCCGGGGCGCGAATTTACAATTCCCTTGTTGTGGTGTTTTCAAGTAGTACAGAAGTTTGGGGTTCGAATCCCATGTGAGAAAATAAATTTCAACACATTTTTTTTTCTTTTTTCTTACATTTCATCTTTTTTAAAAAGTTTTCACTGCTTCATCTTATTCTAATTTCAATACGGGTAGCATTATAGGCACTTTCAAAGAACTTTTGGACAATCTTTCGGTCTACCAGGGCCAACTCTTACACCTTTTACAGAACACCAGCCTAGAATGATATACGAGCTGGCCCTTGGTAATTCGATCTCCGGTTGTCATGTATAACAACTTCCTTGTGCAGAAAAGCACCCGGCGATATCTGGCCGCAATTGATGAAGCAAGATACAATTTGTAAGGTCTCCTCCCTGGTTGTGACTGTCACAGAGCTAATTCTGCATCTGTGTGCTCCTTGTCCTCAGAAAGACCATGAAACTTTGGTTGTGTAATCGGTTGTGTAATTGTCACAACCTCCTTCCCCTGACAGAACTCTTACAACTGAAGACAACACAGAAAAGCAAAGGCAAGAATAATCTTTTACAATTTTCTTCTATATTGATCTTCTGAACATCACATGGTTGCAAAAATTACAGGTTCATTTCAAAATATAAAGTTGTATCAAAATAGTCACTCATAAATCAAAGTACACTTTTCAATTGAGACAACTCCAATACATGTCCTGGTCCCAGACTATGACTGAGACAGAATGGTCAGGCAGTGCACCAAGGGTCCAAGCTAGGCATCACGGAGCGAGTTAGTCCAAGGTTGTGACAGAAGTGTGTCTTTGTCTGATACACGTCCTGGACCAATGCTGTGACTGAGACAGAATGGTCATTTCACAGCAGGGCATGGGTGAGTTTGTCCAAGGTTGAGACAGAACTGTGTCTTAGGCTGTGACAGAGACAAAATTGTCTTGTGGTGCAGCAAATTTCACAGCTTGGCAACATGGGCTGAACTACAGTCTGCAGGCATGGCAGGAGATGAAAACAAGAGGCTAAATACATTGAACCAAGTTTCTTTATTCCTTGTACTTGTTCAAGAAATACAGTTACGCTCGTCTTAAGATTTGTACAATGCACCTGCAGTGAGGTTTGGTGATAGACTTCAAACTTTCCAGTACATTTTATCACAGGTGCTTTCACTGATGAACACAAGTGACACAGCGGAAGTAATCTTATATTTATTGCGGCCGTGACCGTCTCATCTCTCTCATCATGTTGTCAACACGGTGGAGCAGCCAGGACTGATTCGGCCTGGCTGTGACCGTCTCATCTCTCTCATCATGTTGTCAACACGGTGGAGCAGCCAGGACTGATTCGGCCTGGCTGTGACCGTCTCATCTCTCTCACCATGTTGCCAACACGGTGGAGCAGCCAGGACTGATTCGGCCTGGCTGTGACCGTCTCATCTCTCTCATCATGTTGCCAACACGGTGGAGCAGCCAGGACTGATTCGGCCTGGCTGTGACCGTCTCATCTCTCTCATCATGTTGGCAACACGGTGGAGCAGCCAGGACTGATTCGGCCTGGCTCTGACTGTCTTCATAACAAAGCTAAAATTTCTGCCAACTTTCATTCACCTTTTTAAAAGCTGATCAAATAAAACCTCTTCATTTTAAAACTGACATCGTGGCCCATTCCAGTGGTTTTCCTGAAGTTTTCCTACAATATTTGGAGAGGTTGTAAACTGTTTGTCTCTAAATGGTACAAGAACATCATCATCTGAAAGTCAATCTCGTCAAAATACCAGCACCTTTTTCCAAAACGAAGTCCCTTTTCCAAATGCCTATTCCAACGAGAGTCCCGAGACCAAGAACTAAGAAAGGCCATCGTTGTCTTTTCCGTCTAGATTTTCCTTCGATAAGATCCGATGGTCGGTAGCATGGATCATCCTTAACCTGTAATGTCAAAAAGATACATTATCGTTTGAAAAAAATATGCCATGCTGTCAAGCCACTGTTCAATGCATGTCTACAGATACTCTTCAATATACAAATGTATACTATGTTCCGATACAACATGGAAGACCCTTCAAATTTCATCCAATTTGACAAAAACTAAAACTTTCCACATATATCCCTGGCACCTTTTGGGTAGCCAAGACCATTCATAATGATATCTGGCAAAATGTTCTTCATACGTTTTATCAAATGTTGACTTTGCAGCAAGTTTCGACCAACTGTCCTCATGTCAAACTGGTAAAGCACCTTTCCTGTACATTGTTATGTGTATTGTACTACAATGCATGCAGGCTTTCTACATGTTCCATTGTATCACATCTAAGAACTGTGTTACTTCAACAAAGAATTTTTCCCATATTGTCTGACATACGGATGCATTACCTTATTCAAATGTTCCCGTAGTTCACTCAATTCCTTGTATAAGTCTTGAATGTTGACGAGACTCTGATCAGTACTCTTACACAACATCTTCATTCCAGTCCCCTCCTGAAAACAACCTACACATTATCAAAACTGGAGGTAGATTCAAAAGATCTTTCCTCAGACTTGACCTCGGACAGTTCACTTTACTTGAATGGATTTCAACGTCCTCTGAATGAGACATAAAACAAGAGATTCCGCGTTCCTGGTGCCACTTTCAGGGCAAGCGAGATACCCACTAAAAGTGAGAAACATGAGTAGCTTCTTAGAGACCTCAAATGCCAGCAAAAGACACCTTCCACACAGGCACAAGACAAAGGATTTAGTATTTAGGCTGATAACCCCAATTGGCACCAAACAATGCAGGAGACAGTAGATGAAGAAGTTGAAATCTAAGATTTGTTCACCTGATCTCTCGCAAGTATGGCAGCGTTTGCTATTATCTGGTCCTTGATGTAACCGACTGTGCTGGTGATGTAATCTGTGTGCTTACTGATGTTGTTCACCATTGTCACAGCATCTGCACAACTGCAATTGAAGAGAAGATGTACATGAAAACATTTACACGATCATAAATGTGATCTTCTTCATAAGTGCTGTGCTTTTGACAATAAGGTAGTGGCTAATGGAAACCACCAGGGGGAGCAGTAACTCCTATTCTGGGCCCATGAGGAGGATGGTTTTGACGCCAAGGTGAAACCTCCACCACGGAACCAATCACGTCAAGATCCAATGTGATGTTGTGACGTCATTTACCGGCTGTGTTGGCTTGTTTCACGTAACACAGTGCAGTTTTCTTTTAAGATCCTCACCTTATGAAGTTGTTGTATTGGACTGACTGTAGGCTGGACTTCTCCCAAGGTTTCTTGTGGACGCTCTGAATGCTGTCCAGGATCTTCTTTCTCACACCAATCCTTTGGACACCTATCTGCAACAATGAAGAGAGATAAGCATCAACTTCATTCAAGTATGGTGGAGGAGGAAATCCATGACCAGTAAGGGCCAAGGGAAAGAGCAATTCATTTACTATTGACTCATTGTATGTCGAGGTGGGTCTGGTGCCCTTGCAGAATGTCAATGTTGTGTCTGACTTGCTGTCCAACTGGCTTCAAATCTGTTTGTCCTATTGTCCTAATGTCTGATGTGTTGTTGAGTGACGTCTGATTGTGTTGTTTCATGATATTTTGCAAGGTAAACAGACGATATCATCGGATATCTCGAGTTGAATGTCTGAAATCACTTCAGATACATACCTGTTGTAAATCGTTATCAGTCATCCTGAGGAAGGCGGCAAAAGTCACACGTTGTGATCGAAAAACGGGAATGAGATCACTGAGTTCTATACCTGAGAGGAACATCTCCAGTTCGCCGTATTTTTCATACAAAGCTTGGCTGGAAGAGAAGACAAGTTGACCGTTAGCATCGATTACATGCACATTTGATCTCCTCCTTCTTAAGCAATGTTCAATGACAGAATCAACTTCTCAGTTCTGTGGATGAGACAAATTGGTCTTGAGCCAGCCTCAGTTTTGCTTCCTTGCCCAACAGTTTGGCCCTGAGATGTCCTATTCCTCCAACCCAGACTTTTCGGATGGACATAAAACCAAGCACAGCATAAGACAAAGTGATTAGGTGTGCTCCCCCAAGCGGGGTCCTGAGAGATCTCACCTTTCACTGCTTTGTGAATCACCACCGGCATCCCTCTCGTATACTGACATGGCAGTGAGGATGGCATCATCTTTATTTTGGCTGGAATACTTTGACAGCATGTCCGCCACCTGGAGAAAAAAAAATCCCACTTCATCAATCACATATAACATCTTTGTCCTGTCCATCTTATCACAATTCTCTGCAAGATAACAATGGAACAATGAACTTCTTATCTAACAATATATTGTTTGGCACCAAATTTGCAATAAATACAAACAAAGAATTTCGAAACATTCTGGGTTTCGACCTACCTTGTAGTGTCCCATGCTGTAGGCAATATCTGAAGCAGTTTCACCATTTGAGCACCTTGTATTAGGATCAGCTTTTAGTTTGAGCAGTTCTGCAAGTGCCTTGTTGTGGCCTCGGCTGGTGGCATAAACTAAAGCCTGAAGATAAAGTGGGAAGTTGTTAGATCAGTGAGAGAAACTATGGAACAAGGCACTTTTTACCCTTCGTTTTTCTCCATACCAACAAATTTCGACTGAAATCAAAGCCCCAACATAATTTTACCGTACTAGGCCTACAGTACATGTGATAATCTAGATCTCAAAGCTTGTAAAATGTCAGGGTTTTAGCAAGAGAGATCTTCAAAAAGTGGCCTGGATGACTGACTATCTCTGGTGTTAACATCAGTTTTACAGTTAACATTTCGGGTATCAATACTCTTTTTTCAAAACTGGAAAAGCTCTCCTTCAAGTGGAAGAGTGAAACATGTGCTCACCGTCCAACCCCGCCAGTCTTGTTTGTTCACATCGGAACCAAATTCTACGAGCATTGTAATAATGTCAACACGACCCTCCCGGGCAGCATACATCAATGGAGTCATGTGATATCTGTTAGGTGAGAAAAACAAAAGTGACGCTGGGAAACATGAGTCCAACTAAATTTAAACTAAAGTTTTGTCTTTGTGTCCACCAGCAAGACACTTCGGGCCAAATTCATAAAGGGTGTTTAGCTTAAAACAGCGTTTAACTACTGAATAGACAGATTCTGGCCCTTCATGTGAATCTTCACAGAATATGAATAGGCCCTGAAACTGATTAGAGAGAAGTTGTACATGTCTAACCCTTAAACGCTCTTAATGAATTTGGGCCTTAACATTTAATTACTCATCCTGCGCATGAGATGTAAAACTGAGGTTCCTTGTGCCTGGTGCCTTTGCCACGGCAAGCCACAGACGCCATCCAAGTATGAAATGGGAGTAGCTTGTAATGGACTATACCTCTGGCCAAACACAGAGTCATTAGGCAACCTTATCGGAGCCTAACCATAGTGGCATGCAAAAATGCTCATCCCACCTTGTAGGAGGAATAACTACTACAAAAACAGCGCAAATGCTGAAGAACGAGGAGAAGAATTTCACTTGGAAACGATGCTAGTATGCTGGATATGGGTAGATCTTAATAAATAATACATTTCAGAAATTTTCTACTTATAGTCATGTCCCTTGTTAACTCACCTGTCAAATCTGTTGACGTCAGCACCGGCATCAAGCAGCAATGCCACACACTCTGTGACAGCATCTGCATTCGTCTGATTGGAGCCACAAGCCGCCATCAAAACATCATACTGGTCTGGAAAGAACGTGGATGATTGATTAACACTTTGAGCATAGGATTCCTCCACTTATCAAGGAACAAGAGTCTCCTTTAATCAAAGTAGCCAAACAAAGTGATTTCTCCTTTTTTGAAAACCCTGATTACACTCGGCAAGAAGCCAGTTCAGAAGACTTTGATCCTCAGAATAAGAAATCAATGCATTTAAAACAAACCTTTGTGGAAGCCCATGTCAGCCCCATTTTCCAGGAGTATTTTGACCATGTCTTTATTGGCGCAGCTAGCCGCGTACATCAGGGCTGTCCATCCTGACTTCATGACAGTATCGACAGCCACACCTGAAAAGAGGTACCAAAGACATATCTGATGACTGACAATTAGATGGTATACTATAAGTGTATGTACCCCCAATCATATGGAGGATTCATTGTATGGCCTTGTGATGGCGCATTGGCCCCAGAACTGGAAGTTAAGCAACATTGAGCGTGGTCATGAATAGAATGGGTGATCGGCGCATACAATACAAAGTGGTAGCTGCATTTATCCCCCTAGCAGGTGTATAATATGTAGAACTCCCTAACAGGCTTTTGTTCTCTTCTATCTGAAAACACAAAGATCGAGTATCAGTTTTACATCTGGAAATATTGCACTGCAAGATACGACTACGTACCATCATTCAGATAGCGTTGAATCATCTCGACGTTTCCCTTCATCACTGCCATTCTGAAGTCATCCACCGGGAGACTCGATCGCCCAGAGAACGCTCTGTACGGGCTTTTGTTCCGACGCGAGTCGCTGAAACCATTGTTGCTCGAGTTGAATGCATTCTGTCGGCCTTTACCAGGAGTCGGAGTGATGTCTACATGGTTCAGAATACCCTGAAGCAATAAAGAGTGCACAGTCAAGAGATTGGGTGAGATTACAAAGCAAAGATCAATTTAAAATGGACTGCCAGTACAAATATCTGAAAATATCTGCATGTCATACTCTGCGGGTCAGTGGTGCTTAGACATGATACGGTTGTCATTTATGTAACATTTTGCCCAAATCGGCATGGATAGCGAAAACCAAAACCTCCACATACTTGTAATAGAGTGGGACATTATGTATTCCTGGACATTTTTCTTGGACACCCAGTATGAATTACCTTGTCCTTCTCTCCTACTTGCCAGCTCACTTTCCTGCGAGATTCAACTTCCGCCATATTTTTTAGAATGATATTACACCCAGACACATAAGTCTACTCAAGAGAATAATATAATCCAGTCCTCAGCCATTTTCCACACAAAGTGATAAAAACAGATTAGGTCGTACTGGTAAACATCTAGGCCACCAAACAGCTATAAATTAAGGGCAACTGTCTGTTTTGACCTCAAGGCTGACCTTTATGACAAATACTTGTATTTATGAATTATAAGAAGGCCTATTCTGCTACTTGAAACATGAACTTTTATCTCCTTTGCTGTTGTAGAGCACTAGAAAATAAGTAATAAATGGACAAACAAAAAAGATGACACATCAGTCGATAGATATCATGACAAATGAAATGTGTACATGTACCCCGGTACATGCGCATGCAGGATGTTCCCACAGATTAATGTATACGATCATCACTAGTAAAAGTTCACAAAAATATGCAATATTGAATAATCCAGCCAAATATTATATAGTTTAGGTAACCTCGTACCCACAGCAGTAACTGTAGCGAGCATCTGTGCCATAACCATAGATAACATGGTAGCAGATTTTATGCACCTAGGTAATAGATTGTACGGTTTATCGGTATCATGGATTAAGATTATACTTCATCTGAGATAATCCATAATAATCTTTAAAAATTTTCACTTCGATCAATTTTAACACTTTGCATCCTTAGCCTTCGCCTTGGCCTTCAACATGCAAAATCTTTTTCACATTTTAACAGCCCTCGCAATAATACGACACTTTAGAAGTAGAACTTTGACCTTTGGTCCGGATATGACGACCGTTTACAGTTTGCACATATCTGACCAATCAGCTCAGTCAGAAAATGACGTAAATCATGCATAATCTGATGATTTACGTCCTTTGCTTGCTCCGTTTAGCCGATTTGTCAGTTATGCCCAAACCATACGATCCTCACATGTCATCTGACATCAGAAAAGTTCTGCTTCTGGCCGTGAGTCTGAAGTGCTGTATTTTCCTAGTTAGCTTTATTACATCATTTGGGACACACCCTGCTTTATATTTAACAGAAACTGATCCTACCAATGGTCACCACCTGACAACAGGACAAGTGACTGGTTATACTCGGGCACAATCACTAAACCACTTCTGAGATGGTCCCAACATAATATCGGTACCCAGGCAAAAAATGAAAAAATGAAAAATCAGACGAGGTTGAAATCAAAAAGTCAAAAAAAATTACAGATTTCATACCCTTCCCACTCCTTTACTCTGATGTGATTCAGTCGGTTCTTTGCTTACAGATGTTGACGAGTGTGTATTATACTGTGACTCATAGTCAAAATCGCCCAAAACAAAACCATCGCCGTCAAATTCGTCATTAAAATCGTCTTCAAAACCGGCAGGTTGTGCGCGGTGGGCCATTTTGCATCCCTCTACCGGCGATCAGAAAAATCAAAGGTCACATGACTCTCTTTCGGCCGCCGTACAAAATGGCGAACTTTTTTGTTGTTATTGCTCTCGTTTTTGTGCCCATTTTGGCTCACGGTGAGTTCCATGATCATCCAAATTTATCAGAAATAAGAGTACGGGAAACATCAAAAGTACATCCTTTCATGTTGTGCAAAATGGTCTGCAAATTCGTTTTATTTGATACAGAATCTACATTTTACATTCGTCGACGTGGCACTCCAATGTGTTCGTGTACATTAGAGTGTACACATTCTTAGTGTACATAACACTGTATTATTGACTCCATGCACTATGGTGTAAAATTTCAGCCGTTGAAATATTTGGATTTGAACACAAAAAAACAACGTAATTACCCACAAGCGTAGGTTATTTTCCAGTTTTTTTTCTCAGTCTTTTTTCTAACTCTTCGCTTTAAGCCGACACCTGTCTTGGACCCAGTTTCACATCCAAGGTGTACACAACATCCGAGGCTAGTTTATCAACAAAGACCGTTGTTGTGGTAGAGTTTACTCTCACTTGCAAGAATGGATTGAAGGTAGGGATTGAACAGGATTAAAAAAACTGCCCTGGCTTGGAATATTAATTGCTAGCAATGTTGAACTCTGGATGTTTATTATGTTTCATGGGTTTGGCAGATGAATTAGCGATACAAGTAACTCTGTCTGATATGGCCTACTAATTGAAAAGGGCTTTCAAAACTGATAAAAGAAATTTGGTTAGAAATCCACAGTTATTATTTCTTTTCATTCCTTTTTAGAATGTGAACCTCTATGCAGATGTAAATGATCGAACTCTTCCAGCCACTCGTTCTCAGGATGGCACTAAGTACCAGGTAAGGGAATGGCACAAATGGGGGGGGGGGGGATTATGGAGTAATACCTGATGCTTTATTTGAGCCTGACATCACACCTATTGAGAAAGACAGCTGAATTATCATCCTTATCCTTACTTTATTGAATGCAGAGAGATTTGAGACCAAATTGGCCTCGTGATGACAAAGTCACAACCAAAATGCCAGGATAAATTGCTTTAATCGACAGCGTTCTAAGAAATTACTATAAACTTGGATGTGCATTCTTACAGGTCAGCTGGAGTGATTCCCATAATAAACTCCCCAAAGGAACATACTCCGTCAGGCTGTTTGATGATGAAGGTTATGCAGCTCTGAGAAAGGTATGTGTTCCGGTTGAGAATTTCCGTGACAAATATGTTCAAGCAGGTCAAGATCTATGTGTATCACTCAGCAAACGTCTTACTCTGGACATGGCTGGCTGAATATGGTGTTATGATTGGGCCAAAAACATAAAATTTGAAATATAGTAGGTCAAAGAGAATCAAGTCCCCAAACTGGACATATACTTCACACAAGGACCACAGATTTGACCCCCTAGCACCTGCCTATAGAGTCAACTCTCCATTTAATTATTGATGTGAAGGGAAATGTGTCATTTCAAAGAGGCAATCTAAATATTCCACTTGTTTTCCAGGTTCAGAGAAGCAAGGAAGACACCACCACAGTCAAGCCACTTTTCACCATCGACGTCCAGCACCAGGGAGCATGGAAAGGCCCAATCGTGCAGAGCGAGTTTTTAGCAGCAACCATTGCAATATTTGTGTGGTATTTAGCATTTAGCGCAAAGTCTAAGTTACAGGAGTAGATATTTTGTAATTCTATATATGGTGTATAATTTAATTTGGAAATTAAATGAATAAAAAAGTTTTTATATACCCTTGTTTTAATGTTTTTGCTTTTTATTGTTGTTGAAGGTCAGGGATTCCCTCTTCACAAGACCTCATGGACCACATACGGTAATTCCTGGCCAGGGATTTTGGCTTCATTCAGCATTTTCACATGAGTGCAGAGAGTACCAGTACTCCTCTTAAGACCCCCTCCTTCCCCAAAAAGAGTACCATATAAAATGTAGCGTTCAGAGACTGCGACCCCCCCCGTCCCTAAGCTATACTATTGTGATAATGTTGAAAATGTTGAACCACTCCTTGGGCTGCTGTTTTGCTTCAGCTATTTACCATTGGCATGAAAATTTGGCAAAGCTGTCGGCCAACATATCCCTTGGAAAAATTGGGAGTAATCTGGAATTAATTTCCAAGTGTCTGGACCACAGTCTTTCCCTCGAAGGAAACGTGAAAGTTGAGCTCCTTGCATTCTGGTTGTGAATTTGTCCTCAAAAGACCAATTCGGGACAAATTATAATTGAACACATATGATGATTATCTGGAGGCAGTTTGAGGGCCAGCAGCAATGAGCTCAGATTAAATGTTGTACCCTCTTTCCTGCTGACATGCATATAACTGTGGACAACGGTACAATTCATCTCCAGGTGTGTCACAACTTGATCTTGGCGCCTATCTCATCTGTGGAGCAAGGAAGCTTTATAGACGTCCCCATCTAGGGTGCAGTCTTGCCCTCAGATCCATCAGAATGACTTTTTAGAGAAAGGCTTTAAAATACTTGGTCCCAGGATATTTTGAACATAGTATTGCCAAGTGTATATTGGGAATTCTCGGGCAAGCCTGCCGAAGACAATTCTTGGCTGCTGAGATGGTCCCAAAGGTGAGTTTACTTTTCAACGACAACACCTACAAGGAAGTTCACTCTGAACTTGTACACACTCCTTACAAAAACACCTCTTTTCTATCGATTTCTGCTATATAAATGTTTATATCGATTTTTTTAATTTTGTCGCTTTTGGCAACAATAATTTCTCATATTTTTCTATGATTTTGATTTTCTTGGTAACTTTAGATTGTCCTCGGCCAGACCGTCAGGCCTCTGCCTTGGATGGATGGTGACTCATTGACCTGTGATAGTATAGAGGGCCTTTATTGTTTTAGTCCGGAGATGAGACGTCACAATGGCTTGTCATGCGATCAGGGAGAAAAATAAGAGAAAGTAAAGACCATCATGGCCATACTGTTTTGCAAAATCAATAGTGGCATAATAGGTTATTTTGAACTTGGCCTCTACATTTGTATGGGCTTTCTTGTTACAGGTCTCAGTATCCCCAAGGTGGCTATCCGGCTGGTCAGGTGCCCGGTGCTCAACCACAATACCCTGGAAACTACCAAAACCAGCAGGCTGGGTTCGGACCACCTGGAACGGCCTACCCTCAAGGAGGTGGAGGGCAGCCACAGCCTCAAGGGGGGCCAGGATACCCCCAAGGCCCACCTCCCCAAGGGGGGCCAGGATACCCCCAAGGCCCGCCTCCCCAAGGGGGCCCAGGATATCCCCAAGGGCCGCCTCCTCAAGGGGGCCCAGGATATCCCCCAGGCCCAGGACAAGCCCCTCAACAACAAGGTATGTGTTACAACATCTTTGAAAGAAGATATAGTAATAGAAGAAGGGACGATGGTGGGAAGTATCTTGCGCTCTTTTGGTGGAGGGAATGTGAGTTATGTGTTAAAGTCCTCTATGGGAGTCCTTGTCCTGTTGTAAAGTCCTCTATGGGAGCCCTTTGCCTGTTGTAAAGTCCTCTATGGGAGCCCTTGGCCTGGTACTTTTGTGTTTTTTCATCCCACGAGTGCTTCCCGCCCTGCTCTAATCCCCTGTTTATTACGTAGAAGTGACCTACCCAAACCGCACCTATGAACAGACTCAAGGCCAAGTACAGCCTCAGGGGCAGCCGCGACCCCAAGGTGGAGGGTATCCCCAGGGTACACCTGCAGGAGGGCTGCCACCGCCCCCAGCGGCACAACGTCCGCAACAAGCTCCAGGTAATTGCTTGCGAGGCTTTTGAAACGTCCTGTAGATGGCACAGTGGGTTGGTCGGTATGAACATCACAGCGTTATTCCCAATTTTGATAGAAATGTCACTGTTAAGAAAAAAGTGTTTACAGTGGAACCATCCTTAGATGACACCTCTCTATTAAGGACACCCTCTCAACTTGGGACACTGTATTTCATCCCGAATTGAATTCCCATTTAATTTGACCTCTATAATCAAGTTGCTCTTAATCAAGGACAGCTTTTTTGAGTCCTAAGAGTGTCCTTAATAGAGAGATTCTACTGTACTTCGATTGAAGAGAAATGTATATGAGTTACAGAATTGTAATTTTGCTGGATTTTTTCCACGAATTTTAGGAGGAGAGCAGTGGGCCTCTGCTCCGAGTTACCATGGGAGTGATATACCCACTGACGATCTCATGGATGACCCCAACCGAGCTGCCCCAAATCCCTCAGCACCCCCTATGGAGAAGATGGATCACCTCAGCGGCTACGAGAATGTGTCATTCAACGACGGTTAGTAAAATGATTTCGTCTGTTCCACAAGTAAATAGAAATAAACATTGCCTCTGTGCAGTAAACATGATGTACCAGTGTACCAGACGTGTCACCGTGCTGAATGTTGACCTATTGAGTATCTGTATCAGTGTACAGAACAGAAATATATTATCTATTAAAATTCATGTTCAATGAATCAGTGTGTATTTACATAACTTAAAAATCATAGAAATTCGATTCAAAATTCAATCAAATTCAATTTTGGACAAACATTGAGTGATGTTATTTCTCATAATCTATTCATTTTCTTGCATGTATTCCAGCACCCCTGGCACCTCCATCCTACAATGAAGTGATGAGTGGACCTCCCCCTGAAAGGCCTCAAATCAAAGGGTAATGCTATTTTCTCCCGTCTGACTGTGATAGTATTGGCATGATAAGAGGGATCATTGCGCTCGTGTTGTAAAAAAAATTGAGTTGAGAGCTGAGCGTGAACTAGGACATTGTGAGCTCTATAAACAATATTGGGCGATTGTTATGTAAGTAGGAGGAAACCGGAGACCCCGAAGGAAACTTGCGCTGTCGAAGAGAGTCGCCCTTTCTATCACATGAGTGTGTCAGGGCTGACCGGGAATTGAACCTGGGACCTCCGAGGTGACAGGCACTGATGTTTCCACTGTGCCACTCCGACAGCCCAGGTTCAGTTGTCGACTCCGACATTATCTTTGATTTGCTGTGCACCCAATCAGGACATTGAGTGAGAGTGCTTTTGAACCTTTTTTTGAGTAGAAAAGGCACTTGATAAAAGCTCATTTCATTCATGAATTTGTCCTGATTTTGTCCCAACAAGCGTATAAAAGTAGCTGGGTCTGCATTTGGACGTATTTATATTTCTGTGTGTTATCTTCAGAGTGACTGGTATATCTGCTGAGGAAGCCCAAGATGCTCTGGTTGATTTTGCTTCACAGCAGTGCTGCTACGGAACCGGGGCGGCAAAGAATATGAGCATCGTCAATATGGAGGGATCGAGTGCATTCCATGTAAGTATGGTCACATGGAAACTGTTTTCACTCCATTGGATCCGTCACCTCCCTGAAGATTTCAAAAATACGACGAGACTTACTATCTGGAATCTGATTTTCTTCTTCTTCTTCTCCTTGGTCTGGCCCATTACCATAGGCACCAAACTCTCTTCATCCATCCGGTTTCCTTCTACCGTGCACTGCTTCTCAGATATATTGTTAATGTGATGTTCTGTTCCTAGAATTCACCCTCCTCCTTTGATAGCTCCAATCAAAAATGAATTCTGAGCAAATTTTTACCCTCATACATTGTTGATGTCTGATCTTGCACGGTGGCATGCACATTCTTTTTACCTCGTCCCCATGTAATTTTGTGGCTTTCGTCACACAGACTAGTTTAACGATTCAGATTATGTGTGAGGATTCAGGTGCTGGTAACAAGGTTGGCATTAATGAACTTTCTGAGTTTATACGTCTCCATAGGCCCTGTGAACGTTTTTTTAGTGTATTGGATGGCAAACACTTATTTTTTATAGCTGTGAAACAAAGTTTGCTTTACAATCCATCATGAAAATGTACAGCGTCGAGTACTAAAAACGGAGATTTTAACTACTCTGGCCTCGCTAATGTCAGATGATGTTAATTGTCATGCAGGAGCAGACGTCACTTTCCTATACATTATGCATGGAATCCTATGCATCTGTCAACAAAGTCTGTATCCTTCTTAATCAACATATGCTAATCAGACCACCTGTTGGTGTAGGTTCCATATGGATGCTGCTACCTTTTAGTATTGCGGGGAATTTTTGGTGAAATCATAAACTTTTTGTTTTAACCAGCAGCACCATTTTGGTCCGAATATTAGTTTTGTTTTGAGAAACCCGACTTTTGTTGAGTTTTACTGGACTCTTCTGTCGCTATTCAGAAAATCAACACCTTTGTCAAAATAATTCTGTCCATGAATCTTCATTTGTGGAAAAAATAGGAAAGATTTCACCATTCAAAGTAAATGTTTGAAGATCTGTCCTCTCAAAAATTTGAAAGGTTCAAGAGGCATTCGTCCCTTGAAAGTTATATGTTGTTTTTGAAAATGTCCCTTCACTTCCCTCCCTGTACATTCTAACCTTATACATTGCACCATATGGAATTTCCCCATTTGTTATGCATTAGTATTCATATTCTGTTGTTATTCCCATCTGCATTCCTTGGCTCATCACCTGATCCATCAGCTTAACGTCTGCTAGTATTCGGCCAGGCACACCCTGTGTTTACGTCACAAACAGAACAGGTGATAACTGGTTGGCTGCCTCCGTGCGATCCCTGCGCTGATCCTGGCTTATGGAAATGTCAATTGCGTCAGGTCTTCCAGAAATATCATCAATTCAAAGAAAGAGACAAGTTTTCAAGATTTGTCTTGACATCTGAACGAATCTAGAAACTGTGTGGTACATTGTTCAAACCTTCCAATAAGCTGAATTGGAGAGAAGGACGTTAATTTTGACAATTCTGTTGGAGTTTCGCAATGTGACCCCGATATTCAGCTACAGTAGTTGGACCACTAGTCTCCTTGGAAAGGTCAGGTCTGCCTAGGCTATTGGGGCCTTTAGAGGCCTCTCGTGACGAAACAGAATCAGAGTTTCCTACTGTTTCTTGTGATTATAAGATTATTCTGTGGTTTGTCTTCTGTTGGACAAGATTCATTCAATTCAACTGGACAATTTTTTCGTTTCTTGGATCAGTTGAGGACATTCAGATCAACTGCTTTCATTTTTGTGCACTTCTGAAATAGCTTGTTGTGGAGTTTTATTTAAACAAAACAGACTAAAGAATAGTTTGTTTTGGACTGGTTGATAAATTATTTCGATCGTCTGCTTTTATTTGTGTGCACAACTGATACAGCTTGGAGATCTTCATAGTTTTAGACCAGTTGGCTGATCTTTTTAGACGGATTCAGTTGGATTTTTGACTGTTGCTATAAAGATTGAAAGAAGCAATTGCTTGTTTTCTATCGGAGAAAGGAGATATTTCTATAATTTCTGAAGTGTCGTTCAATTGAGGATGGCTACTCTAATAGCCCCCAGGGCAAAGTACCCTAAACAGGAACTCAACGAATTGAAAGACCTTGCAGCATCATATGAGTCTGTCTTCACCCATCCAAAACTTCAACCTGATGTTGCGTCGTGTGGCGATTCAGGCCACGGCGATTCTATCAACACAAATCTGAGCGAATCCATAAAATCGCAAAAAATTGCCGATTCTTTGAAGTCGGCACAAATAATTGGATCGCTACGATCAAAGACTTTGAGCAAGTCGTTGACGTCTTTAAGAAATGATAATTCGTTGCAAGTTATGAAGAAGTTGTCAGGTTCGTTAAGTGACGATTTGAATGACGAGCCGAAGATTTATCCGGATTTAGAAGCGAAGAAAAAGGAGGTGGAAAAGGAGGATAAAAAGTCAGAGGATCTTAAAAATGGAAAACGTGATATGACCATATTGGAAGGTTTTGAAGTAATCAAGGAGGATATTGTGGAGTATTTTAAGAAAGAAACTGATGAATTTAAGGTACCTAAAGGTCACACTGGTCCATTGTCTTTGCAGTATACACTTGAGACATTTACAGAAGCAAGGTCGACCTGTTGGGCTTACGAACCTTTTAAAGGTAAGAGAATTCATATTAAGAAATTTGCATGAACATAAATAAGGATAAAGAGCAAAATCTCGTAACAGGAAAACTTCACTATCATCATTGCACAAGGCCTTGCATGAGGCTAAGACTCGGTATAAAAAACCGTTTCCAAATGGAAAGTTATCATTTGTTAATTACAAAATTCGGTTCATACTAATCTCCGTTGTTTTCAGGCCAACCTATTGATGGATCCAACAACGGCCCGGCCCCCGGCCCATGGGACATCCAGGTTCAGCAGAGGACCAAGTTCCAGGACTCCACCATGCATATGGAGATACCCCATACAGCCTCAGTCAAGGTAAACGGGTTTTTCTTTGCGGGGAGGGGGTACAGTTGATATAGAGAGGTCAAGTTACAGGAGTGAGTGAGGGTGGGGCATGTAGCTCAATAAGTCTGTTGAGTTCCAGGACAATGCATATCAAGATGCACCATAAGAGTTTGGTCATTGTGAGTTGCACTCAAGTTAGGTGTGGGGGCCATTTAAACAGTAAATTTTCTCCAATTTTTTTACCGACCTCTGCAAAGGTAAAGAAATATTCCCATTCGATTTCAGCCATGTCACGAGTGTGGTAGTATTGGACGTGTCAGATGCTGGAGGTGCCACGGAAGAGGCAGGGTGAGTAGAAGGCGGCAGATGTTTGTAATAATCTTTGTAACAAAATCCAATCTTATTCATGACGTGCACTTATGAAGATGATGATGATGAAAGTGAATTTTGATATAGTGCTTTTCACTATCATATCTACTGTCTCAAAGTGCTTCACAGTCACAAGCATTATTACCAAAACCAAGGGCAGCCACAATCTAGCGCAAACAAGGACATTTCAGGCCAGTTCAGAGTGGCACTGGCGGGTTATCCAACCTTGGACCTCTTGATCACAGAGTGGACACTCAATCGTTGTGCCACGCAACATGGCGTGCTGGCAGTTACTGAGCCATCCTCTCTTCCATCAGGTGATGTGCCATCATTGCAGCGGCTCCGGGCGTGAGACTTACTACGAGGATGGCCACCACCACCACCGCTCTTGCACCTGGTGCCACGGAAGCGGTAGAAACCGGTGCCACACTTGCTTTGGGCACGGTCAGGTACCGTGTGCCATCTGCGAGGCAAGGGGCTCACTCAAGTGTTACATCAAGTTAACTGTAAAATGGTAAGAATTTAACTGTGAAATTGGATTCCTATTATCAGGTCTGGCTGAACTCAAAAACCTTTGTATACTTGCAAAAATGAGTTTAGCCAGACCTGATCATATTGAAAAGTGATTTATGAACTGAAGGATAATATTGGCTCCACAAATATGTGGGTGATTTGTGATATTATGTAGGTAAAAATCTGACATGCCATGATGCATGCTATGGTAGACCAAACTATCAGCAGGGTGACATCATGACGCAATGTACTACAATGCATAAAGAAATGCATGACACTGTAGAATGCCGCAGCCAACTGAATAAACATTGAGGAAAGTCGCACGATGAAGTGGTTGAAGCGACTTGAATCTTTTATTTCTATTGCAGGATTAACCATTTAGCTGATCATATCGTGGAGAGAACATCGCTACCCGATCACCTGATCCGCAATGTATCGGGAGAATTGGCGTTTGAGGAGGAGTTGCCAAGGGTCTGGGCAATCAATCACTTCCCCGAAGATAGTATCAACAAGGCCTCAGGCCAGTTGGTTCAGCAGCACAGTGGGGCCTTCCCGACTGAGAGGATCTTGCTTCAGGTAGGCTACTTTTATCAGCAATGCTGAGGTATGGGAGGGGGGCACTCCCAAGGGTCTGGCCTTTGAATCACTTCCAAGAGGACAGTATTAACTCCTGTCTATACATGTAATCCCCTGTTAAGAAATAGTGTGTATCACAATTTTCTCCTGCTTGACAGATATTTGGTCATCGATGCACACATTAGAGGCCGCAAAAAATGAAAAATGAAATTTACATGGTTCTAAAGTAATTTGTCTTGAATTTCAGCGTCACAGAGTGCGAATCATCCCAGTGAATGAGGCAACCTATGAGCATAAAGGAAAGACTCGTAACTTCTTCGTCTATGGCTTTGAGAAGAAAGTGTACACTGCGGATTACCCTGACAGCTGTTGCTGGGGATGTACCATCTTGTAAACATGCAATATCTTGGCAATGTTATGCCAGGCTGTAGATATATGATATGTTGTTCTTGCCGAGCTGTAGATGGATTACAGGGTCAACTTGGGCATGAAATATTTTAGTTGATCATTCAAAAATGGCATCCAGCAGTCAAAAGCCATGTCAAAAATGCCTCACAATACTGGCAAAAATCTTTACTATAGAGCAGCATTGGATGATTGGTGTGATACTACTAGTGGCGGCGCATGGTGGCAAGCAGAGGTACTATCCTCTTGGCCAGGTACATGCAATGGCTAAGTTTAACTGATGACGTCATGAATGTATGTTATTGCATTGCGCACCCACTGGAAATGTTCTTCAATATAGTTTTTGCTGAAGAAGATGCAGCCCACCAGTGTCCTGTTCATATTTCTTGTGCGTCCGATTTAAAATGTCATGAAACTTTATAACAAATTATATAATTATATCATGGAGTGTTTTTGTGTTGTCGTCATCATTATTGTAGTTTGTGTGTTTTGACGATCATTATAATATTGCTAACATTGTTATCTTTTCACATCGGGCATATCCTTTGCACCCGTTCCTTTACCCTTTTCAGGACTTTGTTGAAAAATTATTTTGTATCCAGTTGCACTTGAACACACCAGATCTCACTATCGCAATCATACTTACGATATAAAATCTGGAAAGTTTTTTCCTATTTTCCTCGAATTGAAAGACCTCAAAGGAATATTGGTCAAATCCTGGCCTTGATAATTCAACTACAATGCGCTACAAGATATGAAATTATGGTCATAATATCGTAAACTTTTTGTTGCTCAACACGATATATGGTTTGGGAGTAAGAAATGTCAGATTTTTTTATGAATGCTGTATTTTTAGCAAAACTCAAATGTGTTACAAAATATAAAATTCTGGTCATGATATACGTGTTGAGAACTGTTTGTTCCTCAACATAATATTCTGTTTGGTAGTAAGCAATGTCTGTGTTTAATGCATAATACTGGTACTACATGTATGGTTTTCAGCCAGAGTGGAATTCTGTATCATTCTAGAAGCCCTGGACTTGTCTGGCCCGTGAAAATGTCTGTTGTCCTTGTATATTTCTGCTATATTCTATTCTATACTTACTCGCATTTATTTTGCTATGATACTATACATGTATAAAAAAATGTATTTTGTTACTTTATTCCTGCCACCTTGGGCTACTTTCCCGTTGCCAGTTTTCGGATGTTATTTTGAGAAATTTTCCAACTGTCCTATGAAATTAATCAAATGCTGGTGCCTTTGGTAATAAATGTGCCAAATTGCTTGAAATAGTGTCCACTTGGTCAATAATTTTGTATTATGGTGTGCTTGTAGAAATTATAGTGGTAGTGATGCTTTTATGCTATTACGCTTTCAAATTGCAAAAATTTATATAATTTTTGGCAGAATAATTTGATCCCCAAAAATGGTCACCTGTGGTATATTCATGTATTCAATGATAATCCGCCCTTCTGTAGAAGTTGAGAGAAAAATCTGTCAGTATTCAAAATATTCTGTCTTCCTACAATCACCAGATTCATTCATATACCAATTTTGTATTCTGTTGTTTTTGCACTTACAATGTAATATAACAATTGTGCCTTGTATATTCTCCTCATTATAGCAATATTCATGACTAAGGCAGGTGGTGTATTCACGTGTCAGTACTATTATACTCTATATTCCATGATCTAACACTGGTTGATAAATTAGGATGGGTCCTTAATAGAGAGGTTCTACTGCAAGGGATCCATGGTAAAGTGTTCCATCCAACTGTTGTTGTGGTGTTCTGTGTTATAAATCACATCTAATAAAACTGCTTCATCTACATTGTACCAACTTGTTTGAACTTGCTTATTTTTGTTGTCGGCTTGAAATGACAACTTCTTGAACCAAGACATTTCTTTTCATCCATTGGATCTATTGAAAACTCTCTAAACTAAGAGTTGTGATATTGGCCATTTTGTTCAGGGCCTTTGGCTGAAGAGAGTCCATCGCGTGGTACAAGCATACTCACTTGGAGAGGCCTTTTGGTTGCCCTGGTATGTGTGCCAGGTGTAAGGAACTTCTTGGTACGTCTCCTTCAAAGGACATTCAGTGTTGTGATGGGTATCTTGCCTAAGGACACAGGTACAAAGAACCTCTGGGTTGTACCTCCTATTCGAAGGACAAAGCAATGTTGTGATGGGTGTCTTGCCTAAGGACACAGGTACAAAGAACCTCTGGGTTGTACCTCCTATTCGAAGGACAAAGCAATGTTGTGATGGGTGTCTTGCCTAAGGACACAGGTACAAAGAACCTCTGGGTTGTACCTCCTATTTGAAGGACAAAGCAATGTTGTGATGGGTGTCTTGCCTAAGGACACAGGTATAAAGAACTTCTGGGTTGTACCTCCTATTCGAAGGACATCGCAATGTTGTGATGGGTGTCTTGCCTGAGGACACAGGTACAAGGAACCTCTGGGTTGTACCTCCCATTCGAAGGACAAAGCAATGTTGTGATGGGTGTCTTGCCTAAGGACACAGGTACAAGGAACCTCTGGGTTGTACCTCCTATTCGAAGGACAAAGCAATGTTGTGATGGGTGTCTTGCCTAAGGACGCAGGTACAAGGAACCTCTGGGTTGTTCTACTTCCCATTTGAAGCACAACGCAATGTTGTAATTGGTGACTTGCAGGGCCCTCACGGATTCAATATTCGTGATTGTACTGGGCCTTTTTAAGGACACTGCAGAGCCTTTTCCCTCGAAGACAGCGATATGCATGGTAGTACCAGTATTTCTGGTCACCTCCCTGGTTTCAACCAAGTGGCCAATTTGCTGAGAATCATGTATAAAGCATGTTCAGTGGTCTTTGGCGTATGAATATATTTTGCAAGGCAGTGGAGTTTGGCAGAATAATTGACTTAAAGGAAACATAACAAGAAAAACAAGAAAGAATGTTTTTACCAATAATTATTTTGTATTCAGTGGTTGAATTCACAAACAAAACTTTGCCCTTCCACATCGAACATAAAAGTTAATTTACATTTTTCACTCCAACACATTCAAGTCCTGAAACAGCGTTGTACTATACAATGCTGAGCTAGAGTCCACTCTTATGATGTTTTTCTGTACAAATTATTCTATTCTGATCCTGAACTATGAGCAGTGATACTAAAGTAGAAACTGACCTGGTGAAGTTGATGAGACACCAAAAAGTTTAACACATTTTGATCCATAAGAAGGTAGCCACCTACCAAGTGGTTCAAGGACAATTCATCAGAATAGGTAAGGTTTAAGCCTTGTTTGATAGAACACTGATAAATTCCCCCAGTCAGTTCCTACAATCATTGCCAATTCAATCATACTTAAGAATACCCTAAGTTTGATATGAGGATGGAAATGTCCTAAGTGGGTGTTAGCATTATTTTTTCAAAGCAGCAGCGCCGGAAATGATCTCGATCAACTCTCTGGTGATGACAGCCTGTCTGGTCCTGTTGAAAGTTAGGGTCAGCTTGTCAATCATTTCACCTGAAGACGAAATAAGATGCATCAATAATTCGAACAGATGACGAGAGAGAGTAGTTCCAAGATCACAAAGACAGCATACTTAAAAAGACTTCAGGAGATCAAACATTAAAGTGGAGCAGAAACTTTGACGTCAATTACTGTTGTCTTTTACATCTTTGGGTGATGGAAAACCATATGAATTCCATACATCACTGGCCCTGAAAAACTTCAACATAATCATGATAATGGCCCATGAATACGTACCGGCATTCTTCGTTGCTCCATCCATGGCTGTCATCCTGGAACTCTGCTCGCTTGTGGCCGATTCCTTGAGACCAAAGTAGATCAAGCTACTCAAGGCAAACTCGTTATAACTGCGCAGAGTTTCTTCGTCGATGCTGTCGTATAAACTGAGCTTCTCTGCGTTACTCACTTGGTCCAAGGAAAAGAGCGGGATTGTGGCTGTTTTGTAGGATACTACAGTCCTGAAGAGAATGAAAGAACACACTTTAAAAAATTGTTACGACAGCAATACGTTTTTGTCATTCCTGTAAACGCCAAATCTTTTTGCTTTATGCGCTGACAAAGTAATACATGTAGAGTAGAAGTGTAGTCAACAGTGCAGAGGATATGTAGTCTTTGGTGTACTATTTACCCATAAGTTGGGGGATTGGATTGGTAAGAGTCAGGGAGTGTCCATGCATAGGTGGGCCCTGCAAGCTCTACCTGTAAGGTTGCAATCCATCCAAGTTCTAATATCCAATAGTTTTCCTTCTCCTTGCTAAGTTGCCTGCAAAGGCTAAGGAGGGCAGCCTTCCCATTTACTCTCCATTTGATGTGCAGCCTTTTCCTCAAAACTGGCAAAACTGCACTTTTCTACTTACTTGAAAATATTGTAGTACATTTGGCCAAAGTCATATTCAAATCCACTGGTAAGAACCTGATTAGCAATCAAGGCAGCATCTGCATATGACGACGGTTTCTTTCCGATGTTTGTAATCGTCGAGAGAATGTGTTTACCATGGGTCCTGAAATATTGTACAGAAAACAACATAGAAACATTGAAACCATTAGAGCAGACAGTCGTGAGGACATCTAATATCAAGGGGTTTTGTTCTGTAATGTGGGAGGAAACCGGAGACCCCAGAGGAAGCTGCACTGTCAAGAAAGTTTCCCATTCTATTGGATAAAGAAGCGATGGTACCAGGATAGAACAATTCGATACTTACCGCTGTAACATTGCCCTCGACTTGTCACCAACTGCTATGATCTTGACATTCGCGCCCTCACCAGCCTCGCTGATGTAAGCTCTGATCTGCTTGACGATAGTAGAATGGCATGCACCGCAGAGACCTCTATCTGACGTCAGTGCCAAAATCAAATGATTTGGTTTACTCTCATCTTGAGTGCACTCCGCTTTTTCAAAGAACTCTGTCAAAGAAAGGACACTATTAGCGATGTAACCAACCCGGAACCAACCCAGAAATGAGCTCAAGACCTAAGAGGTGTTTCCACAGTGCCATTCAGCAAGCACGAATTGAACCTTTAGAATGACTGCAAGTGCTACTGCCAATTTATGACTGTTGAGCAACTAAACCAATCAATACTGCCAACTTGGACAAATTCTACCATTTGTCATACCAGTGTTCTCCTTGGAACTTTGGGAATGTTGAGAGGTGTGACAGTAGACAACGAGATTTAAGAGGCATGCCCCAATTGGAAAACCATGACAAAATCCAATTTTAAAGAGGGGGGAATATGTCAAAGAGGGGTAAATTTCCCTTTCTGTAATGGTGCAGAGAACACTGACTGAATCATGTCATTGATTACTTACCTTGTGCTCCATGGCCATAAGCTCTGGCTGGTTTTAGTTCTCGCTCAGCACGATTGAACTTGGCAGCAGACACCATCTTCATTGAAGCGGTGATCTTCTGGATATTCTTGACACTTTTCAATCGGACAGAAACTGAAAAGATGATTGATGCATCAAAAGATTTAATTTTGAATGGCAACAGAAAATCTAGACACACCAGACAAAAAAACTACCGGGTATTTGATCAAATGTGGCAAACTTGAATACCAGTTACCGATATTACGAAAGGGGGGACTGCAAGCCATTATCAGACTGAAAACTTATGTTCAGCACATTCAACTCTGTCACAACTTCTACCAAGTGAAAGATACGACACACTGTCTTCTCGGCCTACAACGCAGGTTGTGGCACCGACTGTTTCTAGGACACGTCGTCAGTCGTCAAAACAACCTGATCTTGAATTGAATACTTACTGTCCTTGAGTGTGGCCATGCCACGCACCTGCGTGCTGAAAGAAAAAGAGATAACGTTTATTTGCACTGTGACTGTTTAGTGTTACTCTGCCTCTGGTTTGTCTTTGTTGAAACAGTTCAACTCATGATGATCAGCAGATTGTAATTTCAAATTCGTTCCCAGGCCCCTGTACTGTAGGGGGGGGGGGGGGTAGGTTGACAAGGCTCAAGGCACTACACCGTAACACGGACGGATGCACTAAAACATGTACAAAATGCACTGTACGCCTAGTGTATTTTTCAACCAAAACGCCGGTCATCTTTCATGTCATCTACGCAATTGAGAACAGCATATCACCTCAATTTTCTTCATGCATTTTGTTGATCATTATCTTATGTTCCTGCAAAGACAGAGAAATGCATCATACAATGATCAGATACCCACCAAATAGGCGAAAAACTAACTGCAGCCCGGGAATACATTTCACAGCAATGGTGGATGACCTTGCCAGGGCTGGGTTTGTCGAAAACGAAAACTTCGGGAACCTGCAAAGCGGAACGAAAACCTTTTGGCTATGGTCTCGTTAGGGAGTTTTTCCCACATGTACGCGATGATGACGTGCCCGGGCGATTGGGAAATTGCCAAACTTTCGAAGTACCGCACAAAAGAAGCCAACAAATTGTTATGAGCAACTTAAAAAATATATTCGATTGAATTTCTTGCAAATAATATTTTTTTTAAAAAATCATTGTTATATCTTTTCAAATTCAATCGTGTTCGATTTAATTACTTATACGCGGTGCCGGTCCTTAAAATTTACGCCTCCCGGTAATGTTTCATAAGCTAACCTTTGATTGGAGCAGAAATCACAAATTTTGAGGAATCGATGATTCTGACCAATGACAGTGCTTGTGGTTTGCAACTTAGGACATACTTCCTGGTTTCAAGATGGATAAAGTAGCGCAGGTTTGACAAAATTTCTCTTTCATTTTTAATATTTCTCAATATTGCGTGAATGAAATTTCAATCAAAGAGTTAAGAATACAAGATAAATGTTTCATCTATCTGCCTATATTACCAGTAATGACTGTTGTTATCCGTAGCACTCAGAAATATCCTTTTTTCAGAGGAGGAAAAGTGATTTCGAGAAGCCATGGCCTGTACATTTTTGACATTTTGTCGTGTACATTTCTTCATACTTTGTAATAGCAGTCACCTGATGTGTTAATCATTTTATGAATTGTGCAATCGTGACCGTGGCGTAGATCTTTGTTGAGACACCTTTTTGATTCGTTCAGATGGGTGAAAGTGGTGCCTTGTCCATCCCAACTTTCCTGATTCTGACAATCATTACAATGATATTGATAGGGGGCAATCAATCACTCAGTAAATCAGGGTTGTCTTTTAGTAGTACTAGTAGAGCCAGGGAGCAGTTACCACCCCAAGACATGACACTTATTGACAAAAAAATGTTTTCATGGAGAAAAACGCCAAGCCAGACAAGGCTCAAAACATCCTTGGGCTTAGACTTGGAAGTTGGACTTGGAGCCTTGTCCCTGAAAAGCACACCTGTAATTTAAAATTTATGGATGTACTACAGACCTTAAGCCCCTAGAGAAGAGACGTGTATTCAACAAAGAAGGCACAGTAGTCAGTAAATAAGGTAGACAGTTCCAGTATTGAGCAGAAGGGAAAACATCGGGCAGCTGTCCAGAGAGTTGTTACCCTGGAGATGTTCTGAGACCACAGCTTCCCAAGCTCAGATTGGATGCAAGTGTACACAGGCAGTTCTGAGTTCAGCCCAAGAAAAGCAATAAAAAATGGTGGAAGTGGAGTGCGATTTAACACCCTGATGCCAAAACTCATACAGTCTCGATGCTGGCGCTTTGCTCCAAAAGTACAGAGCTGAAGTCTAATACACGGACTGCCCTTGGAAGAGTAGACACACTCACTAGTAATCTGAAGGAAAACCTGACAACACTGAACAAGTCCAAAGGAGTTTTTCTGCAGTGGATCCCATCGATGTCTGAATGCTGGAAGTGATGTGGAGGAACCTCTGGCAGAGACCCTGTAATACCTCTCAACCTGGCATCATCATTTTCATAGCATTATTTTTAATTCATAATATCTCCTTCTCGTTTCTAGGTAGCAGCAGTTGCGAACGTTCAGGCTGTGAAGGAGCCGCGTGGTTTCATCAAGTTCATCCAGATTGTAAGTACACCTTTCCTCATATAGATGGCACTCACGAATGTTGAGTCAATAATTCTCTTGCTCTCAACTTATTGTGATGTATGTTTCAATATTTCCGTTTTCCTTATAGATGTCTCTGCTTACAGATTGTCTCTCAATCATGTTTTGTAACGGTGACACCAGGGGGCTCACATAGGGTACAAAACTACAATGCTACGGTATTGTGAGATTGTAGTTCAGTTCTGGACGAGTCTTCATTCAGAAATGTTCTCAATTGTTGATTGTGAATAACCCGATTTGTGTTATCCTGAGTCAAATTTTCCAAATTTGGACTCGGGTGTCCGAATCCAGGAACTCTGACAGAGAGTGTGAGATGCCCAAAATTTTCTGAATAAAGTCTCGTCCATACCCGAGCTTGAATATTGATAGGTCTGCATCCGCTGTCTTGTGTTTATCGATATGTTTGTAACGTATTACCCGTTACATAAACAATGTCGTTACACTTCTTTGCAATCAATGAGCCAATCTGTGCTGACTACTGAAATGGCCCATATATCTTGTGTTGTGAAGAATCAGGGAAATTGGGAGGGTGTTCTATCACTTTGCACTTGCCATAGATCAAACAATTTGTGGATGGGGCGCTGAACTTTCGTGCTTTGGCTGATGTATGAAAGCAATTTAAAACTGACAGTATTCCAAGCCTCTCCAGGTCATTGGTAACTAACTAGGTATCAAAACCAGTACATGCGAGGGGAGGGGCATGTTTCTGACAATTGGCATGTGATTATGTGTGTTAGTTCTGGTTCTTAAACCTATTGGCATGACTTGAATTTTTCCAGTCCTGTGGTGGCCGTGAAACTGGCTGTCTCAACCTATTAGTGTCAATCACGCATGCTTCTGATTTCAAAATCAATGTCCCCAAGGTCGTACCGCCATCGTCCTCCCTATATACCTCTCTCATTTCTGATGGAGACTAGATCATTCACCATCATGCAACTCAGGTGAAGACATCCCATCATGCATTAGGGCAATCGGGTGTAAACGGCGGCGACCAAGATTGATCAAATTTATCGCTCAATCTCTAATCATGACTCGAGTGACTCTTTGCGTTTGGTTCGGTTCATCCGCCCCTGCAGTGAGCGTTTGATCTCAGTTTATCGAACTTGTCTAGCCAATCAGCACATCCGCTTTCAACCAAGTTTACGAAAATCACCGAAGTATGTTTTGCCTAGAGCAGTGGAAATCTTATGAGAGTTTCTGGGTAATGAGGGAAGGTTTCTATGTAATGTCTCAGACAATAACAAAGTCTCCTATAGCGGTAAGAGCGTAACCCTCTACTGATACTTGATTGGTCAGTTGTTAGAAACTGGCTGTCTGGGCCATCTTTTGACAAAATGTCCAAATAGGTCCAAACCATGCCAGCAGTTATTAGAAAAAATGATGTATAAAATAAGCATTTGGAAAAAATCCAGCTCATTTGCTAACAATGTTTACTTAGATGTTTGATTTTTCCCTATCAATCAGAACATCCAAGTAAAAACCACAATATTATAAGTAAAAATTGACTCAAAGAAAAGTCGATACCATTATCTGTAGAGACGATGAAATGGATCTTTTTCTATTAATGCTGATTACAACCTGTCACTCAAGAAAAATGAGGCATTTTCAACGAAGGTCATCTCAGACGTATCGTTCATCGAATCTGATCATCTGTCACTAAACTCTAAATGACAGAACCTCGGTTCGGTGAAGATATGATACTTTCCGTTACTTAAGGGATTGAGAAAGCTTACATTGTCCTCGAAAATGCAGCAGTGGGTGTTTAGTAATCAGGAGATATATTGGGTTCAGATCACTTAATTTCAAGATTGAGATAGATGGTTTTAACCCTTTGAAGACTACCTCTGGCTGCTTGAATTACAAAATTCAGAATTCCTATCAAAATGTGCAAACTAATTCAGTTAATATGTTGAGTGCTGCAGCTGATCGAATCTCTTGTTTATATTCCACTTTAGATAGAACGATTCACCGAGATGAAAAATTGGGTGAAATATTGTGTGTTAGCCATGACAGTTTCATGTCGTCTGCAGTCTTGCTCGTTTATCAAACCCCTATCTCTGATTGGTCAATTCAATTGAGCATGTGACACCAGTTAGATTTAGATTAGACCGTGGCCTATATTGACAATATCGCTAACTGAAAGCAAATCCGTAATTTTTGGCAGACTTTCCCTCTTTGTTAAAGTGCCGCGCAAATGAGCGCTTTAAATTGCTGATATATCTGTGCAAAAAGGCAGTCATAAGAAGTCTGTTCCATGTGCTTTGGATTAACATGTAAAACACGTCATCCATTCAAAGCACACCAGAACACCAGCAATTGGAAAAAGACGAATATAGCTCTTTACTGTCACCGTCAGACTAACCACTCGTTTGCCAAGCCAAGCGCACTAACCTCAAAGATCTCTAATGTTTGCTTGCTGAAGGGATGGAGGCATGTATAAACTCTGAGAAAATTAATCCTCAGCATAAGCAAGTGTAAAAAACACATCCATTTAAAGCATACCGAAACACAAGAAATTTAGAAAAAGACCTTCAAAGACGTTCATAGCCCTAGCAGTTAAGAAACGTGCCACTGTTTTTGAAACTGGATAGACAACGATGACGACGGATGAAGGACACTGCGGTGTT
This sequence comes from Lineus longissimus, assembly GCF_910592395.1. Taxonomy (NCBI): domain Eukaryota; kingdom Metazoa; phylum Nemertea; class Pilidiophora; order Heteronemertea; family Lineidae; genus Lineus; species Lineus longissimus. The sequence continues at coordinate 19,799,028 of NC_088314.1, read as the reverse complement.
GTAAAGATTCCCCTCCGGTGAGCCAAAAATTATCAAGGACAAGTTATTTGTATGTTAATTCGAGGCAGTAGGCCCTTTGCCTGATACGCCGGTATCGCCTACATTTAGGGTCAGGCAAACCAACTATCTTTACAATTAGATCCTCATGGTAAAAGACACCAGACAATGGCTCGAGAGATGTATAGGGTCTATTTATCTGTGAATTGCAGATCTAAGAAATGATGAATACTGCCTTTAATTAACTGCTGATGCCATGTGAAGAGAATGTAAAATACTGTAAACCAACTCACCAAGTTGTCAGCATGATCAGTATCTCAGATTGGTATTGAGAATTTTGCTAAATAATCCAAAATTTGAATCTAAATAATTTGAATTTGAGGAGGCCTTGAAGACACTCATTTTTACACGCACTTCAGCCCAGTGCAATGCATGGACTGACCCCCAAAACTGTTGGGAACTAATTGAGTGTCAGAGTCATGTGACCCAAGCTCCCCACTTCATACATTCATATTCATACACACTATAATCAAAGTCTTTCAATTTCATATTGAAAGACTCTGCTATAAACCAGTGCAATGCATGGACTAAGCCCCTTAACAGTAGGAGTTAATTGATCAATTAAGTGTCATGTGACCAAAGCTCCCTAATTCATACATGGTAATATTGTCAACCATACAAGCCATCAGAAACCTCCACATGCACGTACCAAATGCTTTTGTATATAGCATAGAAGAAACAGGAACCCATCAAAAAAGTGCCATAGTTACTCAAAGAGCCAATTTACTCCATTTGACCGCTGTGACCTTGAAAATTAGGTCAAATCAAAAACCTGTATGATATGTGATGTATCCTTGCTAGGAGTATCGTATAAGCTCCCCTGAACAGTGAGCTAACAAGACCACCAAACAAATATGGCCTTTGTTGTCATTACCAGACTAACCACACTGATATGTCAAGGGTTGTAATCCCATAGATCTCCGATAACGCACACACTTTGGAGCAAAGATATGCTCAAAGGATGAGCTTGGGGAATGTGTGGTTGAGACAAGCCATGCACAAGAAAGATACCATGGTACAAACTCTAAAAGCTGTTAGTTTCTGCCAAGAACTTAGAAACAGGGTTTCCAATCAAAATCACCTATCGTTTTCATGACTTGTTATGATGAAGTCGAACTGGTATTCTTCAGGAAACTTCACAGGGAACAGGTTAAGCTTACAATGACTGCACTACAGTAAGTCAGTATTTCACAAAAGACCTTATGAAGTGATGAAAAGATAACCCCATCTACCTCTACGATGCCTACCGACCCTAATAGTTCGCAGGCCTTTTGAACGGTACGGGCAAAAAACCTCAGAGAGGAAGGAGAGTCATCTTATTCCAATAGTCCATCATATTAGAGTGGAATCACAGCTCCACACCTGGGGCTATCGTGTAGATTTTGAAACCAAGTTCAAATTACACTCTTTCCCAATGGAAGAGCTGGTAGCAATATCGGAAGATACACTATTAACATGACAAAACACAGAAGATGGCCATATGTCCAATAAGCCAGTGCAGTAATCCATCAATGCCACAACTCCTTTGGAGAAATCAAAGTCAAATTCGTTTACACACCCATGATACAGGGCTCAAACTTTAATCAAAGCAAGTACGCATCTTTCCACTCAAGGAGCTGGTAGCAACATTGGATAAGACCGCTACCAACAGCATTTACAGAAGATGGCTGAAACTTCCAATTAGCCAGTAGCATCTATCAATGCCACAACTCCTCTGGAGAAATCAACGACAAATCTTTTTAATTCTGCAGTATGACAGATACCCATGACACAGACCAGCATACATTGTATGGCTCAAACTTCAAACCAATATTAGCACGATGCTCTCCTCTTGTAGAGCTGGTAGCAACATTGGAAGACACTATACACCTTTCCAGAAATGGGGCGCTGAGTGTCCGAAATAGCGATGTCAAAAGGGGAAACTAGGCCTTATGTTGGAGGGACAAAGGAGATAGTCATGGTTGACCAACACACTTGAATGCCTTTGATGACGGACAAGGGGGAAAAAGTTAGTTCCAATGCAAGCCACCAATTTCGGGAAGCATGTATCCAACAGCATGTACAGACGGTGGCCTGAACTTCCAATAAGGGAGTAACATAATCCATCAATGTCGCAATTCCTTACTTTCCTCAATTCTGCAACATGATAGACACCCATGACACCAAAGCATACAGCACACATCTTAAGCTTCCAATAAGCCAGTACCATAATCCATCAATGCCAAACTTCCTTGAGCAAGATCCTAGTGAAATGTCTGACATGAAGTTACAGCTCAATCACAACGTTACAAGAATGATTCGAAACCAATAAACTACTTCAGAATGAACTGCACTCTAGAAGAACTGAAGTCGATGTCAAAGATATTCAAAGAGACGCGTCATAACTGAACATGGTTTGGTGTCACGAATGACGAACAACCACAAATTTATCAACGTTATCATTTCCAATATTTAAAACTCCTTTGGCAAGACAGATGTCTATCGCTGGGAAGAACGTGAACATAAAGAGTATAAAAACATAAGAACATACAGCTCAATCGCAGCGGCACAAGAATGAGAAGAAAGCACTCTAGCAGATTTGAAGTCGACGTCAAATATACAAAGAGATGCGTCATAGCTGATCATAGTCTTATGTCACGAATGATAAACAACCATGGAACAAGCTGTTGGAATCGTCCTCAATAACTCCTTTGTCACAACAGATGTCAATCGCAGTGAAGAATTCCAAATGCGAAGCTCTACAAGTAGTCCAATCATGCCAGCATAAGAAAGCTTACACGGCCAAGAATAAGAACCTTGACAGAAAACCGAGTGTCATATTTGATAAACCATCAAAGATTCCATCATTATACGACAAGAAGAATGGCAGAACTCCAAAGGCGAAGTTAACAGTCCAATCACGCCAGCCCAAAACAGCTTTGCCAAGAACTATAACCCAGACACGAGACCAAATGTCATTTTTGATAATCCATCAAAAATTCCATCAGAATCAAACAAGAAGAACAGATCCAGGCCCTGAGCCAACCTTATAGATTTTTGAAGCCAATAAACGACTTCAAAAGCCAAAGTTCTCTCCTGTTCCTAGCAGAACTGACAGTCCATGATTCTCTATGCCCATGGAGCAAATATTAACCTAGAACCTCACATGGCTCTCTTAATCATGTTAACAACCCAGTACCATAATCTATCATTGCCAACTCCTTTGGCAAATTGATGTGAAAGGAACTTCAAACATGACGTTATTAGTCCAATCATGCTGGCACACGAATGATTAGAAACTGATAAACTACTTCAGAATGAACTCAATTCCTCACGTATCATACAACTGACAACTTGGAAAGACACACCAGGATCAGTCTGTCACAATCTGTGTCGCAAAAACGACGAGGAACTGTAGACCAAGTCCTTACATTCCATCCTCAAAAACTCCTTTGGCAAAACTGATGTCAATCGCTCAAAGAACTTGCAGTGGAGGAGTTAAAAGTTTTCACAGGAATTGGTGGCGCACCATCAAGAAATTAGGCACGTAGGGATGTGACTAGCAAGTGATGTGATCGTAGCTGATTGGAGACGGTTGTCAGATTCTTTTTCTGGAAAGAAACAAGACTGAAGAAGGACACAAGCTGGGAAATTCTCTTGATGATCAGTTCGGGACCGCATAACACATGAATGAGATAGTACTTTTTTTGATTGCAAAATAAAGAGGACTTACATTTTCGTGGTTCACAGAATAATCAAAGAATGTATTGAGATTCCGATTACAAACTATATGAGCTTCAATTTCAAACAGTGGGATTAAATTTCATAGAACAAAGGAATTTAATAATCCCTAAAGGATTCTTAACAAGTGGAACAAAGACAGATTCTATCAGACTCAATGGAACGAACTTCAAAAGAATTTATTTATGAGCACACGGTACTAAACTGCTGAGAAACTGCGACGACACACATTGAATTGCTCGAAGAAGAGACATTCTCTCTATTGATGAATGTAATATTGTCATCTTGAGGAGAATGATGACTGCATCTTCAATACGGTTTGACGTAGAAATAGCCATTACTCATTGGCGTAGACTGTTGTCAAATGATTTCACCTGACATGCAACTTATACATTCACCTCGTCGCATCCTCAAGATTCTGATAATTTTCTTGAATCATTGAGCATAGGATCTTGTATAGATCCAATCAATAAGATGTAGCGCATAATCTTCGATTTGATTCGACACAATGAAACTATAGGCTATCCGTTCTTTGTCCTGAACATTTAATAAGGCTCAGGAGATTATCTATATAATACCACTGATTACTCTGATTTATGAATGCATTAGTTTTGAACAAAGAAAATTTGATACAAACAACAAGAAATCCAAAAGTTTTCAAAACTACCACACCTCAAAACGGTTTTGCCTCCCTGGGAGAAACAACTTATATAAACCAAGAAGCCGTGCTCCTCAATAAGTCCTCAACTGATGTGTAATTCCGCTAATCACTTAGATGTCGATTTCACCCGCCACTCGAACACGTTGCCCGATCAACTCATGGTTGGGTCCGTCGATAATCGAAACGAACCAAACATTGTCGTTTGTTCGAGAGCTTGCGATCGAGGGCTGATGTGTTCACGGATGGATGTAATTATACTGAGCCTGCCAGGCGAACCGTGACTACTCAGATGGATTCATCCACTTCATTTGCAGAATATTAGAGAGTTCTGGTGACTATTTCTGGGGGCAATTAACCCAAGGAGATTGAGGGGATGCGTGGTTAATAGTGGCTCAGCTCAACTCATAAATCTCAGTCTGAGTATTAGAAATGACACCTCTTGAATTTTTTGGCCAAAATCACAGTCAAAACCCCATTTTTTGCGACTTCTGATGGTGGCATCTGCCCTACCCTTACCCCCCCCCCCCCCCCCCCCCCGCCCGCTAGCTATGCCCCTAAGCTGAATAGCAATGGTCATTCCATCCTCATCAAAATTGATCATAAACGTAGCGATATTTGCTTGCTTTTAGCCAGCCATGTGATCAATTATACACTGAACGCCATCACCATCATCAGGTACTGCCATTGTCTTTGCTGATGACGGAAGGGAAATGACATTTCTGTTTAACTGAGTGGTCATTGAATTTTGCGACTACGAATTGGTCAGATAGCAATGGTCATTTGCATCCAAAGCCTTCTAGATCTCAAAAGAATGTCCATATATATTTGTTTGCGGGTAGAAGATCATGTGATCAATCACACATACAGTGCAAGCCATCACAAGGTACATCCTTCCTTGCCAGTGATACGAACTGCAGTATCTCCTTAAACACATGGCCACCTCTTCACCAAAGAAACTGGCATACCATTTTTCATCACTCTGGAAGATCGTTGCGAGCGCCAAAAGAGACACTATAACATTATTATCTCCTTACGACATGTACAAACATTGACAGGCTATTGACAAGTAGCGAGAAAAATCCTGACCACATACAAATGTCACGTTCGTTCATAAGAATCTTAGCAAAATTCGCATAAGAAAAGCAGATTTTTTTTGGACATGATGACGTTGTCTTTTGAGACAGGCTTGGTTTAACTTTGGCGATTATGAGAACTGTACTGAGAGATAACAGGCAAGCAAATGGCCAGACACACAAAACTCAGTCGTCTGAGAACAAGAACACTGTCATCGTATACACACCCTATATCCACAAAAAATCATACAAAAAGTAGCTAGAGTAATGATTTTTCTGCACGTGTCCATTAAGTTACAAACAGGTAGAAAAGTCTGATACTGATAGCTCAGTAGAACCTCTTGATTAGGAACTGTTCGTAAGAATTCAGAACAAGCTCGACTGACTTTCAGCGTTATTGCATATCGCCGACTAATCAGATTGAGGCTGACGTGAGACTCTATCGCCGTCAGCCATTAGCGCCGTATCAGACTTGGCGTCAAATAAATCTTGTCGTGCATCGGTAATTGTCACCAAGAAGGGCACCAAGGACCAAGAGGTGTACTTTGGAATGAGATTGTCTTGATGGAAAGGTGTTCTAGAACTTTGAGTGGCAACCAAGCACCCAAGGCTCAATCAGAGCGTGATCTGGAACCAGAAACTAAAGCGGTGGAACCGAAAACAGCGCCGAACACAGACCAATAATTGTTCCTAGCATCATCATGTTCCCTCGCTTGTCTTTCAACAATGTCCTGGGGTCATTTTGCCAAAAATGGAAATGCCAAAAACATCTGCTAACAGAAAAAAACGATAAAAGAACTGAAGATATATTGGCTCAAATAGAAACACGACGCAGCAGAGATCAAATGCCAATACCAGTGAAGGATTTTTTGTCAATTCAGATGTGGAGGTTTTTACACTTGAGGAAACTGGCGCAATCTGAAAGCGACTTATTGCTGAGAGTAGAAATTACAGTTCCTACAAAGGCATTAAAGATGTAGAGTAAAACGTTTTACGTCCTCTCTTTACGCTGACCATCTTGAAAATGATGCTTTTGAAAGGTTCCAAGGACTTGGATCCATGAGAGAAATGGTTCCCTGAGTACTTGCCGGTATAGTGCCAAAGGATATTCTCTCGGTTTGCAAGAGCAGCGCTCAAGAGCTTCTCGCTTCTTAAGTAGGCTACTTTACATTGCCAGGGATGAAATGATACTTTGATAAGACCGTGCTTATAATGACATTGAGGGATCAATCGCGACACATGTGACTAAGATAGTCATATTGGCGATATGTACTGAGGCCATTTTCTACATAATCATACCAGTGGCACTCCATGGATTTCATGTTCTGTAAGCTTTTTGCAATGCCAGCGATGAAACAATACTTTGATTATGAATGTTGTTTGTGATGACTTGGAGGGATCTATTGCGACACATGTTATTGGCATGGTCATATTGATGATATGTGCTGAGGATAATCTCCAGATCAACACCAGGGTATTCTCTAGTTTCTTACCAGGGTATGGCACCAGCAACACTGTGCTAAGAGTCTACTCTTGTTCAAAGTTTCTTACATCCGCAGGGTCGGAACGTTACTTTTGATTAAGGACACCGCTTCGATCGCCTTTGAACGGAGGGATCAGTTGCTACGTGTGATTGGCATGGTCATATTGACAGTGTGTGCTGAAGAGATTTTCTAGACCAGCACCAGCAGTGCAGTGCTCAACATCTTAATCTTCGCAATGATGATACTGTAGGATGCTTCTTCTGATGACTTGGAAGGATCAAGTGGAGCACATGTAAGGAATGATTTGATCGGAGGGATCACTTGCTACAAATGGGTTGAGCCTGGTCATGTTCATGACTTGTGCTGAAGACATTCTCTCTAGACCAGCAACATAAGAACTGTGCTCGAGAGATCCAAACTTCCAAATTTTCGCAATGATGATATACCTTAGGACACTACTTGTAATGACTTAACAGGATCAGACGTAACTCAGTTGAGGAACGCCTATCATAGGAGAGGCAATTATTTTGTAGATACTTATAGAGCGGGCAGCAGCGTCTTCAGAAGTGATCTATAGTACTTGAAGATCTTTGCCTGCCTCGGCAGTGATGAAATACTTGATTTAAGATGCTGCTGATGACGACTTAGAGAAATCAATCGCCACACGCGGCAGATGCGATGGGCATGGTCATATCGACGATACGTGTAGAGGATATTCTCCAGATACTGCAAGCGTCAGCATCACTGTGCTCAAAGTTATACTTGTTTGTGGGTGATGACAAGACACTTTTGATTTAGGTTGCTACAAATTTAACTTAGCGAGATTGGACGGCCATATTGATGTTTGCAAAGGGTGGTATTTGCCCAGTGACATGGTCAGAAACAATTCAATACTTCTCTTACGCTGGCATCTATGAAATGCAGCTTTTGATTACTGATGCTGCCTCTCATGATGGATGTCCAATGTTCCTCGTTAGGAATACCTAAACGATTGTGACGGATAAGGTGACTTGTTAGAATGGATATTATCGTATCCTGATGACGAGATGATTGTAGTGATCGTCACTCTCAAGATAATTTTCATCGTAAGTAGGACATCTTAATCAAATTCTATCTGTTTGTTTGACCCTTTTTCGAAAAATAGTTACACTGCAATTTTTTGTGAGTGCCAGTTGTGGGTTTTGCTAGCTGTGTTTCGTCAGGGGTTTGAACATGTCACGTCACGTCTTGATTATGGAGACAACTAATGACGGAATTCCGGGTTCCTTCATCAGGAATACAAAAACGTCTGTAGTGGTGGACTGAGACACTTGTCAGAATGGATATAACTGCCAGAACGAGATGAATGTAATCATCGTCACGCTAAAAATAATTTTCATCGTAAGTAGGACATTTTCATTACAATTTTATATGAATATTTTACCCTTGTAGGAAACATCTCGCCAAGGAACACAGTTCCACTTATCCCTGTAATCGATATTGGTAGATATATTTCCTTATCTTTTAGCTGAATATGAAATAAGGTTTGTAGCAAGTGATTTTGAATAGAAAATCGGTTTCTATCAATGCCTTCTTGAACATTTCTGTAATGGTTTTCACTGTATTTAGATCTCAAATCTTTTAAATATTTGATAAATGAGATTGTCTCTCATATATTGCCAATATCCTCTATCGTCCATATTTACAGAATATCCACTCTTATCTTTTCTTGAATATAGAAGAGCATTTACCACGAGTGATTTAGGACAGAAAATTGGTTTCTATCTTTGGGTACTCGAGCATGTTCGAGGTGTTTATCCCTGTCGATGATTGAGTGATCTCGCCTTAAGTGGAGATATTTGATGATGATTGAAATACCTGGAAATGATGAGAAAAGGAATAAATAAAACTGGCCGATATCTGCCAATGTCTTGGTCATGTATCTAGGACATTTGGGCTTTGAACAGCATTGAATGTTTTGGCCGAAGCCTCCTGAATCATTGATTACTCAGGATTTTTTCTAAGATGACAATAAAATACCAAATTTGAGAATGAACATGGTGTTGAAAACATGAAGCTTCTATATTTATACTGGCCTTCCATGCTTTGGGCACTTTTCCTGTTTAGACTTTATTTGTCTTGTCGCCGTTGTCCCCAAAGGGTTTCACTGCCATGGAGACAGCTACTTTTGGCATATCTAAAAAAGCTGAATTGGAAAGACAATATCTCTTGAGGGATCATATTTGAAACAAGATCCCAAGGTATTTAATGACGGGTATATTTGGATTACATGAAGTTCAGGTTTATGAAGAGAGATATTGTACTTACCGTATTTTCCGGCGTATGACCCGCGGCTTTTTGCCCTCAAACAGGCCCAAAAAGTGGGGGTGCGGGTAATACAAAGGTGCGGGTCTTGCGTGGATTCTGAGAGGGATAAGCCCCAACCCCAAAGAAAAAAAAGGGGACCAAACTGGTTACTTGATAAGGATTTATGTCCATCGTTTTCGCATTGTTTTCAACCAATATTTCCGCCATGATCGCATAGTTTGTGATGTCTCCGCTAGGGAAAATAGTTACGGCCATGCTGGAATTGATCCACTTTGGTTAACAATTAAAAAAAACATGGCGGTTCTAGGATGTCAACATCAATGAATGGCTTACTATTTTTGGAGAATGCGGGTCTTGGAGCAGTGCGGGTCATAATCAGGTGCGGGTCTTGCGTGGCTTTAGGTAATGGTCAAAGGGGGTGCGGGTCATAGGGCAGTGCGGGGGATAATCCGGAAAATACGGTAGATGTGTCAGCTTAGGGACGTTCTAAGGAGAACACTTTGATGATTCCTTTATTACCAAATCCATCATTTCAAAGAGGTTTAAGCTGCATGTTTAGTGATTCCAATGACGATTACGAAAACCTCCGACAGTCTCTAATGGCAACAAAAACTACTTTCCCGCATACCCATTTAATTTTCAATTAACGAGAGGCTACACGGCCAGCGGTGATAATTCTCAAAGTACATCACGGCTGTCATCCGGTGCTTGAAACTTGCCGCTCAGTTGCGTTTCTTGTTTGCCTTGGATCAACCGATTCAACTGGATCACGTTTCTTAATTACTTGGGTTCAATAGCGGAGGAAGTTGATCAGTTTGGGGAAAGATGGCTTGCTTGATAATTGAACGTCGGCGCAGAAGTGTTGCGTTGTTCTCAGGCGAGTTTTCTAATTCCCTAGATTGATTTGATGGGAGACTCCACATGGTGTATGGGAAAGCTTCATTTGATTGATATTTCCGTGGGGCTTAGCAGGCTGTATGAATTGGAATATGAAGTGTTTGGCCTAGCAAACAAGCGTTTTAGATTGATGCTACATACCGTCATGACGGCTTGCGACAAAAATTGCTCATTTTCAGTGGTTATCACAGGTGCCTGTGACAACAATCGGTGATCAGAAACCAGCAATCAAAATCTAACCCAGCAGTTACTAATTTTAACTGCATACAAGAGATATTTTGTCACACAGAGCAACAATTTTAATCACACATCACAGCGATTTTAAATCGCTTGTGTGCACAGCACTTTAGTATCGTGGTCTGCTCAAGCAATACACTTCTGCTTGTCGTAACACTGGGTGTGACTGGATAATTGGTATGAACTGCCAAGCCCGTTAATAAGTCATCACTTTTAATCGATTAGCAATACAATTAGGAGTAGTAGTTTGTGTTTAATTCTAGTTTAATCATGTTTGGGGTGTGTTGCCTGATTGTGCTCAAGCTAATGAATTTGCTATCAAATTTCTAGCATGGCTTCGGTTCAATTAGTTGGGAGAGCGATGGGATTGCTTTGAGATGAGAGGGTGGGGACGATTGGAAGATATTGGTCTTGGAGATGCGCCAGTTGGGCTGGGATTTTTAAATTGAAATTTCTCATATATGGCCTTTTTCACCCAAACTGGAAAGTTAAGACCGGGCCTTGGTTGATGGAGGAGTTGCACTGGGCCATTTTTGCCATATATAGTAGAAGCTCTCTATCAAGGACACTCTCTTGACTGACACGTGCTGTCCTTGTAATAGAGAGGTGTCCTGATTAGAGAGGTCAAATGTCATATTATGAAAACCTGTCCTTGGTCACTTAGGAAGTCGGTGGGGGCGTTATTGGTATATCTTAAGCGGCAGCTGATACGACGAAGTTTCCTGAAGTTAAAATAAGTCTGCTGACATTATAAGGATCATACTTACTCTGTAAAACCAGTTAGGACCACCTGCTGATGAGATATTTTCCTGTCCTTGGTCACCTCAGGAGACGCTCGGGGCGGTTATTGGCATAACTTAAGCCACAGCTGATACGACAGGAAGTTTCCAGAGGAGGAAATGGTACTGACACGATAAGGATCATATTTATTCTGTAAGCCATCGCCGTGAAAGGTTGACACAATATCGCCGTGGCGACGTTGGCGAGGCAGTCAATCAGGTGATTGTTATTGGTGTATCGGGTGTCCAGTGGCTTGTAAATGCTGACGTACCTGACCTGAAACCTGATTGGGTAACATCATGAACTGTAAAACGGCCAATGTTCCCCCCTAGCCTCTGGTGGAGACCCATCTAGATGTAAGGTCTGCCGAGGTAACCAGAAGATGCCATTACTGTGCGAAACACGGGAAGCGTTTGATAGACTCCCCTTTCCCTGTGTGAGTCTGCTCCAGGCAGCCTGATCTTGAGTTTCACATCTCATCACATCATGGACGACCCTGTATTGATCTACAGATTCCCCTTCTCGTTATCAGTATTTTGGCAGAATGTGCAATCTATTTTGAATTTTCCATTTAAAAAACTTGTCACGTGATCGGAAGTTTTTGTCAAATGGAACATGAAACACACTTTTTCTGCATTGTAAGTGCTGTCCTGGATCTTTGAATGAAAGTGGCTCATCCCTTATTGAGGTCTCCATGCTAGCCTCACCAGTCCCTGATATTGGAGCAAGCCAATCCGACGGCAATCTGGCTTTGACAAGAAGTAATTACCTCATGTTCAGGTTTCCATATCTACGGAGAAAAAAATATCATATCCAGTATGACCATCGCGATGCAGCTTTTTGTCAGAGATATGGAATTAGCTTCATTTGACAGATATCATTCCGAGACACATTCCAGTTTATGCTACAAGACGTACTGGAAGGTGATGTTCGACCAAGAAGTGACCAGCTCAAAGAAAATCTCCTTGCCTTGCATCGGAAGTAGCTTCGTTTTATCGAATGTCTTCCCAGTCTATCGCTCCAGATATCCTAGTCTTAGAGATACTTCAAAGATAGCCTGTAAGTGCCACGCCATCAAAGTCACAGTCGCAATGCCATCCACCTATCCTCAGCTATAACGACTTCTGAATTAAGATGTAGATCACTTTACTCTTTAGGTTCAGATTTCCATCTCAAGAAAATGACACATAATTTCCGCTTTGGTCATTTTCGTCAACGTTTTGCAAATGATGCCAAATTGCCGACATCTACAGCTATCATTCCAATATGGTCAGGGCAAGGAAATGACAATGGGTGATGAGAGTCACACACCGTTGTCTACTTCACTCCGCAGATCATTTCCGGCCGTTAGACTGCTTGAGACAGGAAGAACAAAGAACCTCTTGATGAGAAGCGCAAGAGAGGACCTGGTGGTATAGAAGGAAAACTATTTGAGGAAATTCTCTTGAAAAGACGGCTCAAGACAGATCACTTGTTAGTGTGGAATGTGTATGGTCTCTCACTCTCAGTGGGAAATTTCAATTTCGAGGGACAGTGAGGCGATCACAACAATCATGAGAGATAAATGTGGTGTCTGCAAAGGAGCCAAGTATCAAACCAGGCACATCCAATATTCATTGTATTCAAATCAGATTCTACTCCCTCGGGTGAAATATTCAAAATTCAAATATTCATATCCATCAAATAAAATTGAGTCTGAGAACTTTCTCGCTATTGATTAGAAATTCAAATGATCGTGATGAGGTGGTTGGCGTTCAGGTCTTGTGACGGAGATATGAGGGGACATAACGGGTGATGGAGATGAATAAATAGCGACATTTCTGCGCTGGTTTCTACTTTGCTGGCAACAAGAATCACATCATTCTTAGACTAAAATCAGTCAACGGCAACAAGAATGACAATTATTGCATGTTGTAAGAAAAAAATGTATTGCCTGTTGCAAATCAGAGCACACATGGTTAAAACAGCAGTCACCAATTTGCTCACAGAATCTCTCTTTTTACCTTCAGAAAGATTAAAAGACCCCATTGAACAAAGCGAACATTTTCAACCAACGACACCAAAATTTATCACCATCACAGCCGTAACATCTGCGGATGAAATGAAATCATCTCAACAGACATGAGTAACCGCTATTGGTTTTTAAAGATGATATGAGGCTGTTTCAATCGTCATGGTTGTTGCCCCTATTTACCACTCTCCAATATCCTTTATTGGTATCCTCTTGTCGACTCTGAGCAGCTTTTGTCTGTTTGCTGCCAACAAGAGTTCCCATTTTCCAATATTCTTGAGAGTTTGCAGTGCCAGTGGCGCTAGGCAGAGTCGGGGATTTTTATTGGGGTTGAAACATGATCTTCAGCAGGATTGAATTGACTGTAACAGTTAAAATATATCATTAGATAAGAGAAATATGGACTGAATGTTGAGAAATGAAGCTAATTTCGAGCGACGTCAGAATAATTCCATCTGCAAGTCATTCGAAAAACACTGCCCTGTCGTGACATTCTCGTCATAGAAACCTGCAATGTGCCATGTCATCTTCTTCTTTGTAAATCTCCTTGCATTGGGTTCAGTCTGATTAAGAACATGACATGATGAGGTCTTTTTCTATGGTTGTGATGATGACTTTCTTTCTGGTATACCATTCTTTCTATGGTTCATCACTGCCGGCTGACTGGCTTAACATTTCTAGTTCGTTTGGCAATTTTGTTCTTCATTCAAAAGTTATGCTTTGTTTTCTCCAGTTTCTCTTGTGGTAATGAGGGAATAATTTCTTTCAACATCCGAAAAGGTAAACAGCCAAAATTCATCACGATCTTCTGAGGATCTGTTGAATATATCGCTACACAATGGTGATCAAGTTAAAAAGTATGTGCAAGTTCATGTATAATGATTGTTTTGGCCAAAATATTCCTGTCCAGTTGGCCAAACAAACTTGACAATCTCGTTGCAAACTGCGTAGTGGAATGCAATGAACCATTTACTGCTTCCTGTTGCGGTGGCTTGCTCTGTAGACCGTGCAGAGGCATCCTAGACCATGACATCGTCTGAGTCTGGTCTGGCACCAGCGATGTGGTGTACCTTCACCAAAGGTTAACAAAGCATGTAATATCCCGGTTGATATCGGTGGATGTGTCATGCATGTCTTGGTCAGGTTTTCATCAACCAGTAAGTCTCCGACTGATCCAATAGAACAGATTTCTAATATTGGCCAATTTGGTGAAAACTTCTTAAGTCGTTGTCACACGCTGAGCAGGGATTTAGAAGAAGAAGCTTAATTCCTGCACCACAAGCTATCCGGACTCGCTTTCATCCGATTGCAGTGAATTGCTTGGGTCGCAGTGGGTGTTTACCCTCGGTCAAAGAACACCAGAGCATGCCAATGTCAGAGACTTCCTTTGGCTCCCGTCATGTGATTCGCCTTAACCTGTGGTTAACAAAGCATGTAATATCCCCGGTTAATATTGGTGGACATGTCACGCACATCATGGTTAGTTCGTCATCTACCAGTAAGACTCAGACTGATCCAATAACGGGGAATTTTCCGATATGAGCCAATTTGGATTCATAATCTCCTTGGTCGTTGCAACTTGCTCATTTCACTGACACAGGGATGTCAAATATCCTATTTTAGGCGGATTTCAGATTTTTCGCTCTCATTAGATGCTCAATTTAAAAGCTTGAATAGAAAGATCTCTGTCTTTACTCTCTGTGGATCTTTAAATTTTCAAAATTGGACCCAAAATAAGCATTTTAGAGTAATTTTTTTGCAAGTGTTGATGATCAAACGACAATATTTTTACAAGAAAAAGATTTCACTGACTCTTTGCCTTCGCTCTTTGGCATCCCTGATGTTAATTCTGTTGAAATGGCGATAAAAGGACCTCCAACGTTACATCGACTAATCCAATAGACTTTTCAAAATGCGATTTTTACAGAATGCTTTATGCATTCGCTTTAGAACACGAAGTTGTTCGTGGTGCAGTGTATTCTTCTCAAATTGTCAGATTTTAATATGGCACTAAATAATTTCCCAAAAATTGTGCAGGGAGGCGTATGAGAAAAAGATAAGGAAAACTAATGAATTCCATGTTGGTTGCAATTTCAGCAATTTCATGCCAAAATAATCTCATCGCACCTGCTTTAACTTAAAATCAATACTGTCCTCAAATCAATCTTCGATGTTTTAATTTTCCGATATAATTGCAGACGGCTGGTTGAAGAAGATTGTGAGATTGGTGTAATGAAGTGGAATTGGTTGTGATGTTGCGAGGCGTGTGCAAAAAATAGTTTGGCTATTAGTATTAGCTACTAGGTGCCACTAGTAGCTAGTTCTTCGCTTCTGTTCCCTTCTTAAATCAAGTTTCTTTGGGTATGAAGTACTTTGGCTTCTTTCTTTGTACTGCCCCATTGTGCTAATTACAGAGCCAGTGATGTCACGTGACACTCAATATGTCACGTGATCAGAAGTTTATTGGACCTGAAAACACGATGTTTCAGCACTGTGGGCACTGCCGTTAGACCTTGAACCAAAGCGGCAAGGCTGGTATTTCAGTATTCTTTTTCAAACGTTCAGCTGTAGCATTTCCTTCTGTCGGACCTTTGACAAATGATGCAAGTGGAAACATAGCAAAAAGATCCAGCGTCACACAGGACATTTCCTTTCCCAATCTGCTGGTTCAGTCAGACCATTGACAAATGTGGCGAGTGGAAACAACAAAAAAGGTCCAGTGTGAAGCAGAGCATTGCCTTTCTCAATCTGCTAAAAGCGCAAAAGAATCCAGAAACTCATTGATGTCACGTGAAGCTGACCATAAGCTTGTACAGTTTAGTCAAGTGATCTGTTCGATGGTTTGAATACGTCAATTGGAACGGACGTGCGCTTCCGAACATAATCACGGGAGACGATAAACAAGGCATACAAATGCACTTAGGAAGTAGCAGATCTAGTTTGGCGGGAAAAAAGTAATGAGGTGGTATTTCTGTTTTACGTGGCTTTGGCAAATCGATGGCAGTGTTTGAAGATATCTACTGGATGTGAGTAGAGGGCGGGTACAAAATGTATGTTGTGCACTTAAAGGACTGACTCCTGGGCCATGAAGTATGGGTGGGGTTAATGGCCGAGTATGTTGTGTACTCGAGGGAATGTCTCCGAGTTGTGTGTTAGTTGAGGGAGGTGGATAGCAGGGTATTGTGGCCAGTCTCAGGAATCCTCAGCAACCCTTTATGAAACAATATCTATGGTCTGAGCCACCCCGACATCGCAAATACATTTGTACATTATTGTTTTTTTCTGATTATGGCTGTAGATATTGCCCACACAGCCTGCTGGACAGACATGCTGTTCATTCAGGATTTATGACCAATTTAGCATGATATAATGGGTAATAATTGTTGTGAGAAGAGTGCTGGGAATGCATATCATCAATCTACAGCTCCCTTAAGGACTGTTAAGATAATGCAAGACAGTTGCTTATATGCATTTCAATATTAAGACATGGTAGATATTTGCTGGTCATATTCCGGTGGCCAGTTTCACCGAATAAAAAGCATTTCATTTGTGTTACAAATGTTGTTGGAACAATACTTCGTGTCAATGTGATTCATCAATAACTTCTTGAAGAGTCGTTGCACGAGCATTAGCAGGACAGTCTTGTGGATTTCCTAGGCTAAGGTCTTTAAGACAGATTGTTTGCATGAAGTGTGTGGATTTCACCCAGTGAAGGGGCTAACAAATGTCAGAATAACACTGCAAATAGAGGTTATTGTTCATCAACAACTTCCTGAGAGGTGTAGCAATAATGGATGATGGTCTTTTGATGCAATTTCCCTGGGTCATTTAGAAAGTGACATGTTCGCTGTCGGAGTTCTACATCGTTGATTGTCGAACTTTGGTAGTTGCAATGTCAACCTTTTGACTCATTAGAAGCAAGTTGATGAACCTATTTGGATGTAACCATTGTTGTCGGAACATTACTGGGAGAGGTTATCATTGATCAGCAACTTCCTCAAGGGGAGATTACGTAAATGCATAATACAGAATGTGGGCGTTTGCTGTTCTGGAGCTAATGAAATAGTTACCAAAAGAAGGTGGTGTTTCCCCACCTTCCTTCATTGTTTCTTTTTCACTTTGTTTGCTACATATTGCACAATGAATATTAGCCTTGGGACTTGTTGCATGGTTATGAAATGTTCTAAAGCCGGGCCTACATAGTGATAGCAGACTTTTGTTTGCAAACATCAGCAAACTTTGTGTTTGCCATAAAAAAGTTTCAATGCCAGTGGTAATGTGGTGTGTTTCCAAACACTCGCATTTTGGCAACAAGCCAGTTCCTCCTCTTTTCGTCTACGGCTGCCTTGGCTGCCTTGTCACAAGTATTACCATATCTCGCTCAGCTATGCCGTCATAGTTCTACCCCATGTGGTCCTTCGGAGACCATGGTTTCTTTTGCCGTGTGGTTCTAACCGTAGGTGGGAAACTACCCAGCAACAACCTGCAATGAAAATCCAAGCAAATTCCGCAAAACCCAGCAGTTCCATTGAGACCATTTGTAAAAGAAATGGCATATATACTATCAATAACGGTCGCTTGTAGATCCTGGCGTGTTCAGTATTGATGAGAAATCTGGTCTAGGTGGTCCTCTAAGCTAATTTTGTGAGCTTGGATCAATATTCATTACCGCTAATAGGTTGATGAGTCTCCGGTGGCCATTTAGCTACAGGAGACTCATCTTCTCCCGTGTGTTACGGAATTTACTTGCCGCCCCCATAAACTGTACACTGACAGTGATGTCTGTTCTTTTTTTTAACGTCATTCGCCTCAGTAGCTCTACCAGACATAAACTTGTCTTGAGTTCAATCTAGTAACCAGACCTGTATTTGAACCCATGACTTGTGGCTACTGAATCGCTAAACCTTACCAGTATTCACCTCACTCTGCATGTAGTTGCAGCATTTTCTCCAAGGTGTTTTCCAGCCAATCTCACGCCAGAATGACGTTCCTTCATAATAAAATCTTAACAAATTTCTCATATTTTCTTTCTTTTCATGTTCTTCATCTGATGCTGATTCAATTCTGCCTCCACAAAATCCTTTGAACTCTATAGGTAAGTATTTGATTTGCAGTACATTCCGTCTGTAGAGTAGTTCAGGGGAATGCCCCTTTGTAGCAGCACCACTGTCAGGGCCAGATCCAGCGTGAATTTTTCATCAATACTCCTGGTGTGTTCCAAAATTTGATGCCAATTTGAAAGGTTTTTCATGAATTAGGGGGACGTGCCTCTGGTCGGCCCCGGTCCTTGCATCCATGCCTGATGGTAACAACCCTCATGTAGCAACTAGGCTCAAAATTAGCGTGTTTGACGTGCTTGGGCACAACGCTGAGAGATCGGCGTGCCCCTCAGGGGATAAGGACCTCCTACCTAATGATCCAGATGATACGGCCCTCATGCAAAGTTCTCCGACTTGTGAGTGATTTAACGTTGGTCATGGATTGTGGAGAAACCTGTCGCACGAAATCTCAGATAAGCTATTGACGTACAAGCCCCAGCCCCGAGAGGGACGGGAGCCTCCTACCAAATGTTGCGGATAATATGGCTCGCATGCAAATTTCGGCGACATGAATGATTTGTCCTGGTCATGGATTGTGAAGAAACCCATACCATCATGCTAAATCTTGCTTAATCTTAATAGAAGTATCGCAGCTGGCCCCAAGAGGGACAAAAGCTTCCTAGCCAGTGTTGAGGATAATGTGGCTCTAATGCAAATTTTCCTGACTAAAAATGGATTAGACGTTGGTCACAGATTGTGGAGTAATCCATAGACTGTCAGTTGAATTCATTTCTTCCAAGGGGGACTTGGCATCTGCTTAATAAACTTGATAAAACGCTGGTAGGTTCGTCGCATTCAAATCAGAAGCTCGAGTCTCTGAGTGGGCAGGAAAACCCTCCATGTCTACTCCATATATTTGGCTCAGGTGACTTTTCCAAGGATTACCATTAGATTTATCATGTTCGATGGTTGAACACGAGACGGAATCACGCCCGGGGGAGGTTTGATGGGTCCGGTTGTGTGGAGACCTTTAGCATCCGATGTTAAGGTTATGGAATCGGCCCCCAGAGGGATTGGGAACAAGAGAAACTGACATTGTTGATTGTTAGGCATCATCTAATGGAAGTATATGTGTCCAGGTTGGAATATTGAGAGGGTAGGTTTGTTGAGTGCAGCTGTGTGGAATTCCAAGGCACATTGATCGCAAGGTTGCATGTATAGTACACAGAGCCTCTTTTTCACACCTGACACGGCACAGTTGCCTGTTGGACTTGATGGAACAATGCCACAACCAAAGGGAGTTTTCAGCATGTTTTGTGCAGACAACTTTAGGAAAAGTGCTGCCCTAAACCTTTGGCCAAAGTGTCTAAGATTTTGGCTCCACTCTCTTGGTCTCTCGATTTTAGTACAAGGACCCTTCATTGGGATGTTGGTTCCTTAAACCTTCAGCATACTCAAGGTTCGTTGGTTACAGAATTGGCTGCTAGGTGCACTGCAATCACAAGAAACCAATATGATAAGCTCTCTCTGATGGATGTAGTTGATGTCAAATTCTGATTTGTGGTGTGGCCTTATTCGCCTGATCAATGTCCTTCTCAATTTGCAAAAGAGGTTGACTGTTGCAGGTAATTCTGGTAACAGAATTTCCCTCCAGGTGGCCCCAAGTCCCGAACATACCACCCAATACTCCTCCATATAATTCCAATTATCCCATAGATGGATATGTCACAGGGTCATGGATAGCGGGTAAACTCATACATACCTTGGATGAATTTATACTTCCTCATTATGGAAATAGGATTTATGGTAACAAAAACTGCCGTTAGACACTCTGGTTATTTCCATAGACAGAAGGAAGTGGAATTTAGATTGGAATGTTGTGTAAATCGGTACTTTCTCAATGGCCTATTAAGGCTGCGATGTTAATTAAATCAGCAGCTGTTGTTTGTACTGCATTCAGAAAGCTGATACCAGCTACAGAATATATAAAGGGGCACGCTGTTCATGATACTTGTGCCGTGATCGAAATTCAAAAACAAATTTCAAATTTGTAACGAATGGCGTATCCTTTCAAGTGGTCTGAGCCTGGCAGTAGAGTTGAGACAAGTCAGTGTGATCTTCAAGGTGACTTTCGTTAAGTATTCCAAGTCTACGACTAAGATGTTACAAGATACCCAATCTCTTGTATTGTTCAACCAGCTCTAACACATCTTTAAATTGGCTTTTACCTTTGATACTATGCCGTGGTGTCTTACGGCAGACGGTTTGTCACCATGATTGGCTTGTCATTCCTTGTTTGTTTGGCAGAGGTTGTTGGCGTGGGGCGTAAGGCAATTACGATGATATTGTCTCTGATCTCATCAGCGAGGGTCTCGTCGGTGTGATGTGGGACATAAATTGGAAGTACACCAAGGAATTGTCTGAGGATAAGTGTAGATTTCAGGAATAGTGTTGGGGGTCCCCTGGATTGGGCATATTTTGTTCCTGTATATTTCTCATTTATATTTGGTAGATGTGTGGATAGACACGGAGGAATTGATAACCTGAACCATGAAATTGTACGAGAAATAAACCGTACAGAGCTGAAAATGTCCAAATGAAATGCACTGCATCAATGCATATACAAGACAAAAATGGTTTGGAAAGTGAAAAAATCCTGTTGGGTTACAAAACTAAGATGAATAAAAACCAAACTTCAGAGAAATCTGAGCTGTAATTTGTGCTCCAGAGCCCAAAATGATGCAGACAAAACATTTACGAATGGACTATAGTACTATTCTTCCAAACTAGAGTCGGTGCAGAACCCTGGAAGACAGGATGTCATTCCTGAGGCATTTTAAAATCTGATTTACCTTATTGCCACTTGTTAATTTTCAATTGAATCGCTGAGATATTCTGCTCACGGCTACTGGATTTGTAAATTGATTTAATTCGTAAGAAATGAATGTAAATATTGTCTGACTCCATGATGGGCTCGGTAGAATTAGATTGTAATACCATGAATCTGTGATGCGACTTTTGGATTCTCTGTCGTGTAATGCTAAAACAAGGAGTTATAGGCACACTGCCTTAGACATATCCACCTCAGACAGAAGGCCACCCCTAAACCAGGCCCATGCCCCTTTCATCCTTCTTAAGCTTCCTTGCTGTCGCGACCTAGCCAGGTTACACCCAAGGAAACATGCCCATACTTTCAAATCAATGTCTTTCTCAGGAATATGCCTTGATCTCACCCGTACCCACAACTCTAGAACCTGAAATTCACACCATCTGAGTGGCTATGCTGTCTTCAGATAGTCCTCTGTCATGCTTTCAGCATCTTTCTTCTCTTAATCAAAGACGCAGATTTTAGTTTCAGTTTGTGTCCCCAGGTGAATTCTGTGGGTTGAAACTGATAACCTGTCATTTTGAGTTCTTTATTGTGTAATCATTGTCATTTAAACCGTTTTGCATTTCAAAAGAATCGAGAAAAAGAAAGGAGTGGAATCATCGGATGATAACACGCTGCAAGGAAAATGATTTGCGTTCAAATAAAAATCGATCCGAATGATTGTTTTAAAGATTTATGATTGGTTGATTGAAGTCTCTGAAACTGGATATGACCAATCAGGGTGCTTGTTATATTCTTCTCCAGGTTTGATAAAGCTATATGAAGAAATTTGAAATTGAATACAATTCCTGTACCCACTGGCGAAATCGTCCATCGGATCCGTTAGAATTAACTTCATCAAATTGTGGTAATGTGGTTTGCCGTGGGCTCGTCGGTTCCATGTTTACGTATTGGGTGTTTTGACATTTAAAAATGGTTAACAATATTTTCCAGTTTTTGCGTTAAGACTATGTCTGGTCCTAAGGGGGATGGGTTAAAAGGTTGAATCCATTTCGGTAATGCGGGTGTGGGAGCATTTCAATTGAAAGTATATTGCCTATTGATGCAATAAATGAGATGGAAATTGGAAAGTTTATACGGTTCAGAAAAACATCCCAGGAGATAGAAGTGTCAGTATTAGCGTCAAAATAGATGTTGGGGTATGAAATAGAGGTGCGTGGCTGACGTTAATTTGCTTTGAATTGAAAATTTGAAGAAGTATGGCGCTGTGGAGTTCAGTGCAGTATGGAGGGATTGCAGTGATTTCCCTGTAGAGCCTCACTTGGTGGTGGGTTGAAAACGTTTTCGAGCAACACTGATGTGCACCCCTCAGAGGTTTTTCGGGTAAAATGAAAATACCCTGAAAGTTTTTAAGGTTCTGAAAATCTCTAAGGGTCTTCATTTTCCTGAATAACCTTCAAGAGCAAAAAGCCTTTAAAGGTTTTCAAAAGCACTTACACGTGTGAACCATCAAATTCTGTTCCTTACTGGTGAATTATCCATCCTGATGATTTCTGGTTCCTGATGCTAAAGTGCTAATGACAGCGACTTCGTTTTTTCCTCTGGCAAAAAGCTACGGATCTAAGTAATCTATGAGGTAACCTGCATATTCCCTGGGGAGTGCTCTGAGGGATGGCATGGCTGGGAAAAAAAGGGCAAGTCAAAAACAGTTAGGAGTTGTGAATGAATATTTGATGAAAGCTGTGCGCTGAGGTGATCGGTTACTTTGGGACTTTTTGCCTACGGGTAAGGTTGGGAAAAGTTACGTCAAGAACATTTAGGAGGTTGTGAATGAGTGAAGTCATGGGTTCAGCACTGACGTTCTTGCTAGTGTAGAAAAATCTCAGAATTTCTTGGTATTTGCTGCATGTGACAAATTGTCTTGCCAGTATAGTTGTAATGAACGTCTCAAGAAAATCTACAATAGCAATCTGCTTGTAGTGGTGGCATCATTTCTACTAGCCCAGGCTAGAGGGAAATTCCTTTAGCTCAGTCGGTAGAGTGATGGCCTTATACGCGAGAGGTCCCGGGTTCAATCCCCGGTTGGACCTTGATGTTTTTCCTCGGTGAAAATTTGGCTTTTTTTTTTTTTTTTTCAACGAGGGATTTATGGTGTTATCCATTTGCAATATAGTCGGATCACTTGTCTCATACAAGTATCTGCTACCGTCGTAGATAACTCCCTATTGAAAAAACCGTCACCAGTCTGAGTAATTTGATGTAACCTGCAACCCCTCCTGGGGACTGCTGTGATGCGCGGGAAGGTGACAGAATTATTGTGTCTCTTTCATAGAAGATTCCTTGCAGCTGGTTTGTTCTTATTTAGTGTCTGCAAAGAATGCTTCTATCACGTTTTATGCTGGAGTTTATTGGGATGGGTTTAGGTGAAATGAATTTTGTGGTGTTGGTACATTGCATGTTTTTTTTGAAGAAATTTTCTGTGTGATGATATAGATTACTAATGGATAAGGAAATAATTGGAGATATATGCCATTGGGTTCATGTCTTTTGTCAGCTGCGATAACAGTAGTCTTGGATGAGGTGTGCCAAACATTTTTGTGCATTATTGCCGAGTCCAGATGGTCCGCAAGCCCTAATGCGCAAAAACAAATTATGGGATACATACTGTGAGGAAGAGGAAATAATTGAAGATATATGCCATAGGGTTAATGTCTTTTGTCAGCTGCGATAACAGTAGTAGGGGTGGGTTAGTAGAATGTTCTTTTCGTGTGTCACAGAAATTGGACCCAGCAATGAATGCCAAAGTAAGAGAATAAAATGATTGGTAGTAAATGCGATGGGATTAAGGTATTTTGTCTGTTGTGATGACAGCAGTCGAGGATAATTGCCTGGCGAGAAGACTTATTTGGGTATGATGTTCCTTTGCTGCGTGTCAAGGATCGTGAATAGACCGGACAAGAAGAAACACTGTAGTAGTATCCGGAGACATGACATCATCATGAAGTGTAAGCTGCGTCTTTTGTCAAGATTGTGATTAAGGCCGTTAACACAGTCAGTCTCAGAAGCCACGACACGCATTGATTACTACCAGTTCGGGTACTGACCTTACAATAGCCCACATTGATTACTACCAGTTCGGGTACTGACCTTACAATAACCCACATTGATTACTACCAGTTCGGGTACTGACCTTACAATAGCCCACATTGATTACTACCAGTTCGGTTACTGACCTTACAATAGCCCACATTGATTACTACCAGTTCGGGTACTGACCTTACAATAGCCCACATTGGTTACAACCAGTTCGGGTACTGACCTTACAATAGCCCACATTGATTACTACCAGTTCGGGTACTGACCTTACAATAGCCCACATTGATTACTACCAGTTTGGGTACTGACCTTACAATAGCCCACATTGATTACTACCAGTTCGGGTACTGACCTTACAATAACCCACATTGATTACTACCAGTTCGGGTACTGCCCTTACAATAGCCCACATTGATTACTACCAGTTCGGGTACTGACCTTACAATAGCCCACATTGATTACTACCAGTTTGGGTACTGACCTTACAATAGCCCACATTGATTACTACCAGTTCGGGTACTGACCTTCAATAACCCACATTGATTACTACCAGTTCGGGTACTGACCTTACAATAACCCACATTGATTACTACCAGTTCGGGTACTGACCTTCAATAACCCACATTGATTACTACCAGTTCGGGTACTGACCTTACAATGACCCACATTGATTACTACCAGTTCGGGTACTGACCTTACAATAGCCCACATTGATTACTACCAGTTCGGGTACTGACCTTACAATAACCCACATTGATTACTACCAGTTCGGGTACTGACCTTACAATAGCCCCCATTGATTACTACCAGTTCGGGTACTGACCTTACAATGACCCACATTGATTACAACCAGTTCGGGTACTGACCCTACAATAACCCACATTGATTACTACCAGTTCGGGTACTGACCTTACAATAGCCCCCATTGATTACTACCAGTTCGGGTACTGACCTTACAATAGCCCACATTGATTACTACCAGTTCGGGTACTGACCTTACAATAGCCCCCATTGATTACTACCAGTTCGGGTACTGACTCTCCTCCGACATAATTGCTAACGTACCATCACGAAAGGAAAACTGCCACCTTGAAGTCGTCTCCTTATTGCCCCCGGAGCACTTGATGATTAGGGTGGCGGAAATGGAAATCTTCGCTCCATGCCATTACTCTCCTAGCATCGCTAGCTGATAACCCAAATCATCAATCTGGGTTTCCCTCGGTGACGGTAACTGTTGATACGTTTAATAGAAAGCTGGTTACTATTGTCAGCTGTTATCCCCGTTGATTACCTTGGGAGTGTTGTTGCATGTCGGTACAATCTCGGATGCTGACATTACTGGACAATAACGCGACGTCACCAAACTCGATTCCCTCAGCAGTGATAATAAACATTCTCTCGACAGTGACGTTATTGTTGATACGATACATTTGATAGGAAAGTTTGGAATCGTTGGTTGTCCTCCTTGTCGATTAGCATGGGAATATTGTTGCATTATGGATACGGTCATGGATCGTGACAATATTGACAGTTGTGACAATAGCCGGTGAAGGTTTTGTCCTCAGATTGCAGTGTAACTGACCTTGGTTTCTCTTGATTTTCCCTTGACAATGTACGTTACTGCTGATGTGATTCTCGCTGAGAAGGATATAGATTGTGGTTTTAACACAAGGAATACTTTGGGATGCTGAATTGCAAGATAATTGGCATGGTGAGTGATTAATCGTTCATGACAAGTGTCAAGGTTTGATATCCAAATTTGTTTTGCGATCTTCTTTTCTGTAAGTTTGATTTGGCAATGGTACAAGATAGACGATTTTATTTTCAAAGTGCTTGTTGCAATGTGGTTGTGATCTGTTACAAATGATAACCCTTAAGTGCTTCTGAGAAAGGTTAGTAACGTGGAACAAGAACATTGTAGCAACAATTGATGCCTGTTTTAAATTCAAAAACGTTGCTTTAGTTAAGCTTGAATTGGAATTCATCATCTGTTGAAATTGTTGAAGTTTTTCAAAACGAAATCAGATACATATAATTGTGATCAGGTTCAACCGAAGGCACAGGTGGGCGAAGTTGTTTGTGAAAATATGGCAGAACTGTGGACCAACCAACCAACCTTGACAAAAAACCTTGTCGACGATATTGCAATGCAGATATCCATCCAGTCCTCATACGATTAACATGGCCCTGCCATCTTAAAAAACATTCGATCCCCACGTTATCCACCTTCTCAAACGTAGCGTGATAGCCCCTCTTGGGCAAACAGGACACATTACTCTGATTGGTTAGTTTACATAGGGGTGATTTCGGTCGTGGTAAATTAATTTGCGTCGACTACGTTGTCCTGTGGGCAGAGTTATTGGTATCCATGGTGATGCAAGAAAGTTATACCTGAACCTTAAGTAATGTTGATTGAATTATCTGCAGGTCACCGTAGATTCAAAATGAATATAAAGACAGTTTGTTATATGGATGAAAATCCGTCTAAATGGTTTGGATGAATCTTCATCCGCTTCTTAATTTGTAATGCTCATGGTTCATTTCCATACTAATTGCTTGATTAAAACAAAATGTTTCAACAACAGAGTCGCAACAAAGTCTAGAACGTCACAACGTCATTGAGAAACCAGCCCTGAGTCATGATGTCATTCAAACTGTGAACTTCGAACAAGACAGATGCAAGTCAACCCCAGCCACCCTGATGAAGCCTAGAGGGGCAGAAACGCGCGTCGGTGGAGCAACACAACAGCCCAACAATAGGGACCGATGGACATTGTTGTAAACTACAGTGACGGTATCCAGTTTTACTTCTACTATTCTCATTTCCATACTAAGTCATTCTGTATCGTTTTAAACTATACTTTGTAAACCTACGCTGTTGTAGACCAACAACAGTTAATTCAGATCTACCAGAGTAGATAGAAATTGTTGCTGAAAGTTACGAATTGTCGAAACGGCACTGAGAAAGCTTCCGGAGCCATTAGCCGCAGCTCTCCCTGCGTTTCCTGCCAGAGTTTCCACCGGTCTTTTCAAGCTTTGCCAGGAAATGGAAACATAATGCACCATTTGTGTTGATGGCATGATGGTGTTGGCGATAAACGTCCAACGGGAGGTAAGGTACAGTGGGGTGCTAGCGTGACTACCAGTTTTATCATCAGCATAGCCCTTTTAACAGATCTAGATGGCCTTGTAGTTATCAAAGGATCCGCTACATGACCGGGGAAGCTTGAAGGTTCGAGGCCTGTTGGTTAGCATATTGCCATATTGGGTGCGAACTGCCTTCTCGCCAGACGCCTGGCATTAGAGATAGGAGTTTGAAAGTAAAGAGTGTCTCGTAAGCCAAAGCTGGCTGGCCCTTTCATTAGGGGTGACACTATGATAAACAATACTTTAAAATGAAGCCAAAGGTTTACAAATTTTGCCTTTGATGGTAAAAGTAACAGAAGAAATAGATTTGAAGTGATCTATTTTCAAATGTCATCATATCTGTCTTCAGTGCATCATTGATCAACAATGATATTGATTCAAAGAGACTGAGTGCCGTTGAAACTAGATCTGATTGTTCCATCGAAAATGGGGCAAATACAGAGAGGTCAGTTTTCTCGTAATGGTTGTCAGTACTTTCTTGATCTATGAGACTCATGTGAATTATCCGCCGTGAGTGGCGATCACATATGTTCACTGCTGTCCGACATTGATTGCAGGAGATCTGGTCCGTTAATGACATCGATCCGTTCGAATTCCAACTCGGCCGAAACTAGATCCATCCATTACCACATGACACCTTGTCATGTGTCACAGTAGCCTCGAATCATTTAGGTTTGACCTTCAATCCGAGGACAAGGGTATGTTTCACCGGTCAAAGATCTTCTCCAAACCAGATCTGGCATCTTCTAGAGTGTTGGCATACCTCCTCATGTAGCAGAACTTGCTCCTAATGGCCAAAAAATAATGCGCTTCCCCCTCTCTCTACAGGGATGAGTACCAAAAAACAACCCAAGCCGCCATTTCAGGGTGCCGGAATTGGATGTGAATTTGCATGGTTGCAACCTGACACTTCTAATCACTGTTGGAGATGAGAGCGCCCAGAAATAGAGAAGTAAAAAAAGGAGTTGAGATGATGCTAAAGAAGGCACTCCGCATTTTGTTTTGCATATATTGGGTGTTAGAATATCTGGATAGAATTTTGTTGGGTGGTGGGTTTTTGTGTGCTTAATGGAGGCAACATGTGACTAATGTGAAGAGAGTTTGGCCAATACAAGAACTGGGTCCGCTTCCTCAAAACGTGTTTCGTCACCATTATACTTAACTTGGCGTTAAGTCTAATGGACTTAACGGAAGGAGATAACACCAGCATTAGTGACAACTCTTCAAACAACTAGGCCCCGAGTGTCAGAGTATATACCTAAACAGCCTATGTTCTTAACAGCCAAAGAATAAGACTAATGAACTTCCTGCTTTTACTCGAGCACTCAATCCTGACCAAAGGCAACCAAACTTAACGTGTTCAGAGTGCCGGAATTGGTTGTGGATTTCCTTGCTAGAAACCAGACACTTCTTATCATTATTTGAGATGAGAGCACCCAGAAATAGACTTGTAGAAAAAGGAGTTAAGTCCTATGTGTTGAAGAAGGATCTCTTTCTGTTAAAGATGCTCGTGTGGGAGTCGGGTATATCCAGATAGCGTTCTCTACCATTCAAGGTTCCTCTGAGCTGGGAATATAAAGCATTTATTAAAAATGAAAGGAGTGTGCAGTGAGGTTTTCATTGGCAGGTGTCATAGAATAGAAGTGCGTGTACATCTTACGAGAAAACTTCAAAGATGTTGATATCTAAGGGAAGGTGAGGGTTTGCCGTGTGGTTTCTAGAAGGCAGCTGATTTAAGATATTCAGCAACCTTCACGTGTTGCTTGATGTCGTAACTAGTGGCTAGAAGTCTTCAGGGAGATGTTTCGTCCGCGCCCCGATTATGATGTTTAGTGGCTTTGCAAGTGTGAAATGTAGATAAACTCCCATCTCTCTGGGGTACATTTGCTTACTTCAAAAGTAGACGAATTGGTCCAGACTCCGAACGAAACTGATCACCTTGCTATTGTTTGCTGGTTGTTCGTCGTTAATGAGATGGTAACTGCTTGCCACTTTCCCACAGAAAAAAACCTAGTGATTGCCATTGCCTGTGGTCATTCCACGACCGTGTTGTTTCTATCGAATCATTGCATGTCGCTTTGGTGAAAGGACGTAATTGCAAATGTCGTACCAGGTGACTACAATTCTTCTGGGAAATGTTCCATCAACAATAATGATGTTTTTCGCTGTGTAGGAGTGAAGTAATGATGATGAATGGTCAGCTTTCTGAAATACTTTGCTGATATCATCTAGGTTTACCAACATCACGAATGTGCTGGCTGATAGCTGAGGTAAAGAAGCACTTCAAGCATTGAAACCACATTGGATTTAGTGCAACAGAAGTTGCATCATCTTTATCATGCCCATGTCAAGGAACCTGGGAGAGCGGATTAGTAAAGAAATCGAACCTTGACAGATAAAGCGGACCTTCTTGTATTTCTTGTCTGCACTTTTGGATCATGGCTGTGGTGGTTCTAGAGATATTGGCAATCCTTGTGTCAAGAAGAAGAGCTGCATCTTCTTCACCATCTGTCTGTTTAAAAAAGAGTTTAAGTGCAGAACCATGTCTGGATCAATTTACATCTGTCTTGTTATGTTCTTTTAGGCTTCGAGTCATTAATTTTTGGGGTATTGAACATGTCGTATCTGAATGGGAATTAGGTGGGAGAGATGACAAGGAAAAGCAGTTCCAAGGGTAGCCTCCCTTTCCCAGGGAAGCCTCCCTTTCCCAGGGTAGCCTCCCTTTCCAAGGGTAGCCTCCCTCTCCCAGGGTAGCCTCCCTTTCCCAGGGTAGCCTCCCTTTCCCAGGGTAGCCTCCCTTTCCCAGGGTAGCCTCCCTTTCCCAGGGTAGCCTCCCTTTCCCAGGGTAGCCTCCCTTTCCCAGGGTAGCCTCCCTTTCCCAGGGTAGCCTCCCTTTCCCAGGGTAGCCTCCCTTTCCCAGGGTAGCCTCCCTTTCCCAGGGTAGCCTCCCTTTCCCAGGGTAGCCTCCCTTTCCCAGGGTAGCCTCCCTTTCCCAGGGTAGCCTCCCTTTCCCAGGGTAGCCTCCCTTTCCCAGGGTAGCCTCCCTTTCCCAGGGTAGCCTCCCTTTCCCAGGGTAGCCTCCCTTTCCCAGGGTAGCCTCCCTTTCCCGGGGTAGCCTTCCTCCTTGGCAAGGGTTTCTTACTTTGTGTAGGGTAATCAGGACAGGCCTTCACCCCCTCTCACAACTACGCTCTTGGCACATGGTGTTCATTTGGTTTTGCCAAAACTCTGATCTGATTCTGCTTAATGAAGACATCCTAGTTTTCTACGACAGAGAGAAATCGCGGCGAATGCTGAAGACTGCTGTGTTCACACTCTTCAGATCCTCCAATTAGATACCTGGCTCTTTCCTAAATAATTGTTGCCATCCATCAATGATATCAATGCTCCTGTCGCAAATCTCATTTGGTGGGTAATCTGGTTTGCTCCGATAACCATCGTACATGGGCCGCATCGCCAATGTAGTTATCTCTCCAATGATGGTGAGAACGACGATGTCGGAACTTTATTTGGTAAATATTTCATTGGATTGAGTCGTCATGAGGGTCCTTGACCGTTTACATGAAATCAATGTTTGCGCGGGAAATCTCATTTAACGAATGGTTTGATAAGACGGGAGGTGCATTTGCAGCATGGTTGAACCAGTGAGAGAATTTCGATTGGGATACTTCTCGGCAGGAAAGTTTGCGTTCTGTGAATTAGAATGCAGAAAAGTCTTTGCTGAAATCTATATTGACATGACCATTCATTGGGAAGCTGCCAAAGGTACCATAGGTAAAAACCTATTGACATGAACAATCAATGGAAAGCTTTCAATGAGCTCTGAAATAAGACGGATCCTAACACAAATGTTTTGAGGTTCTTAGCTCAAAAGCACATCATGTAATCTCTTAAGATGATCAACGGTTATAAAAATATTGTGCCGTGTATTGGAGTTGGTAAAGAGTGCTCTTTTGAAACTTGTGTGGCCTCAAAATGCGACAGTGGTTCTTCACGGGGCGATAGCAAAATCTTTTGCCAGTGATTGGATGCGGAAATATTCTGAAAAAGAAACCGGCAAAAGAAGTGTGTAAAGCTTTGATGATTGACGGATCCCAACACAAATGTTTTCAGATTCTTATCGTTAAGTCATGTCACGCAATCTCTAAAGATAATGTCACATATTGATCTCTTAAAACATCATGTCATGCAATGGAGTCTGTAAAAAGATCAGTTTTGCAATCTGTTCAGCGTCAAAATGCTACAAAGTCTCTTGTCTTTAAAAAGGATGAAATCTTTTCCAGGATTGTGATGATAGGCGAATCACGTCACAACTGTTTCAGCTTCTTAACCTGAAGTCACATCATGTGCAATGGTACCGCCCCTGGCAGACACCAGTTTTGTCCTCAACTAATGTCTCGTGGATACAAGACAGCTAAGAAGATTGGTAAATGGCTGTAGTGATTTGCAGTAAGTGGCCACAATCGATCTTGTAAACCATCAGAGTAGTGCCTGTGCCGTCTTCTCACCGAACGGAACGCAAATTCCACCGACATACTTATGAGATGTCTTCCCATTTATGGAAAGGCTTGCCTGGGTCATCACAACCTGATCCAATCTTTGCCCCTAATTTCTAACACACACAAGGCAGCTGAGGAGATTAGGAAATGGTCGTGATTTGATCTTGGTGGCCGCGATCTTGTTAGCCAAGGTAATCAGGTTGTTCTGATCTCCCGTTGCATGTGTTCAGGTTGTTGATCTCCTCACAAGGCATCACCACAGGTTTCCTGATGGAGGTCAACGCACCTTATAACCAGTGGTTAACACTGCTGGCTACCACGGAATAGGGCTTGGGTTCGATCCTTGTAGACATGGATGAACCCGCTTGACTTTGAAGGAATCAAAATTCTGGCTCCTCACACGTGGGTCTGTGTCCTTTCCAATCACACGAGACAGCGAAGATTGGGAAAGTCATGATTTGGTCTTCGTTGTTTCGATCTTGTTAGCAAAGGTAATCAAATGGTTCTGATCACTCCTTGCATGCGTTCAGGTCGCTAATCGCAGCTTTCCTATATCGGGATGCCCTGTTGACTCTGATCCATTATCATGGCTTTGCACCAACTGATCTTTCACCAAACGGACGCTTATTTGAAAAAGTCAACCCATTGGAGGGCTTCAGTCATACAAGTCATGTCAGTTGGTTTTCATTCAGAGACAAAAAGGTCGACATCTTGCGATGAATTAGATACCAAGTTCAAAGTGTGATTAGTGAGATAGCAAGCTCCAATTACTTAAATGGAATTTCATTTGACACGCCACTTTAATCAGGTAGCAGTTGGAAGAAGTTGTCTATTTTGATCCCGATCCTATTAGATGTTCTTCAAGACGTTCTTCTTTGCAGAGTGAGCTGATTTTATTATTTTATGTAGAAGTTTATACCTTGGGAAGCGTGGAAGGGTGTTGGAGGCGTGTGGTATGGGGATGTCAAGGAAGTTCTGATACTTTCAGGTGTTGGTGATGTTCGCCAAGAGATCATGTCAAATCACCTAAATGTTATCATTTCTTAATTCAGTGACTAAACTGACTGCCTCTGGGGTTTGCATGTGATACTGATTGAGTTGTGAGAGTGACTGTCACCCGAGGGATGTGAAATGAGGTATGATGCCATCAGTTTTCGAGGCTCATCGAAAGTGCATTTGAATTTTCAAAAGAAATTATTGGCTGACATGAATTCCATGCGGTTAGAATGGGGAGTATAATATGGAAGGGTTGTGAAAGTTAGTGTCGCATCCTAGGGAAATGAATCTGGTTATAACCATTGAATGTTACGATTCTTGAGTGCATTCACATGATGATTTTCACATTCTGGTCACGATTTTTGTGTTCGTCACAGTCGATCGCAATGACGTCGTGAAAAAGCAACAAACAGAAATATACGACGCAAATGTTTGCTCGACAGTCTCCTCACGTTTGTTTGGCTAATGAAGGATTGCAACCACTCTCATTTAACACAGACATGACGAGAATCTAAAATTGAATTGAATTTTTTTTTTGTGTGACTTTGATTGCATGACTTGTAGTAAAGGTGTCACTTTGTAGGAAGAGTGCGTGACCTTTTGGTATCCTGTAAACCAGTGCGGTCTGTTTCAGGGGGAGACTGACCTCTTTAGCCCTGGTAGGCAATGTCTGGGGGAAGGAAAGTTCTGATATAAAACCCAGGCAGTAAGTCCACCGACGTCAGCAGGGTCCTGCTCGTGTGGTGTGGCTTGAAATCTGAGGCCCCACGCTCATACGACACAATTGTTTAACAAATATCATCCTGCAGTCAGGAATCTCAAATCTGTATTCAATACCAGATGTGAGGTTTGGTAAATCGCCGCGCTGAGTCTGATGATCACACCATTCTCATCTAAGGTCTGGTGTTCCGGACTATTTGAGGAGATGAAAATCTGATGAGATTGGGATTTGATGGGAAGCTGACATTTCTAATCAGAGATTATTGATTCTGGTGATGCTGTGAATGATGAAAGAACCATCATAGATGTGATTTTCCTCCTTAGAATGGGGTACGATAACAAAAATATGATTACTCAGCACATGGAATGATGAATTCGATGCTTCTGATAGCCTCGTTCCCCACGCCCTGCCTCTAGGCCTACTCTTCAAGGACCGTGCGACTAAGACACGTCACTGCAATCTCCCAACCCCTACTCTAGCCAAACCAAAAGCCGCTTTGCACTTAGGGAGCACAGAAGATTGAGTGACCTTTATTGTCATAAAAGCCATTCAATCACATTGGGGGTGGAGGCTTAGCAGACCAGAGGGCATCTCTTTCGCCATCAAAGTGAACGCTTATATGATATTATGGTCAAAGAGGAAAGCCATGTAAAGATGAAGATCAGTATGGAAGGACCCAAAATTGTTAACTGCTACCAGAATGAACGTGGCCACTAGTGATGTACTGGGGTGAAAACATAAGAAGATACATTGTCTTCAGGGCAGAAGCGTCAACTCAAAGGTTCTAATGCACTATTCAGACCATGTCCGAAAGTTTCACATGAATAGTGGCAATAGATATATTATCATCGCCTTGGAGGCCGATGTGAGCAGAGAGAGAACTTATTTACTTTGTCCACCACAAGCCTTGTAGGCAAATAGGCTTCTATCATCAGTTTCCGCACTGTTTGGTCAGCAGCCTCTTTAGATGTTTCACCATGTTCAACCAGGCTACTTCATCTCATTCTCTACTGTACTGGCCAGATCTCACTTTTTCCCGCTGGCTGTCCTTTTGAGTGCTGTTCTTGGGGGTGTGCCTGTGACATGCGGCACACATGTCCCACCCAACACCTGCAATATCTTCGAATCATTTTGGCCATTGGTGTACACTCTGTTCTTTGGAGTAGATTTGCGTTGCTGATCCTGTTGGGCCAAAATATCCTGCAGGGAGAGAACAACCAGATCCGTCTAGTTCCGGTTTTGTGCAAGGAAGAGGAGACCAGACCAAATGTAAGAGAATCCTCTACACTGGCAAAGGGCAATAACCACTTTCGAAACCCAACTTATGCAGCACCCAGCGAAAGTTGCCCTGCAAGTATAAGAAAGGACAGATAGTGTAAATATATCTGTTTGTACCTCAGTGACAAGATCTGTTTCCCCTATGATGAAACAGGAAACTCTTCACACCCAGTTGGAGTCTTCTTTATTGCAATTCAATAATCCTTCCATTGTCACATAGCTCAGCCATGGGGAATCAGGAGACAACACAGACTGATACGTGATGATGGCATTGGAAGTGACGACTTCTTCAACATATGAATCTCATGTTGCATATCTTGTGATCATTGTCATCAGAATCTTACAAGAGAGTGCATTTAAGCTGAACTGTTGTCCAAACATTCATTCTATCAAAGTAGAGTCCACAAATAGTAAATCACAAATCGAAAAGTGTTGCCTTCGATAGTATTTGGAGCAAAATACTGTTATGTTTCTGTACATTTTGCATGTTTAGAGAGGTTACCACCCAGTGGAGATGAATTGATATTTCAGTAGTACATGACGTGCCATGCACGTCACCTACACCTGACGTACATGTGACATGCACGTCACCAGCAGCGAAAGGGTAAAACTCGGCCACAAATTGAGCGGAAAGAGTGTCAACAGATCACATCCTACATCGTCTTTATAAATGTTTTCACAAACCTTCACATCAGATTCTCTCATTAGTTTTAATACCGATTTATTCAGGGATTTTATAGTCGCTATAAAACGCGACGGGAAGCCCTTTGAGAATATTTTTACCTGACAGATTATCGCCCAAGGAAATCTATGCTCGATACAAATCGTTATTTGTCAAACCGTTTCCGTCGCAGCTCGCAACATTTTAATGAATCGGCAGGAATAGATTGATATTTTATGAGACGTTGGGGACTTTTTTTACCTCGGAGAATAATAGATAGAATAACTTTTTTTTGTAAAATCTTTTTGATCGATCTTTCTCTGAAAATGAATAATTGCTATTAGAATTTCATGTCGCACACTAATACATTTTGTAACAATGAAATTAGTACGGAAACATCAAGTTGTCTTGACTGGAAATTCGAGCCGCAAATCTTTGGAGTGCTGGTCCACTGCTCTACCAATTGAGATATCGGGGTTCCCAAACTTTCTGTACTTTGTGACACCATTTTAAGAGCTAATTGAGAACGTGAACTCTATGTATTCACTCTGATAGAGTCAGCATAGCACGAGTATGTCAGCATGGTGCTTGTATCATGGCATGATGATAGCGTCACTTATCATCTTTATAATATGTAACACAAACCCAATTGGCAGGCAGATTGCTGGTTCATTGTCCTCAAGGATCGTCCCTGATTACGATCACGCAAAAGTTGGCACATCTTCCTGTCACCATCATGATATATTGTCTCTACCTCTGTAACTAAGGCTGCGATTCCCATCAGGTGGTGTTTGATGAATGACCGGTCGTAAATCATATACCCCAGTCACCTTGTGGTCATTTCCTTTCGGTAAGAACCACCTCTTTCACCAAGAGCATACCTGGGAGACTTGTACTTAACAGTTGTTTGGCGACAAGGTTTTTGGGCATTCATGTACTGTTATCTATACAATTTCCATAAGGTGTTTGATGAACGACCGAAAGATATAAGCGCAAACCCCTTGTGGTCATTTCCAGTGTTGCAAGTAGCAGAGGTTGTTCTCTCAAATTCTGAACTGATGTTGAAGTCTGCAGTGGCCAGTTCAGAGGTGGAATATGATCTCCTATGCTCTCTTCCTGTGAGCTCCCAGTAGTTCCACGGAGTTGTTCTTCAATTTTGTATTGTTGTTTTGACTTCTTCATAGGACAGGATAAGATCAGTCTGTTCCTCCCTCCCTCCTCCCCCCCTCCCTTCCTTGAAGTTAGAACTGAAATAACAGAAGTATCTAAATGCTGTGTACATTGACCCACTTATTCCAGCTGAGCACGAGGCCCTGGGGCTTCTTGTTTCTTTACTTCTCACATGAAGTTTCTTTTGACGAACCTTTTCTCGATATTTTTCATCATATTTCTTATGTTTCCTCTTCTTCATCTATTTGCAGATAATCGCCATATTTGCCTTTGCCACGACCGCCGGCTTTTCATCCTACACGGAGTTCACAGTCCAGTGTACACCTGGCAAGCCGAATGACACCAAAAGGATATCGTTTTCCTACCCTTTTATGTAAGTAGCCCTGGTGTACTTTCTCACTTGGAAACTGAAACGCTGTGCAGATGAGTGATTTTTGTCACTGTGATCTGTAATTGTATTGGCTGCTTTGTGTGAATAAATATCTCTAGTCTGCAGGTTGCTATGATCATCAATTTCTTGTTGCAGGCACCCATTGTCGTCTGCTCATTTTCCCCTGTTTACTCTGTGACGATCTGTGTTAATTACTCTGTAAATGGAGTTGAGAAGTCGTGTGAGTTTGATTATAACTGCTGACAGGGATGCGTGCCCTTGGGCTGCAGCTGTTGATTCTGGCACTAATGAAGATGGAGATGAATTAGTGACCTTTGCCTGTATGTGTCGTCTGCCAAATGAAGGAGATCAAAACTTCGAAAGTTTTGACCAATTTTACAGTCAAAGGGAGGCAATGAACAAGCCAATTCAAAGGTTTTGACCCTGTTTAAAGTATGATTCTCGGTGAACTGAGTTTAATGTCCTTGATTCATAGTTGTCAGGCACTTGT
This sequence comes from Lineus longissimus, assembly GCF_910592395.1. Lineage (NCBI taxonomy): Eukaryota > Metazoa > Nemertea > Pilidiophora > Heteronemertea > Lineidae > Lineus > Lineus longissimus. Next base: position 19,761,483 of record NC_088314.1, on the reverse strand, counting down.
GTCCAATTTGGATACATGGAAGCTTCTGGATCCACCACTGATGTATTATTAAAAATCAGAAGAACTTAATTATAGATACTTACAGAGTAAAAAAATCACGCCACGCCACGCTGAAAACGTTAATTATTGTCCAAGGATATGTTGTGATGCAACTTCACTTCTTTCTGGCGACTTATACAGGATAATAAAGACTCAAGACTCGGCCTTTAATCACAGGAGGAGTTCTCTCTACCTGTCGATTATAAATCGATTACGATTATAGGTAGATTACGCTGCAATGATAGAGCGCCTTGTCAATTTCGTAATGATTGCATGGAGCCTGAGATTGTCATCGGCTAATCATTGCTGGCACGCGAAGTTGTAATTAATCAGAGTTGTGAATGTCGCTCTTTCTTTAACCCGATCGGTGCTGGAAACTACGCAATGGTGGACTCGAGCCCTGGTCTGGCCAATGGAGAAGTGGCACGCCCTCGAACTCCAACTCTGATGTCATCTCGAGGTTGAATTACAGTTATCTAGTGACATATTCGTTTTAAATAAATGAAATCAATTCAGAACATGACTGGTGACAATAATGACGATTGATTGCAGCTTGTAACCAATCACACCTGAATTCCACAGGTGTGCCCTGCTACTTTGAATATTTTACCCCCTAATTTCAAACATTTTGACTTGTAATTTGACAGCCTTTACTCATATGTTTCCAGGATCAACCAATTCTCCCTCAAGCTGCCTCTATGTGAAGGAGGCAATGATACACTCAAGGAAGTTCGCCCGTACGGTACCTATGCCGCGCCATCACAGTTCTTTGTTTTCGTTGGCGTTATCTGTTTCCTCTACTGCATTGGTGCCGTCGTTCTCTATGTGTTCTTCGATGAGGCGTACAGGAAGAACGAGCGAATCCCACAGGCTGTGAGTTACGATTTGGCTTTTGGAATTTTTGTGAGGAATGAGTCGGGGGGGGGGGGGGGGGGGGGGGGGATGGCTAGAATTGGTTTATAGAATGAAGTTAAGGAAGCGAAAATATCCTTTTCAGTTCTAAAGGGGAACTATCGGCAGCAGCTAGGGACTCAAATCGATTGTCTCAAGATGCGAATAAACACAGTTAGGAAAGTGAGGCTGGATTGACTTCATGGAAAAGATATTCCAAGAATGAGCCTGTATAATGACAATGTAGTGTAGCACAGCAGAGACACCTATCTGTGGCTTCACATAACTTTATCTGGCCCACCTAGCTCCTACCTATCGTCCCCTTTAATAAAGATTCCATTGTTTTGATTTTCATTGCAGGACTTTGTCATCTCCATCGTCCTATCCTTCTTCTGGCTCTGTGGCGCGTCAGCCTGGGCCCACGGTCTCTCCGAGCTGAAGACTTATACCCAACCTCACGCATTAGCCCACCATATTGAAGAGTGTCAGGTGACACCCAGTCCATGTAACCTATATTACAATACGGGCAATTATGCAGGACTTAATGTTTCTATAGTAAGTTTGTTTTCTTTCAAAATAGAAATAAACATTGCCCCTGTGAGTCTGTAGAGTAAACCGGACAAGACAACAAGACGAAAATTGGTAGCTCAGTGGAAGAGAGTCGGCCTCATGATCAGGAGGTCGTGGGTTCGACTCCCAGCAAGTCACTGCTTAGTTCCCCTACGAGTCGAGTTCAAGTGAGCACCTTCTGGTTGCTCCTTGCAACCCCTGATTGATTTCTGTGGAGACCGGGGCAATGATATGGTATCCCAAAAGCGCTTTGAGGCAGGAAACCTGGTAAAGTGCTGTAAGATATCATTGTTATCAACTATCCTCTCAATCGATCCTCTCTTTTTCAGATCTTTGGCTTCCTGAACCTAATCGTCTGGGTGGGTAACCTGTGGTTCCTGTTCAAGGAGACGTCCTGGTTCATCGTCCGATCCAAGCCGCCAGGAGACATAGAGACCATGCCGCAACAAGTGTGATGAGCGGGACGCCATAAAGATATCAGGGGAGGATGCGGGTCATGCAGCACGTAGACAAGACAACGAAAATAGAAGCTACTTTGACCGTACAGTACGCACTGAGACGTCTTTGAGGACAGCAGTTATCAGACTTGAGAAGTCATTGACATGTAGCAGATTTCTCTCAAATGTTCAGATCTTTAAGCCGATGCTGTCCATGTCAGCCAACACTTTGTAAAAGTCCAATGATGTTCGTCATGACTGGAATGATTTTGAATGAACGTTTTTGAGAGCTTGTGCTCAAGCTTTGAAGCAAAATGTCCATTTCCTGCAGTGGACTTACCCCGAGTTATAGCTTTGCTTCTGCCAAGCTTTCTTGAGGCTCTATATGCAGTTACATGTAGCTTCTTGGTGGGCTTTGCCTGTGCCTTTGACATCATCGATTCATTTCAACATGACAAAGAATAATTCAGCCTTTGGCAGGAAGGTGAGGGTTGCTGATAAAGAAGGCTGTTTTTCTTCTTTTCTATGTGTCTATACCAGCAACATTCTTCAGGGTAGTGCGATCAAGTGGGTTATGTCTATGTGTCGTATGGCCAGAATTATACTGGGTATGCAAAGGGGCAGTAAAACTTGGCCTAGCCCTACAATTCTTGAGTTTATGAAACATGAGATTGTCTAAGTGTGAACCTAGATGATAATAATATCAAGACACAGACTGGTATTCTTGGTGTGTTGTGCGAGTGAGTGAACTTAGATGAACAAAATACCAACAAACAAAGCACTGCTTTTAATGATTGAAATCATTACTTGGAGATTTTAGTGGAATTAGTTTGCATACCCAGTAGATTACTCTAGTTTCACCGATGTGAGACTGTTTGTGAATAGCCAAGCCAAGTCCTGCTAGATATGGTGCAAAGTTTTCTTTGATGCTATTCAACATCTTCGATTGGGATCACAGAGTTGAGTCTGGTGGTCATTACGCTAAGTCCTTTGAGTCATGTGCTTCATGATCAATGAAATGATCTTATATCATTGAAACTAGAGTTCCTCCCGTGATCCATACCAAATGGTATGCATAATATGCAAAGTAACTATTGGTGCAGGTGCGCCCCCTCCGGCTTGTGGAGGAACTATAGGTATTGTTTATCAACATCAATGAATGTGCGATTATTATGTTGGAGTCGTTAAAGTAGGGCACTGAAAGTTTAGCATGCAGTAGAACCTCTCCACTAAGGACACCCTCGGGACTGACAAGTACAAGGTACAAGGTGTCCTGATTAGAGAGGTCAAATTGAATGGAAACAACCACTTTGGGCCCAAAATAAGTGTCCTTAATAGAGAGGTGTCCGTTAAGAGAGGTTCCACTGTGTTATTGTGGTTTAGTTTAAAACGTTGTCAAAAGCTGTTGAAGGATATGGTTGTCTTGATTACTGATACTGCAAACTTGGATTTTTTTTCTTCTTGATTTGGGTGGAAAGGTGAATGTAGGTAGGTCTTGTAAAAGAGGCTTTCTTTTTGCCAATTGCTTTTGTAAATAGCCAGTTGTTATAACTATATGCCTTCAGGGAATGAGTAGTCAAATTCACCGTGTTTTAAAGCTGTAAGGATGTCCTTGTTTGCAGTATTTATAGTGTTTTCACATCATTCTGGCCAAAGGTACTCAGTTAAACTCAGGAATGTGACCAGATCACATTTACCAAAAGATAGTGTGTAGCACAACACTAGATTATCTTCGGGGTAGGCCTAACCAATGCTCTTTCACAGTGTCAACTAAAGCCAGTCAACTATGACACCGGCTGCCCAGGGCTTGTGATGACACTGTAACAGTTAAGTGGCATTACGTCTGCCAAGTACCTTTGGCCAGATCTGTATGAAAAACACTTTCTCACTGATTAGAACTAGATGTTGCATGATTAGCAGGAGCACTGACCATTCGATGTTAGAAATGATGCCATGAATCTTTTTATGATATGATAGGAAAAAAACATGTTACAGCAATTATTGTACTCAAGAATTAGCACAGCACATAATAGTTGTTTATAAGGCGTGATTGTTTGGTTTAACTGAATGTAAGTGTATAGGTTTTTGGCCATATTTGAAATTAGTCATTTATTGGCCCCTTCTGGCAATATTGTGATCGAATTGGTGGAGGGCAAACGTAATAACCTAAAAATTCCTTCATATAACTCTACCCCCCCCCCCCCTCTGATGACCATCTTCAAGTATTCATCATTTATTATAGAAGGTCTTTTACAATCCGTGAAATATTTGTAAAAAATGTGGTGAAGTCTGTACGATATCATTTCAGTGCCAGACTGAACCACTGCTTGCGCCCCCACCTGGCACTAATTGATACATCGCATGATGGCAATACTGATGTAGCCGTCGTATCCGCTACAGCGATACTCATCAATAACAACATCGTACACGCAAATTACAAATTACCGTTTCCTTATGATCAAATGGGTTTTCAATTAATGTTCAATAATTAGATATTGGCGGAGAGTGTAGTAATGTCCGCTATGTTATTAGTTAATCTTGTGGAATGTTGCGATATAATGGGAGATTTTTGTACTGTGGAACCCCTCTAGTAAGGACACCCTCAGAACTGACTAGTGCTGTCCTAAATAGAGAGGCATTCTGATAAGAGAGGTCAAATTGAATGGAACCACCAATTTGGGACCAAAACTAGTGTCCTTAATAGAGAGGTGTCTGCTAAGGGAGGTTCTGGTGTAATTTGTACATTGATGAGTTGTGTAGAGGAAGGTTTGTCGGATGGTGTTGGGTGTGGTTAAGCCTATTCGAACCTGAAACTAACCTGTTGTCCGAGAAGTGCATTATTCAGTATTCAACAGTGCTTTATTAATCAGACAGAAATTCCACACTAAATTAGTGGTCGCACCTGACCAAGGGGGTACAAGGTTAACATTGACAGCTGCATTAACCCCCTGATACGGGTTAAGGTCAAGAGGGATGTGGGGTCTGCTACTGTTCTGTAAATGTTTCTTATCTTTACTGCATGTAGGGTTTTGTATTATATAATGCCAGATCGTCTCGATTCAGTCATATATATTTAGAACGCATTCATATCAACCAGAGAAAGTATTGTTTGTAGATTTGTAATATATCGAATATATATGTGCTATAGTTTGGCCGCTAGAACAGAGGACAGGTGGTCCCTTGTCTGAAGGGTTCTCCTTTCACAAGCAAAGTTACAAAATCATTTTCTTCAAATTTTCATCTGTGCACTACAAGACTTCATCTGGACTTGACTTATCCATGTTGTAACGTCGTCCGGATTTTGCCGGGAAATTCTGTTGTTCAAGATCTGGTTACAGATATGAAATCCCAATGATGTCAGCAGGATCGTCGATGAGCACTTATCAAGTCGATTTTTGGTGAAGTCTTGTAGTGCACGGAGAAAAAATTTGAGGACGTTGATTTTTTTCGAAATTTGCTTGTGATTATAGAAACTTTGGACCGTATTAAACCAAGCTGTCGAATCTATTTGGATCCAGGTTGTACATAATTTGTGCCGAGAAACAGCATAGAATATTTCAAGGAATGTGCACATTTTGTATGATAAGATATATTAACCCCCCTTTGTTATTATGCGCTTTGTATTCACGTAGTAGATTCGAGTTGAATTTGTGTATCAAACATCTCGATTTTAAAAGCCGAGTTTAAAACTAGGCCCAGTAATGAAAAGCAATTCAGTTCCAATTTACTTCCCCTTTAGGTAGAACACCTGTCATTGGGTCTTCTTTTTGTGCTAAAATATGATTGTCGGACATGTGACACAATGGTTATAGTCGGCACCTGGCATCGTTATTGTTGCTCAAGGTGAATTGGTGCTCGCGAATCATCTTGATAGATTTGACACAATTTTTGATGCACCTTCTTCCAACTTCAGAGGAATGAAAAAAAATGAATACAAAAATGTGTTAAAAATTGACTGCTCCCTAAAGTATTCAGTTATCATCCACACCATCGGTTTTCATAAGATGTGTCCCTGGATCATGCACTTTTGACCAGTGTTATTTTGGCCGGTGGTGATACAAATCTTGGCTTGTTTCAATCCCTAAGCACCCTACCAGAGAATTGCAGTGCTTGAATTTACGCAGTGGATTATTGCATTCATGTATAATCTACTAGTCTGCAGTCTATTCTGTAGGACCTGGCCGGTGCTGAAGGAGTCCCATAACAATGAAAACCAGAGTGACATATAAACACAGTCACTACCTGGTCATTTTGTGGAGAGATACTTGATATCTTAATCATTTTGAAAGTTGTATCATTGGTGCATTTGAGTTACAATTGTGAAACGCACAGATATTTTTAAAGGAGGATTGATAATATATTATGTTAATTTGCACTCGAACCAATGATGGCACTGCACTTGATTGTATATCTCAATGTTCACCTTTACGTCAGACATAATGGTATTCTAGACGGCAGCATTTTGTTGTCCCAAACAACTGGACATGACAGACCTTGACTTTGGCGTATATCGTTAATGCTAGTGTCCCCATAACAGAAAAGTAGCTTTGCATCCATGCTAGTCATTTCACCAAAGGAGAGACAGACTTGCCTTAATTATGGACAGTTCTGAGGTATGAGAATTAGGTCAAGTAGACACTCGAATCATCGCCATAAGTGATTGCGTTATGGTCACACATGTAAACCACTCGTTACATTACCATTTGCCACTGCTCTGAATCATTTTGTACATCTCTGTATCTAGATTGTATCATTACATGACTTTTCTGTCCACCTTTCATTGCTGTATTGGTTTATGAATAAATATCTGCATCTTTTGAATATGTCGTTTCTTTTCATTTCAATATTAGTTCGGTACCATACTTTAAGTGTGCACACATTTCTCTGATTTTCACGACCCCCTCCCCAATGGATGCAAAATAATAGCAAAAATGTACAGAAAAATGCCAATTACCCAGATTCTTGTACTGTACAACCCCATGCTATCCACTCAGTATCTGATGGCGATGAGAGAACTAGTAGTGGCATCTATTGCCAAGTTTAGAAAGTCCTAGCAGACAGTCTCCATAAAGACATTCCACTGGAACTTTAGCCACAGATGGCCAACTGGCCAGAGAACTGCCAACCAAGTACATGTACTTGGTATCAACACATCAAGGTCCCTTTGAACAATAAATATCATTGGGATCCTATCCTATTTTTCTTCTGGTTGTGACTTTGTCCTCGTTACCAACTGGGGATGAAGGGATATCACAACAAACACCATGGAGGAAAGAAAGTCACCTAGAGAATTAACCTCATTGGGTGATATGAATAAAGACTAGCAAATGCTTTTACTTCAATTTTGTACAGAAAAGCCTAGTGTAAATGTACATGGAGTTTTAGATAAAAGCATTTGCTAGTCTTTATTCATATCACCCATTGTCTCGAGACTGACCCAAACACATCGAGGCGTCTCTAAAAGTGATATTAACTTGGCCTCTGGTTGTGACATTGTCCTCAAAAGTCCAATTTGAATGGAAAGTATTTTCAATATCGCTCTGTGCAACTCGGTATTGACGTAAAGATGATTAGGTAAGGGTTTCCACTATTGGGTTCACCTAAGCCTGTTGTTGCAAATCTGCACAAGTAGATTTCCTCCACACCAGGTACAATAACACTGTGAATAGGCATTAGGCCTACTAAAGGGATGAGGTAACAGTTCTTATTGGTCTTGGGACTAGTCAGCTAGGCCCTTTATAAGGCTGGACACTCCTGTCGAAGCCCCATTCAGGACTAGAGAAGGCAGGACACATGTACGGTACCTAACAGCAGTTCATAGCAGACCAGGAGGGTAGAGCAACCCACTTGCGCTCTATCGCCAATTTTGTTAGCCAAACCATGCTGAAAGACCAACCAAGGCTTACTACTGAGTAAAAGGTCCAGGAAGAGAACGAACAACATTTGAGAGGCAAGTACACTTTACCTGTGCCCCCAAATACTGACCCATTGAAGGGATCTGAAAGTAGGCTGTTGTTTTTACAGCCCACAGAGGCCGTTGGTTGTACATGTATCTTATGGCCAGCTTTCAGCAAAGCGGAGTAAGCTGTGGTAGCCACAAGTATACAGGTTTCCTTCTAAGAAAAAGAAGGTTACCTACTATTTAGGCTAGAAGTGTTGCGGGCAGAGGAAGTCCTTCAACATCAAACAGACCGCCAATCTAATAGGGAGCACATCGATGTGGACACAAAGAATGAAAGTTACAAATATGTTACGATATGATTGGTTTTATTTACATTAAAATACACAAGTTGAAAGCTCCTGATGTGGCAAAGGCCAGTGAAATGAAACATGAGTTGGAGCAGTTCGCATAGAATATTAAAGTTCATGATCACCCTTTATGAAGGTTGGCATGATGACTGTGGTCGTGCGAATTGGTACGAACCAGAATTCTCTCCCAGACGCACTGAATTGTCATATCTTCCTGAGATTCTAACAGCGGTCAACAATTCAGCTGTAGACATTTTCCAAAACATTCGCTGGAGACATCTTTCCACCATTTTTGGAAACGTTTCATCGTTATTTAATCCAACCGTAGCACCAATCGCCCCTCATACATGTTTTGGGTCATAGTCAACGCTTCTTGATGGATCAGTTGGATAGTACTTCTGACAATGTGTCATTAACCGTTTTAACCCCTGAAAAGGAACGAGGTGGTTTTCAATATATCAGAAAGAATAAGAATGTGGTAATGGTTTCAGGGCCTCATTGTTTAAAAACAAGTTTCGTCACTAAGACTGGCTTTAACTTAACTTGGTGTTAACTGAAGGAGACAAGGCCAGGATTTGTGACAAGTTTTAACTAAGCAGGCCCTGAATGGAAATCATTGTGTTGATGATGTCTGAACAAAGATGGATCTAGCAAAATTAACAGTGTATCATTTTTAGCTCCACTCAAAGTCCAGACTGTCTCTCCACTATTTAACTGCTTCACCATCAATTCCATTAAAAAATTTCATAACGACTCATTTCTCCAGGTGATCTTTTACCTGAATATACTTTCTCTGTGTTTCGTCGTTCAAAACGTGTGCCACATTTCTCGCGAAGATCTTCTCACGTCCTGTACGAGCGTGGATACCAACCATGGTGACACCTATTGGCCATGGTGCATTACCTATAGCCATCTCCAGATAACAATCATTGGCCTGGAAGTACAAAGTATTAAGGTTAATGTACATAGAAGACTTTGTGAGTACACTACGCAAGTAAAGTAGAGATTACACAAACTAATTGTAAGATCTGTGCCAAGTAACAGAAACCATTAAATGTTCGTGAAGCTAGAAGTTGGCAAATTTTCTCATTTTTATTTGGAGGTATACTCAAACTAAGCCCGTGTTTAAGAGGGTTCACTGATTAGGAGTATTACTCACCTTGATGTAATTCCTCACTAGGAGATGCCCTATGATGTCAATCAGACAGTCGAGAATATCTGATGAAAGTTTCTGAAATTGAAGAAGATATACCTCATCAATGCCGCTTTACGAAATGTCGCTTGTAAAAGTAAAGTAAAGTTTTTAGAACTAACGTACGAAATATTTTAGTGTCCTTACCTTTTGTTTTAACTGTCTGAATAAAGGTTTCATATAGGATACAGTCTGCGTGTGAGTGGCACTTGCCAACTTCCCTCTTGTGGTTCTCTTCTCTTCGCTTTCCCGGCTGTTCAGATCTTTTCCCCACTGATGTAGAATATGCTGGAAAACAAACCTAAGTTGAGAACATATTCATGCTGGATGCATGTCTTCATAAGTTATGAATTAGGGCCTTCATAGCCCAGTGTTCAACACTTCTGGTTACCACCCTGAGGTTACCCACCTCAACATCAGAATATTTTGTTTATTTCTCATGGCAGAGAATCTAGGGACTAAAATCTCTGGCTCTTTACAAAAACCAAATTAAGAGAGTTTTTCATTGATGCGAAAATTAGTTTTGTAATCATGTTAAGACCTACCTTCAAAAAATAAAGGATTATTTCTTGAGCTTTGCCTTCATCATTGTGATCCAGTTCTTCATTCCACAACTAGAAAGACCAAAACAAGGTATAATACACATTTAATATCATACATTGAAAACAATACCACATTGAAACCTAGGTGTTTTAGAATATTGACCACATACCTCTAAATCTGTCGCAGTCACATTATCTTCTTTAATCTTGACATCAGTTGCCATCTTGTCCTTATCTTCACCGACGGATTTGGCGATCTCATCTAGGTATTCCTGATCAACCTGGTCCATAGCCGCCTTTAGCTCATTTCGGAATCCCTGGAAAGAGATAACAGTACATCTGTTGTGAAATTCTCTAGTTCCGAGGACAACAGCACAAATCATGAAGAACGGAGATACAGGTTGTGCTGCCATCTATTCTTTGTTTTAGGAAAGTCAAAACTAGTACAGTTGAAACTACCAGTTTTGACTTGGAGGCCTACTTGTATAGATTTTGGCTGCTCTGCGAGCCTTCTGTAGTCAATCCTTGTATTAGTTGATACTGTTACCTGGGGAATGCAGTGACAATGCCCATCACAATAAGTAATTATTAGTTTCTCTACCAGTCATTGATTGGTCCAAAATGTCCTTTTCCCCAAGAACAACAATCTATCAACAATCGTTTCCTTACCTTGTTAACCTCTGGTGTCAGTATCTCCAGTTTCTTCAACCTCTGAAATGCCTCATATTCATCTTCACCAAACAAAAGTATCGGCTCATTCCGTTCTCGTAAGCGACGGACCACCTAGGGATGAATTAAATTCGGCGTAGAAAATATATGTTAGAAAATCCTAACTTCAGCTATCATTATCAATGCCAGTTAAATGAAATGTATTTCAATTTCAATTTATACACTGCTTTTTTTCTCAATCAAAGACTAGTCAATGGCTAGAGCACAGATAGGAGGACAACTAGCATTTGACTTCTTTCAAGCTAGGATTGAAATTGCTTGCCTCACATAAGAATTATACCGACCTCCTTTCTTGGAAGCATCAACTTCTTTTCATCTTTTTCTGCACTCGTCCCCGGTGTTGGACTGTCACAGCTTCTGTCCTGAAAAAGAATGATGGTGTCAAAATGGAGAACTATAACTTTTTCCTCAAAAGGGGTCCTTCACTCCCCCTGGCGGGCCCCCACCTCCCTTGACTATGCCTCTGCATACATTTCTTATTTTTCTTTGCATTTTCTTGTTTCGACAGTCACTCCTTTTCTTAACTTTTAAAGTGCTTATCCAAGGCAAGAATATACTATACAAATGTGTCATTTACATACAATGTTGTTTCAGTCAGGGTCGGGATCACAGTCATGGATTCTGGGACAATCCCCAAGAAACATACTAACCTGCTTATCTGAGGATGACGAGTCCTCCCCGTGATGCCTTTTGATGTAATCTTCTCGCTGTTTAGCTGCTAGATCGCCACGCTTGAAGTATTTTTTATTGGGGGCCTGGAAAAGAAATATTAAAAGCTGTGGAATGTTACCTCAACAACTCGACATTTTACAATGTTTTAACCCCTTACTAAACCTTTATTCAGTGGCCTGTTCACAGAGTCTTGTGATTGATTATCATTATCAACCACAAGGTCAAAGCCTGGCCCATGTGACGTTCTTTCAGTCGCAGCGACCTAGGCCTAAACCAACATCATATGGCATTAGGCCTATGTACCGCAAATTGCCAAATAGACAGCTTGATAAAGCAAACCAACAGTGACAGTACTACATTAGCATTGCTAACAACATGGCTGAGAGACTAACTGGCTGTCAATGTTTAATCTTTTCATCTTTGCTTGTGTTTACATTTTGTGTGGTTAGGTTTGTGTACATTTTGTACAGTAAAATTTACCAAAACAAAAATGTGTCATTTTTCACTTCCCCTTACAGCGATCATCAAGAAATACGAACCAGAATATCACTTGATTCTACTTGTCGCTTTTTACGTTCGATTTCCTTCTTTAGGAAGTCCATTTTCCTTGAAAATCAAAGAAAAATGAACTTCGTCATAACAAATAGTGAAATCCTATACAAAAGACACCAATGTACACAGCAATGTACAGTAGGGTACTTCGGCAAATAGCTGTCACAAAATCTCGGCCCTGGTGGCCGTACTTGAAACTTGCCTTTCGCCATATTGAAAATAACTTGGTGAGCGAAGCGTAATTTTGGTCTATTTCAATCCATAAATTCATACACTTCTGGTGACCATCCTGTCATAACGACTAAATATATGGTCAGATCATTTATCCAACTTAGTAGTGAGCTGTGTAGTTTTCAGCCATGCCGCGGATTATTGGTTTTGTAGAGCGTTTTGTTGGCGTGTACCTTTAACACTCGTCTGTTGCCAATCTATGTATTGGTGTACATGTAGATTGAGTGAAGCATTTTTGCCAATGCGAATCAAATCCTGCATGCAGGGCATTTTGTGTTGTAACCACCTTGATTGACAATGCTGTTGAGCTGACATAGTGACTTGTCCTTTTTGTGTTTGCATGTTTAGCAAGAGTTGTCTGTGGTCGTGGAAAAAATAGTAGCTCTGACCTTTTCCCTTTCAGCTTACATCCAGTGAGAAGCTAGGTTGCAGAAATGGCCAAGTCTAAGAATCACACCAACCACAACCAGAGTAAGTAGACCTTATTCATATTGGCAATCAGTCTCTGTCTGTTGTACACCGCAAACAGACTTGGACTGGTGACATGGGAGACCAGTCTGTTGACTGTTATATGATAGTATTATCAGGTTTAGTTTATACGAGTCTGATGATGCAAGGTACCTCTTTCTCTATATGTGTTTGATGTTTTGAATTCTTCTTTTTCAGACAGGAAACAGCACCGAAACAAGATCCAGAAGCCAAAGTCTAACAGATACCCATCTCTCAAGGGAGTAAGTTATTGTCTGTTCTTGAATGTTTGTTAAGCCCTTCTTTCATGTTGTATTGTGAGTATTCTACTAGTTGCTGGAACAATAAACAAAATCAGTTGAATTTCCATGGCACAGCATTAAGAGGATTGCATGTGATGTTGATAGTTTATAGTTAGGCTTATTGACCTGCAGTCTCAACCCTTGCATGTTTCGCTGATTGCCAGCACTTAACATTATCCATTTTGATTTCAGGTTGACCCCAAGTTCTTGCGTAACATGAGATTCGCCAAGAAGGGCAACAAGCGGGTACATGTCTCCAAGGCAGAGTAGGCGTCGGTGCTGGAGAGTGGGTCTACACAGATGGTTACTATCTTAGTGGATTTTGTACAGGATGGATGTAAAAAATAAAAAAACTTAAAAATGATATTTTGAGTTGTGTACAGTTTTTGTAAAGCCTCAACATTCCCTCTGCTACCCGCCTTTGTGAGCTACAGGAAGCTCCTGTGTCATCCATTTACTACATCTGCAAAATGTCTTAATTCTCCAACTACCCCTACCCCTAGTGGTAAAAATTTACAGAGAAAAAAGACTCCTGAATCCCTCCCTTGGTTGCGTAAAAACTAAATGGCTGCCCAGAAGTTGTGACAGAGCCAGTTCATTTGTCTAACACAGACTGCTGATAGAACGACTCGTTGGCCTGGGTTTGACTCCCGGCAAGCCCTTTTGTTGTTCCATTGTCTCTCTTTGCCTGTGGCGTCTTAGTAGAGTTGTCCATTAAACACTCCTGTCTCCTAGGTAATACTTGGTGAGAAAAATGAGTGGTCCTTAATACAATCTTGCCAGAATGAGCAGTCCTCGATGGTTTAGGAAGCATCAGTGCCATAGCAACAGCTGATAACAAGTCTTCGACGGAGTGCAGCCTCGACACGCAAACAACGGAGATGGTCATCAGATACTTTGAGAAGGACTTTGTGACGATGTGATTCAAAAGCAAACGAGGACTGACGACGAATTTGAGGGCTTCTTTCCAAAACACTGGACAGATTATTCAAGTATTTTTATGTAGATATTGATGCGGACTCCATCACAACTTTTAAGACACTCCTCAAGACCCACCTTTTTCAACAACATTACGAACATTAGAATTGTTTATTGTTGTCAAAGACTATACTTCTTATAGAGTCTCTGTTTTTGTTAAGCGCCTTTGAATGGCCCAATATAGGACTGATAAGGGCGCTATATAAATGTGATACATAGATAGATAGATAGATAGATAGATGTCTTTTTGGTGGCACGTTCGCATGCGAGAAAGGACTTTGGGAGGATTCACTAGTCTTCTAAGATGACTGTGGTCCCAAGTAGTACTCAAGTTGTGCTTAAAGAGTTGTCGTCAGGGAGATATTGGGTACTGTACTGGTTTCTTCATTGACACTTGTTGTTATTATTATTAAAGAGAATATTGCGAATATTGAAGACCATGAGACTCTGATAACCAGCTCAAAGGGGAGGGGGGATTTGGGCCACGTAGATCTACGTGGTTCGGCGCTGTAGGTGTTATAATAGATGATACGTCCTGTTTACGGGGTGCGAATTTTTTTTCCGGAACCTTTCGGGGAGTAGCCTACAGTTTACATTTGTACAGGGACTTTCAGCCAATCAGATTTCGACAAATACATGACGTCAGACGTCTTAGAAACATTTGAGCAGTTTGCAATAAACTTTGGGGACGACAGGACAGACTACGTAACAACCAACCTCTTCCAATTGGTTATCTGGTCAGGTTGGGAAGACATTGACACAACCTTCAAAGGGCCCTTTAGCTGTACAAGACAACATTTCATTTGCGTTCTACATGGGTGCTACATGACAACTGATTTGGTTACCAGGCCGAATCAGTCCTGGCTGCTCCACCGTGTTGACAACATGATGAGAGTGATGAGACAGTCACAGCCAGGCCGCATCAATCTTCGCCGCACTGCCTAGTTGTTAATATGGCGAGCTAGATGAGACAATCACAGCCAGGCCAAATCAGTCTCGGCTGCTCTGCCAAGTTGTCTACATGGTGAGAGAGATGAGAGACAGTCACAGCCAGGCCAAATCAGTCTTGGCTGCTCTGCCAAGTTGTCTATATGGTGAGAGAGATGAGACAGTCACAGCCAGGCGGCATCAGTCTTCGCCGCACTGCCTAGTTGTTAATATGGTGAGAGAGATGAGACAGTCACAGCCAGGCCAAATTAGTCTTGGCTGCTCTGCCAAGTTGTCAACATGGTGAGAGAGATGAGGAAGTCACAGCCAGGCCGAATCAGTCCTGGCTGCTCCACCGTGTTGACAACATGATGAGAGTAGATGAGGAAGTCACAAGCCATGGTAATCATCTCACAAGGACGGACAGAGGAACAACCAACCTCTGCCAGCTGGTTATCTTATCTCACGAGACTGGTACATCACACACAGCTAGTTC
The DNA here is from genome assembly GCF_910592395.1 of Lineus longissimus. Classification (NCBI taxonomy): domain Eukaryota; kingdom Metazoa; phylum Nemertea; class Pilidiophora; order Heteronemertea; family Lineidae; genus Lineus; species Lineus longissimus. Next base: position 19,746,208 of record NC_088314.1, on the reverse strand, counting down.
TTCAAAACGCCACAATGGCAAAACCATTACAAACTGGGGCGCCACCGGCCGGTCTCGCTATATCATAGCATAGCGATATGAACAAACCCGTACACATCACGCACAGCTAGTTCTTCAAAACGCCACAATGGCAAAACCATTAGAAACTGGGGCGCCACCGGCCGGTCTCGATATATCATAGCATATCGATATGAACAAACCCGTACACATCACACACAGCTAGTTCTTCAAAACGCCACAATGGCACAACCATTAGAAACTGGGGCGCCACCGGCCGGTCTCGATATATCATAGCATATTGATATGAACCCGTACACATCACACACAGCTAGTTCTTCAAAACGCCACAATGGCAAAACCATTAGAAACTGGGGCGCCACCGGCCGGTCTCGATAGCATATCGATGTGAAGAAACCCGTACACATCACGCATAGCTAGTTCTAGCACAGTTCTTTCTAGCACAGCTAGCAAGAACTATGCCATCGCCATCTTCAGTGTAAGGTTGAAACTGAAAAGTCCAAACAATTTTTTCAGTTCTTCCCTTGCCCTGAAGATGGCGATGGCGTAGTTCTTTCATGAAGTCATTTAAAGTTCTGAACTACGCCTGAAAAGACCGTTTGATGTTTTCAGTTCTTACCTTGCCCTGAAGATGGCGATGGCGTAGTTCTTTAAGGGGGGGTTTGGGCCACGAGATCTACGTGGTTCGGCGCTGAAGGTGTTAAAATGCGTTTCCAATGTCGTATATCACTTGAAACGCCCGATTCCCCTGATTCTGCAGGATGTAAAAATCGGGGCATTTTATTTCTTTAAATAATCATAAGCGTCGCATTTGCTCCTAGCTCTGTTCACCAATATTGCCGAATAAGATTTACAGTATGAACTGGCGACACAGTTTATGACGTCGGATTGTCAAAACCCTGAATCTCAGGATGCTGACATCCAAGATGGCGGCAATGCATCAATTCCAGTGTCAGAAATTTTTTAATTTCGGCACTGGGACGAGTTTGGATCACGTGATCTGGTCTCGAATGTAAACAACATGGCGGATTTTTGACAACTTCCTAAACAAGTTTCCTAAACTTTGCTTGTTTTTCGTTATTTTCTTTCAAATAACAGGCTGGTAATATGTTTTATCCGTTATATTGAATCCTAAAGTACATACTTGTATAGACGCTTTCTAAAGCAACTTTTGGCCTGATTATGCAACCAAATATCCAGAATCAAACTTTGAAATAACCACACACAGAAATAGTAAATAGGGTGGGCCTAGGCCTACACTTTATAATAGAACACTAGCCTACACAGCATCAGAAATGCACAACATATAAATGAAAACGCGTTCCAAAAACACTTTCCAAGAGACTTTCACTGAGGCGACCAAGGCAGGGGCGAGGTAGTTCTGAGTTCATGAGCTACTCCATCCAGTGGCAGTGCATATGTTCTGCGCTAATTACCGATCGGCGCTAGTTTAAGATTGCGCTGCGCGTTTTACCGATCCTATGATTGCGCGGCCATCTCGAGATCGCGCAAGGCCGGTCCTGCGTGTTTTTAGGATCTGCGCTTTTTTTGGATCCGAGTTTATAGTCATTCCAGGTTTTAAAGGTAAATTACCCTCAAAGACGCTGAAAGTGCATGTACAGGATAATGGATAATGGAACCTTGAAATAACCTTCAAATGATTAAGTATTTTGGCTTTGCAGAGACCTGAGAAATCACTAGACAGCTGGACTGTTTGAGCACAAGATGGGGATACCAGATTTCAGCAGAGTGTTCGATGTTCTGGATCCATCATGCCGTGGATACCTTACCGCAGATAACATCCAAAGTTTCCACGAGACGCTTCACTTCACGCCGATCACCAAAGATCAGGTTAACAGCGCCATCTCGCAGATCTGTGGGAAGTCATCAGAGGGTCGCGTCCATAAGGAGTTCTTTATCAAAGTGCTCCAGGATTTAGACCGCAGGAAAAACCTTGAGCAAAAAGTGAGATGGGACTTCGTGGCGTTGGATAAGAACGGAAATCACCGTCTTCCATTGCAGGATGCCCTGCTTCTTTTCCGTGAGACACATGGGGAAAGGTTTTCTCTGCATACGTGGCAAACTTTCCTCAGATCCAGAGTCGAGCCAGATGCTGACGTCTGCTTTGACGAGGTCAAGATCTGGTTGTGTAATCTGCCGTCGGGTGATGTCTGCAGCGCTAATGAACTCGAGATTGAAGAGGAGAGGCTAGAGAAGGGAAGGCAGGATAAAGAGTTTGGTATCTATCAGGATTTCAAAAAACTTCAGGTATGACTTGTGACTTGAGGAGAGGCTCAACAGTGTCTTTGTGAGTGGTTGGTCAGCATTTGCTAGCGTTCATGTACATGTAGCATGTTACCTCGTAATCTGTAACATTGACATGTTTTTGAAAGGTCATTGACATCCTCCCATCCCTAGGCCAATTTTCTCAATCAGTGATCAAGACAAACACCAGCATGAGCTCCACTTAATGTTATCTCCTTCAGTCAATTTCATTAACCATAGCGACACAATGAGTGTAAACACCTGCGTTATTCTTAACAAATGATGAATGTCTTGGTCTGATATAAGGCAATGCATGACAGTTTCAATTTGTTTGTATACTTTGTCCTAATAGGACGATACTGATGATCACATCAAAACAGCAAAGGAGTGTCAAGATTACGAAGACAGGACAAAGAGAGAGGCTCAACAGAAACTTCAGAGGTATGTATGATACTGACAGGGCTACATATTGAATAATCAAAAGCCAAATTCTGTCCTCTCTAATCTGGACACCTCTCCATCAAAGACAGCAGTTGTCAGTCCGGCGGATGTCCTTTATAGAGAGGTTCTACTGTAATGGTGTGCTCTTGCTAGGAATCAAGATGGTCTAACTTTAACGTTCTATATCACTTCAGTTTGACAAACGCAAAGGACTGATTGTGGCTGCGGGGTGTCATTTGACTATCGTAGCTGCAGCACACAGTTTGTTATTATAGTACTACATATTTTCAGGTGGCAGCTTGGTGGTGTTGAAGCCCTGATCAACGATGATGGTCGCGAACTCGATGACTCCTTGGAACCAAAACAGCTCCACGATTCTGTGTCAGTGAACGAGCTGCTCGATGCCCTCGAACACAAATATGACTTGCTGAGACACAAGTTATTCCAAGAAATGATTCAAAAACACATTGGTAAGAAAAGCATTTCTGATGTTGACGTCTTTATCATCTGACAGTTATCATCATAATCATCGTCGTCGTCGTCGTCGTCATTATAACTTGCCAGGAATGATGATGTAGTGAGCCATAGCCTACATGTATCAAATAACTTCTCGCAACACCCTGTAGCTAAGTCCTTATGAAATGTATTTCTGACTTTTGAGTTGATCAATGCTGGTTTTATCTCCAGGTATGACTATTGAAGTTGAAATAGATCATGGTATGCATGTTTAAAACAAAACGTTAGACAAACTAAATAATATAAAAATCTCTTTACTAACACTTGTTATTGAATATAACTATGAAATACTTTCTGTATGGTTTTGATGTATGGTTTCTAAGTTCTCTCACTTGGTTTTGGTTAAAGTAACATGTGCATTATTATATTGCAATCAGCCTGGTGTCGAGGTTTCATATTGTGATCACCCTGGTGACGAAGTTTACTCTTAAGATTGTAAATTTATGCAATTTCATTAATCTAATCCTAACTTCTATGGGTACTTTTTTTCCAGCAAAAAGAAGACCTTCATATATTGCGTTGGGTTTGTTGTGATTTCAAAAAGGACTTCTTTCCCATTCCCTATTGCCTTTTCATGCATTGTATTATACTTGTAAATAGAATTCCAAACAGTGAGGGAGAAGTTTCAAATTTGAGAACGTTTTCATATTTGAACCTTTTCCTCCACTGCCAAAGTAACAAGAAGAATTTTCACGCATTCATACCTTGTATATGATAAGTGTATGATCTGGTCTAGGCATCAGGAGTTTCGATCTATAATTAGTACATCCTGTAAGACCTCACCCGTCTGGGCTCAGTTGCTCTATTGGCGTTAGCAGTAATCGTTGACGCTACTATTGTAAATGATATCTACTGAATTAGGTTACGCTTAATTGAGCTAATGCTAGCATTTGTCTCTAACACTGATTGAGCAATTGGGGCCTTCCCATTGAACCTAGTGTACATCAGACCCAATCCTTCTTAAAAACCCTTTTGTGTTTTGTATGCTGTGGCCCTTTATGATATGTATGACCCAGCGAAATGTCATTTTTGCCGTGCTGGCCGTTTTGTAATGTGCTTCAAGAAGGAACTTGGCAACAGAAAAGTGCTAGTAACCTCAAATTTTATTGTATCGTAATCCTTTCCAGGTGAAACACTGTGGCAGTCTCTGAATGGACGTGACCAGCTTGATCGCTTCCAACAAGTCATCATGCAAGAAAAGAAGATGAGAAAGGACCACGTCCTGACAGACGAGGCCACTGACCTGTTTGGCGCGGAGGTGATGTATGACGCATCGCTCTGGAAGCTGATGGGAGAGATTGTGGAGGTGCATGAGCGGAGGTTAGATGAGGCAAAGCAGACGGCGGTACTTTTGAAGGCGGAGGGGAAGTCGGAGGAGGAGATTGACGATGTATTGAAGCAGCAGTATCTGGCTTTGATGAAAGGTAAGTAGCCTCTAGCTACAAAGAGCAAGACTTAAAGAGACCCAGTGGTTAAGGTGTCCGCCTCGTTAACGGAAGGTCATTGGTTCAAGGCCTACTGGTAACCTCTTTTCAAAAGGGCCGGTTGGTTAGCTCCAGCTAGTTAGACAGAGAGTACAGACTGCCTTCTCACCAGGCACCTGGCATTAGAGATGGGAATTTGGAAGTGAAAGTGTCCCATAAGCCAACGCATTAGAGGTGAGACTATAATAAACAAACTTTACTATATAGGCAGGAGCTTGGGTTCAAATTTTAAGTCTTCATATGACTTGACTGGTTTGCACTGTTTGAGATCTTAGTTGTGTTTGATTCAATGATACTCCTCATACACGGGTAAATAGTTTCGATGCACTGTGAGAGACGACGGGCCCTTCTTGGCAAAATGTCCAATTTCGAATGAACAGCTTAAGCATTTCATTATCATAACATTTTCCGCCAGGCAAACGCTCTGCTGAAGAGCTCATCATCGAAATACACAATCGTCACCAAGAGGAGAAGGACATGTTGTCCTCGCAGCTGAAGATGCACAAAGTGTCGGGCATCGACATGATGGCCAAGTTCTGCCATCTGAAGCGAGAACATGCGCTCGCGGCCGAGGAATACCAGTTCAGTGTGTCGGCTCTTGCAGTCGGCTTGGTGGAAAGACATCAGCAGTTGAACTCGAAGAGGTAATTGTTAATTCATAATTTCTGTTGATGTGGTGTCCAAAGTCATACTTCTCGATCCTAATTTACTCTTAACAGCGCATGCACAGAAGGTTTTCATAGTGTTGATTGATGTTCAATCAGCTGTGTTCCTACCTAAAAAGAGGACATGCAGTGCTTTTTGCACAACTTCATCTAAATACTGCGAATTATCAGTTTTGTGATGTGTTTGGTTAACATCTGGTCTTATCCACTGCCACATTTCTTTTGTCTCAGGTTCGACTACGATCGAGACCGTCAGCTAAAGATAGCGGAGACAAGACTGAATGAGCGTAAGGGACACAAAATGAAGTTCAAAAACGACTCGCATGATGGCGCTATCAAGAAGCACCAGGGCGTTGTTGATTTGCAGGTTGCCGTCACGCTAGAGATCACCAAGAAACATGCGTTTGAAAGAGAGGTAGGCCCTGGCCTGTTGTCTGTCTGTCTGTCTGTCACAGAAAGTGATAATTCATTTCCATCGCAACTTTTAAAGCCTGTTTGGTGGGTATTTGGTGGAAACTTTCTCCCCTCCCTCTGGCTTTGCCAGTGTGGCTTAAAATGTGATTAAATTCCCTGTTTCCCACGCTGTAGGTCATGGTACAGTTCCTCCAAGGACGCGACAGTCAGAATGCAAAGGCTGCTGGGAGGAGAATGAGCGCCAACGACCGCGAGCATCAGGTCAAGATTCTGCGTAATCAGCATACAGCTTGGAGAGAGAGTGATCCCAACTATCGGAAGAAAAATCAGAGTTCGCATCGTAGGGTCATACAGGAAGGTGAGAGGGATACTGTCCAGGCTTTTCATGTGGAATGAGTTGATATGAGAAAGGTGGGAAATAGCCAGTCTCCAACTTCCACATGAGTTGAACTCGAAGTTGTATTTGAACCTGTGTTGTCAATAGTAGGTTGAAATGAAAACCTGTCCGTCTCTACCAAGCAAGCTCAGAGCAACTTTCTCCTGGTTTTGCTGTGACGGGTGACATATCATAGTCAAGAAATGTTGGAGTTGGTCTCCTTTTGGGTCAGACTGCACCCCTAAATCTTTGATTGATTAATTTCTTTCTTTTACTGTAGGCGTTTGCATGTACTACGAGGAGATGCGTCTTGAGATGGTCACGAGGGGCCTGGGGACGAGTGATGACGCTGTGAATGCGGCCGTCCTCGCAGACCTGCAGCAGAAGCAGGAGCAGGAGTTCGAACACACGGTCTATGAGATGTCAAACATGGTAAAGAAACTGCCAGATTACCTTTTATGGACTTGGGACAGCCATATCTGTTTGCAAGGAATGGAACCTAACCACATAACCATTTATTGGAAATAACTCTCGGGCACTGATGAATCATTTGATAAGCATTTTCTGATGACTTGTTTTTGATGGGACCATATCTGTCATGAAAAACCTTGAATCATGCCACCCATCCACTGACTAGCTTCCTTAACTTCAGTAATGAGGAAATCCGCACCAATCGCAAGGCTATAATGGAATCCACCATAGCCTAGCTGAATCCACAAATGTCTTTCATCGATCTGATATCTGTTATTTGGATATTTTATGTTATTTTAGATCCCGAAGGAACTGCATCACTTGAGAGCTGAAGAGGCTCGAGCAACCACTGAAGAGTTTGTCGATAATATCGCCTCTCTCGTCCTCGGCTCGTTTGAATGTTCGGAAGAGGAGAAGATGTACATGGTGGCCTTGGACAACAAGTACGACGCGCTGAGAGAGAAGTTGTACGTCCATGCTCTGAGGAAGGAGAAGGGGCTCGAGGTCTGGGAGAGGTGAGGATGGACAATTTCTTTGCTATAAACAGTTTTTCATATCGTTATTGCCAAGGTACTCAGTTGAACTCAGGAATCTGACCAGATTACAAATACCAAAAGATAGTGGTGTTGACCAACATTAGATTATCCCTAGGTAGGCTTAACTAATCCTGAAGAGTAATAGTTCTTTCACAGTGTCAACTAAAGCCTGTCAACTATGACATCGGCTGCCCAGGGCTGTGAAACATTACTATCTGTGATCACGCTGGGATTCAAGTCCTACGGCACCATGTCCCAAACATTCAGAAAACAGCTCGAAACTGCACTTTTTAGAAAATATGTGACCCATCACAGCAAAACCAGGCGCATGTCGCACATAAGATGAGCCTAAATGACACCAGGAGATAATGGAAGAAATTGATGTGCTCATATTTCACAATAGGCAGACAATAGAGAAATGAACAAACAGTCCGTCTCAACCTGCCAAGCACAGAGCGACAAGCGCCTGCTTTTGCTGTGACGGGTCACATATTACTTAGTACCGATAGGAGGGTGTAAGTGAAGTGGACTATTTTGGCTGGAGGTTACGCCATATTTATGAGAATTTGATTTCAATTCTTTTGGCTTATGATATCATTTTTTTCCATCTAGTTATTCCATTGAAGAGAAAATGCGTCTGATTGTGAAGAAGAAGATGGAGGACAGACGTCTGCACCAGGAGGGAAAATATGAGGATATGGGGCGGCTAATGGGGTCGTCTGCTAAGGTATGTTGTGATGCACTAGCAGGTTAAAAGTTCGTTTTATGTTGGTGATTTCTTAAAAGTGGTAAATTGACAGCCAATTTCACTTGTCGTACATGTATAACGGGTTGATTTTGCCACAGCATTTTACAAGATACCTAATTCTCCTTCAGACACTTCCTACGGTTTACTCCCTGATCGGCGAGAATCGTCATGAGTGTGAGAGGCGGAAAGCAGTGCTGGTCGATCAGGAACAGAAGATGGCAATGATTGGTCAGACAATGAACTGGAAAACACAAGGTAAAAATACTGTAGACTGTCAAATTTTCATTTTCTTTTCATGAATAACCAAGATCCACGAATATTTTTGATATTGCTGATTATGAAATTTGGGAAAGGGGTGAAACTTTTTTTTTGACTAATATTAATATATGCCATAAAACCAGTAACAAACTTTTGTTCATGTTGTACTTGTCACAGATGAGGTTCCAGATGATGAGATGCGGTCCCTCAACCACCTCGGTGATCTCCAGATCCGCTACGACATGGAGCAAGACTACATCATCCGCTGGCTGCGTTCACCGGAGGCCATGCACTTGAGCGTGCCAGAACAGGAAGTCATCCTCATCCGTCTGCAGCTGGAATGGCGCCAGGCAGAACACGAGGAAGACTTCGAACAGGCGGCACTCTCTGTCGGACTGTTGGAGAGAATCCTCGACATAAACGATAAACGGTAAGTTTCGATTTCTAATCACTACACCTCTGCATTGCCCTTGTAATCTTGCCACAACTATGTCTCCATGGTTACAGAATAATATTTCTTCGAATCTTTTTTCAGGTCCAAGACTGATGAACGCCGACAGTACCAGCTGGCCAAACTCCGTGATGACCACGTTCGTAGTCGAGAGAATGCTGGGAAACCATATGAGAAACAGTATGACGATCCCTCATTTCCACCACAGGGTAAGGAAAATAATGGAAGCTGTCGAATGGAAAGTCTACATCACTTTTGGAGAGCATTGCATTCGTATCCCTATAACATGATGCTGGTACTAAATCAAGCAACTTTACATTCACCTATCATGTTGAGAGGAGATACAAGCCTAGTGGTTAACACTGCTGGCTACCATGCTATAGGGCCCAGGTTCAATCCCAGAGAGAACCCACAAATGTATTTCTGGATGAACTGGCATGGCTTTCAAGGAACTAAAACACCTTGCTGTTCACAACAAGATTGATGCTCAATATGGGATGAGTTAATGCAGGTCTGTCAGATGAGACAATGAGCTATGGTCCCTTTTATGTAAGTGTCTATGCCAGGGCAAGTAAATGATCCGGCATAGCTGGACAGAGGTCTATTGTGGACTCGATACCTCAGCCAAGAATCCCATGGGGTTACGATGTCAGTTTTGATGATGATTATGATGAGGATGATGTTGTTTATCATGTTATGCCTGTCAGACTATCACTTCTTGCCTATCTGATTTTCAGAGGACTACCTCGCGTGGATGGAGCTGGTCATCATCGAGGCCCAGAAGAAGCATATGGATGAACGCGAACTGATGCTGGGCATCCTACACGACGCTAGCCTCATGGAGGTCGTAGAGGTTGCAAAGGTCATGCCGGTTGAGGAGAGGCAGAAACGCCTGGTTGAGTTACAAGTTAAGAAGCGGAATTTGAATCTGACGAAACTCAGTAAGTTTTCACTGATATGTTTCATTTTCGTGTAGGGCACAGTAATGTCTCTGGTAACAGCATGGTGCCACTCCAGTCTAAATATCCCTAGAATTAGCACCAAGTACGATATCTTGAGAGAAAAAGTAAAATCGACTGACCACTAAGTTTTGGGGAAAAGTATGAACACTGATTCTTTTATGTGGCCCTCTTTTTCAGGTCATCAGGATGAAAATATCACGATTCTTGAAGAGGCAGCCGCGATCCGTTTGATCAGTAAACAAGAAGTGATGAAGGCGCGGATGGGCCGGCAGATCTCCCTGGAGGAGATCACCGTCTACCTGCTGACCGATCTCCAGGATGAGCAGGACAAACAGATGGCGCTGCTCCTCCAGAAAATTGGAAAAATGGTGAGATAATAGACGACAAGATGGGAGGTATTCGCTTTTGTGAGCGTTCGTTGTGCCGATACAGCACCAGTTTGGTGTTTGGCTCCAATATTAGGCCAAATGTTTTTTATTCCTTCATGGTTAACGGGAAGAGGTTTCAAAAAGTTCTGGTCAGGTGGTCGAAATAAAATGAAAATAACCCAAAGGAACGTACCGGTAGCTGTTTATGGTTGAACGAAATGAACCATTCGTTTTGAATCTGAAAGGCTCCTGGGTACAAGGTTGGACATCTCGTTCTAAATATTTTATTTCCGACTTGTTTCAGAGTCCGGAAGAGCTGATGGAGTCACGGTCGGAAGAAGCCCAGCTGAGGAAGACAGAGGCGTCAGAGTGTGCCATGATGGTCTTGTCTCATTATGAGGGAGTCGCACAAGACGATGAGCTCATCAAGGTATGGTGAACCTCAAAATTGTAGGTGGATTTCGCAAATAATCGTGATTCCATTGGAAAATAAGCGTTTGAATGGAAACCTGAATGACATCAGTCAATTTGTTTACTTACGATATCAACAGAGCTCCCCTAGGGGACACTGAACTATGCTTTTAACTCGGTTTCCGCCACTCTATTCTAGGCCCTGGATGACAAGTACGATGCGATGCGCGACAAGCTGCTGATGGAACTGCTGATGAAGCAGATGGGAGAGGCTGACTGGAACCGCCTGAGTGAGAAAGAGAAGCAGCGCAGACTTATGATGCTGAAACTGGAGCAGAAGAGGCTGGCTAGAGAAGGTAAGTGCAAAATATGACAAGATTTGTCCTGATGCAATTGGGGCCGTCCAAAAGAAGCATAGCCCTAATAGAAAAGGAGATGAAGCAGGGAATTGAGAGGAAGCAGTATTGATTGATTGATTGACGTGTTTTCATTTCGCTCCAGGAAAGTGGGATGAGTTGTCACGTCTGCTCGGAGACAACCAAGCGATGGACGAAAATCTGCGTAAATTGATGGGCGACAGCCGCGCAGACTACGAGAGGAAACTACGCGAAAAACTTGCCAGGAGGAAGAAAAGGATCGCAGAAGGTAGGAGAGTTTCAAAATACACATCTGTTCCATAGGCTGCAGTGTCAACTTGGCCCTTTTTCTGTTGATGACGTACGCAGCATGTCATGAGACATTTTCCGTCACGTGCGGGTGCCGTGCACAGCACGTCATGCACTATTATGATTCTAATTCAACAGCGTCTGGCTGCTTATTCAATGTATGATGCCTCGTTTGTTTGTAGGTCTGGATCCAGATTCTGATGACGAGGGGATCGATGAAGAGGATGAAGAGAGTCAGAGTTCATTGGTTGATCTTGAGAAGAGATATGAGGAGGAGAGAAATGCACTGATGGCCAAGCTCAAAGGTCAGTAACAATATTTAGATTATCAGTTCGACAACTTCACTGTGCCTTCCCACCTCTGACTACCTTGAAACTTCCTTAATCATATAATCGATACAAGTCTGGATGAGACAAGCAGGATTTTTGGAGGATAGCTGTTTTTTCTTCTCCAAAATAGCAATTAATTGGAAAGTAGAAATGGAAGGATCTATGTCTTAGCTCTCTGTAGAAATGGAAGGATCTATATCTTGGCTCTCTGTAGAAACAGAAGGATCTATGTCTTAGCTCTCTGTAGAAATGGAAGGATCTATGTCTTAGCTCTCTGTAGAAATGGAAGGATCTATATCTTGGCTCTCTGTAGAAACAGAAGGATCTATGTCTTAGCTCTCTGTAGAAATGGAAGGATCTATGTCTTAGCTCTCTGTAGAAATGGAAGGATCTATATCTTGGCTCTCTGTAGAAACAGAAGGATCTATGTCTTAGCTCTCTGTAGAAATGGAAGGATCTATGTCTTAGCTCTCTGTAGAAATGGAAGGATCTATATCTTAGCTCTCTGTAGAAATGGAAGGATCTATGTCTTAGCTCTCTGTAGAACTCTGGTTTTCTTTCAGGTTTTGATAATCATGTTCTCGGCGAGCGTGAGAGACAACGCGAACTGATGAGGCTCAAGTTGGAGCGCAGGAAGGCCTCCCAGGAGGACAATTTCAATGCGGCAGCCATGTTGATCGGCTTGTCGGAGCGACAGGAGGCAGAAAATAACGCCCGTCTCAAAAACGATCGCCAGCGACAGGAAATGCTGGCCAAACAGAGGCTGGAGATGTTGCGCAATAAGAGGTCGCAGAAGGTCAAGGACGATGATAGGAATATTATCATAACCAACGGCGACAGGGATGCCTTCCAGGTAATTTCATTGGAAGAATTGACAGTAGTATCATCGGTAGAGATACAGTCAGCTGTGACTTCGTAATCATGTTGGCAGAGTCTCAGAAGAATCAAATTTCTCTCTTTCAAATCTGATTCCCGATTTTATGCCCAGATGAGAGATTGTTTTGTCGCACATTGCAGCGATTATTATCGCAGGCTTGTTTGCACAGCGCTTAATTCATTTCATGTGTTGTTTAGGATGGCGCCCTCGCCCTGGTTGAGAAGAAGCAACTGAAAGAGCGTGAGCAGTTCTCTCTCTTCCTCGACGACATCAAACATGGCGAGGTCGAGAACTGGGCGATGGTCAGTTCGCCGATGGAGAGACAAGACAGACTCATGGAGCTGAAGGAGCAGCGTGTACACATGCCCATCGGTAAGAATCTTAAAATGAACCAGATAAAACATGGATCAGTGATGTGCATGTATCAGATTCAAAATATAACATTCTGATTCTCATTTTGCCTAACATTTCATCTCAAACGTTGTGTTCTCATCACAACAACCAAAAACTGCCACGGCCATGTGATGTGACATAACTTTCAAATAACGTTACCTCAACTCTGACCAAGTGAAATCTCCGTACAGTTTCGAAAGTACCAGCCGGTCTATGGTAAAATAAACATCGGTGATATTTTTGAAAATTCACGGTTTTGTAGCTGCTCCAAAGATTTGTTTGATGTCATGTGATGAAAACGTTAATCTTTTCCTGATACTTGATTCCTTCTTTCAGACAAAACCAAAGACCAACACGACCTGCTGATGCAGGGCACGGCAGTGAAGAGAGCAGGCCGTAAGATCACGTTGTCACGACCAGGAGAGGATGCCAGCATTGAGGCAGTCCTCATCTCGCTGATGGCCGACCTCCAGGAGAAACAGGAAGAGGACATGGAGAACGTCATGAACAAAATATTAGACATGGTCAGTCACTTCCTTTGATCTTTCGGTACAGGTCTATGCAATGAAGCCATTTAAACATCAATTCATGTCCTTAGGCAATATGGGGATAAGATTTTGGTTGACATTGCCACACTACACTATTTATTACAGGTTATTTTGGTATGTAAATATACCTATTGGTGCAGTGAAATGGAACACGACAATCTGTTTTTCAATATTCCAGAGCACTGACGAGATGATCGAACTCCAGAAAACGATCGTCCAAGACATGAAGATTGCTCGCATTGAGAATGTTGCTGTGGCACTCTTCAGTCCCGAGGAGGGGAAAAAAGCTGGAGAGAAGGAATTGATGTCGGCGCTAGAAGGAAAGTATGACGCATTGAGGGATAAACTGCTGATGGAAGCTCTGATTCAACAGGTAAGTACTCCTTGTTCATGTTACCATTGAAGATAATTTCATCCGTCGTGTCGAAGATCCTAACAACATGAATGACGGAAATATCCGTTGTTGTCATTTATCACAGTGTCTTTAAAGGCTCCAAAACCAATGGATGATAAATTATCATGTCAGCTAATGTTTTCGCCTTCGTTTTCTCAAGCTCGGCGAATCAAATTGGAAGAGGCTGTCAGAGAAGGAGAGACAGCAAAAGCTGTTGGAATTTAAACTGAAAGAGCGTCAGTTACGGAAGGAGGGCCGAATGGATGAGGTGGCGGCCATGATGGGTGATTACCTCAAGGATAAGGAAGCATTAGAACGGTTGCTAGGCGACAGCAAGGCGGAGCAGGAACGCAAGATGAAAGAAAGGCTCGAGAAGAGAAAGTTCAGGAAAGAACAAGGTTGGTCATGTTGATTTCTTGATATGGATTTTGATACCATAAACTACCAAATATTTTGCCAATAACTTCAATTTGTGAAAATGAAAATTGCAACAATACTTTCTAATTAGAAAAATCTGAACATTTTGGAACTGTAAAAAAAATTTAAATTTTTTTAAAGAATTATTTTGGAAATTTCGGATTTCTATAAAAAATATTTTTTGGGAAAATTTGACTTTAAAAAAAATCTATTGGTAAAAACAATAAAGAGGCACGAATAAGATATTTGGCTGGATTGTCTGTTTCAGGTCTGTCCGATGCTGACTGTGATCGACTGGAGCAGCAGGATATCGCAACTGAGGAAGCCGAGTCCAAGCAGAAACGACGGAATATCTTACTCGACCTGGAGACCAGGTTGGACGACGTAAGCAGATTCAGTTTTGATATTTGAATACAAGAGGCAGATTATAGAATGAAAAAGTGTTCCAAATTTCCTAAATGCCTGGAAGAAATAGCCGATATTTGATTCACCGAGTCAGGTTGCATCATTTCACCGGATCTGTGATGATATGCATCTTTGAAATTTTAAATGTGACTGTCGAATTTTTCCAGGAAAAAGCCGCCCTCTTGCGCAGCCTACAAGGTTTTGACGATAGCCTTGCCGATGAGAAGTCGCGCCAAGCGTATCTCACCAAGCTCCGTCTCGAGCAGAGGAAGGCTTTACAGGAAGACAAGTTTGATGCTGCAGCTTTAGTTCTCAGCCTGGGAGAGCAAGAAAAAGAGTAGGTTGAGATATTTAGAAATTCCATCAATCTCACGATCTGTTTCATACCCATATCCCTGAGCAGATCAGTTTGTAGTTAGGCCTCCTTGAAGAGTAAGTTATTATCTGATATCATTAATGGAAGAAGTTGTCATCTGACTTCACACTTCAACCCCGGACTACCCTGAAATCTTTCAGTAGAACTCAGATGAGCTGCTCAATCAGTGCCACAACCTGAGCATGTGCATAAAAGGTCTGGCTGGAACCCTGTTCTGAACATGTTCCTATCTTCCAGTATGTTAGACAGCCGTCGCAGACAAGAGCAGCTGGCTCGCGACCGCCTCGCCAAGAAGCTCCAAGAGATGAAGGACAGGAAGGGGAAACTTGCTGCGATCACGGAGGTCGCGCTGCCCGAAGATGAGAACGACCTGGTCGCCATGCAGGAGGCGGTCATCGCCGAGATGGAACGCAAGCATAACGAGGAACGAGATGTTCTTGTTCAGGTAGGCAAAGGGTTAAAATCAGTTCTTGTGACGCAATAGGGCGTGAATCTACGTCATTCTGCACTTCTTGAAATCCTGATGCAGATATTCTATTGGATGATGCTTTAGCTCATCAGAGCAGGGGCGTTTCCATGGAGTCTGGACAGCCCCTTGTCACACAGAGTATAGATTTTGTGCCGACTTGTTCTTTTAAAGCCAGTGATATTTTATGTTGGATTTTCTTGTTTCAGTTGATGCACGAAGGTCACAATAAGAAGATGTTTGCTGACTTGTGTCACGCCTCGGAACAGATTCGCCAGGAGAAGATAGTGGAGTTGGCGGCATTCCGTCAGCAATGGCGGGAGGACGGGGCCATACAGCCCAAGGAACAGATGGAAATACTACAGGTAAGAAAAATGACGCGGCTGAAGAAGTGGTTATGTGTTCAGGTCACACGGGGCATCAGCCTCAAGGCGTAGGGTAAAGTGCTTACCCAAGTTCAGCTCCAGAAGTTGAATACACTAGATTTATAATTCGGATGAGTACAATTTCTTTTTCCAAGACTTTGCTCAAGTATTAAGTGTTACATGAGTTTTGTTAATCAAAAGTAAAGTGACTTGCCAAAGATCTCAAATGACGCCAAAAATTCAAATTCGTTTCAGGAGGCTATCATGTACCAGCTCGCGAGTCGTTTATCGCAGCTGAAAGCTAAAGGTGACGCTGTTGATGATGATGCGCTCTTCGTCGCACTGCTGGCTGATCTTCAGGAGAAACAGGAGGTCGAATCCAAGATGATGATGAAGGATTTCTTACAAAAGGTCGGTATCATCAAAAATGTCTTCCTCATTTTCAGACGGGCGCCATCTTTGTATTGTGTGCACGCACACTGATTTTTTCTATCGGCCTCGATCCTGGCAATGTCATGTGGTGGATTGTGGTCATGAAGGCACTGTGGAGAGACTCCTCTGCCTCGACTCTCATCTTCGAAATTTCATGGGGCGGGGGAGGGGGTTAGTTACTTTGCTACAGAACTATTCATGTTCCTGTGTTTCTCATCTTTCAGACACCACAAACCTTGAAGCAGTTGAAGAACGTCCAGAATCTGGCGAGGAAGAATGCGTGGTACGAAAATGTCGCTGTAGTCGTTCTCCAATCAGAAGCCGGCAGCCAAGCAGGCCAGGATGAAAATGCGCAGGTCATTGACGCGGTCGAGAAGAAGTATGATGCTTTGAGGGACAAGATTCTTATGGAGGTCAGTCCAAGGCTATGTTTGATTGATTCTATGTTTCTGACCACCCTGGTGTCTTAAAATTGTGGAAGATCAAATTTGCAGAGCATGATGGTAATAGAGGAGGCAACCAAGGCCTTCAATGCTACCCAGGCTATTGCCTTTTATGCCAAGGCAATAGCCTTCAATGCTACCCAGGCTGTTGCCTTTTATGCCACCAAGGCTCAAGTTTGCTAAAATCCTCCACGGGAAACCCAGCTAACATGTTATTGTCTATGACGCTAACATACTCTGCCATTCTTGCCTCCGCTGGGAATTGAACCCAGGTGACATTCAGGTGGACCTTCGACTCCCAAGCCAGGCAACTTACCTGAAAAGTGGGTTTTTCCCTTTTTGAACTCCAGCAAAAGTGCTACCAGTTTGCTATGACATCATCTCGTTGTTTCGCTTTCAGGCGCTGATGAAACAAGCTGGTGACGTCGAATGGAACCAGCTGTCTGAGAAAGAGCGCCAGGCGCGTCTGATCAAGTTGAAGATGGAGGAGAAGAGACTTCGTCAGGAGGGACGTATGGATGAGGCATCAGAACTCATTGCTGGCATGCTCGAGAATGAAAATGGTACGGGAATATTCAGCACTTCTTCCCTTGTGTTTGCTCTTGTCAGCGTCACTTCACAGTTTGGCCTCAGTTCTTCTTCTTTGCATTCGCTCTCCACTTGGAGCAGTTTTCTCCATTGAGTATTCCTCCTCCAAGGCGGAATGAGCATTTTTGTGCCAGTCTGGTTAGGCACCAATTGGGTTTATTGCTCTAGTGACTGCGTCTAAAACCTGAGGTAGAACCCATTAGTATAGTTGCCTTGCTCAAGCAGTGTTTATCGATCTTAAAGTCAACTATATGATCTCTTGGTAACAACTCCAGTGCTCTCACCGCTTTGTCACTTATCTCCAATGGCGTAAAATATATTTTTCTCAACTTGGTGTGTTTCAGAGCTGAATAAACTGCTCGGCGACACCAAGGAACAGCAGAGGAAGAAACTGGAGGAGCGTCTCGCACGCCGGAAACAACTCGTTGCCGAGAGAGAGGCGGAAGGTTTGTCAACGGACGAGACGATTCTGGACGCCATTCAAGACCAGGAGGAGAAAGTGGAAGAAAAGACGAAAAAGCGGGCAAGTTTTCAGTGATATTAAAAAATGTGTTGATTGGGAAACTGAGAGAAGTTTCATAATCTGCAGTAGAATTGTGAAATTTTATTTTTTCAGAAATTATGGCAAATTGCAAAAAAAGTCAAAAAAATTTGTCAGTGTATGTTAATTTGACAGTTTCTTTGATTTTAGAATATTCTTGAGCAGCTGGAGTACCACTTGGAAGACGAGAAGGCCGCACTCCTCGCCGGGCTGAATCGGCAGGGAAGTGCCATCGAGATGGAGCGCCAGCGTCAGAAGGAGATCGCGCGCCTGAAGCAGGAGGAACGCAGGATGAAGCAGGAGGATAAATACATGAGCGCCGTGATGCTGATCCAGGTCCATGAGGAGCAGGAGAAGAAGCTGGAAGCGACGTAAGTGAGGAGCTCTACCGTAACTTTACAATGATTATTATATCTCACTCAGACAGGCTTCCATTTCAATACTCACTCTTATCATCATATGTGAAACCTTCTTGCCTGTCTTTTCAGTTTGGTAGCAGACCGCGAGAGGCAGCGGGCCCTGGCTAAAGAGAGACTGGCCGCACGTAAACAGAAGAAGGTTCAGGGGGAACAGGACCAGAAACTTATTGAGGAGAAACTGCGGCTACAGCAGGTTGAGAATGAGTTCTTGGATATGCTGCTGGCTGCTGATGCACAAACTGAGGGTGTGTTTTATAATCATTAGAACCTCTATATTGGGTACACCCAACATTATGTTTGCAAAGCCTAATATTTTAATAAGAGAAGTTAAATTGTTAACCATTTAGGTGCCAAAATTTTCAATATTATGGTTCAATCATTTGAAAGTGTATTTATCAGGGAAAATTCATTGACTCCAATGTGAAACTTAAAGTGATGTTGTTTGCAAACTTTGAGTGTTGCAGACTTTGTCCAGTTTATGATATGGTGTTTATTCTTTGCACCAGGTGTCGCTGCACTTCAACAGGCGTTATTGGAGGAAGTCGACAAGAAACATAAACAAGAGCGCGACACGATGGTGGAGATTATGAACGCAGCGGAAGCAGACGTCAACAATGTGGAACAAGTAAAAAGTAAACAACCTGGAGTAAGTGGTTGAGTTTCTCGGCGAAGACACTTCAGATGTTATCATAAGCAAAAAAGTTATTTTAACCTTGAAATTTTTGCGATCTTTGATATAATTGCAAAAAATATCGTGAAAGTTTCAAGCCTATGTCTCCAGAAGAAAGGGTTCAAATCAAACCTGAGAGAAATTCTTTGTGTAAAAAGTACAAAACTGAAAGTTCATTGCAGTCTTTTTTCCCCAGGAGCTTAAAATGACCCTGGAGAAACTGAGACAGGAGCGGGTTAAATGGAAGTCGAAGTCGAAGCAGAATGCGTCGAAGTCGAAGGAGGAGAAGATGTCAGACAAGGCGGCCGCAGCTCAGAGGAAGAATCTGGCCAAGAGCCGCGTGGAGCAGTTCAAGTTGTTGACCAAGGCGATGGTCTACAGGATCGAAGGTGAGTGGTGGTGAGGTGTCATGATCGAGTGGTCAATGATTTTCTCTACGATGGATGTGCTAATGGCCTTACACCCAGCCCGATGGCCTGGTGGTTAAGGTGTCCACCTCATGAACCTCATGAGGGTTCCGAATGGCTGGTTGGTTAGAGGAATATTTCTTGAAATTGCCTCAAAACGTTTACTCAGCATCTCTGTATTTTTCCAGCTGAGAGGCAGAATGTACAACTGAGGACCCCAAAGGCAGACACAGCTGCTCTTAACGAGGAGATCTCTGTTGCCATGATGACCGACCTCCAATCAAAACAGGACACGGAAAATAAGGTCCTCACCAAGATCATGGTGGAACAGGTAGATAGATTAACGTTCCTCATCAGAAATATTGAGTTGAGAATTCGTGAGCTCTAATTTGGCTCATTATTGGCTCCAGATGATATGTGGGCGACTTGAATTTTAGAAGGAACTAGCGCTCCAAGAGAAAACCTATGCTATCAAAGAGAGCTGCCCTCTTTATCATATTCAATTTAGCAATCACCATTTTGGATGTTAGCTTTTCGTCTGCTTAACCTGATGACACGTTTTGAAACAATTGATGAAACATTGTTCTGACAGTTTATATGATCAACTTTTCTTCAAATATCTTCCCACCCACCCCTTAGATTTTTAGAAAATTTGGAATTGGATGTCGTCTGCTCAAGTTTTGAGTTTGGCTGAACTGGGTTGTTGATGTTCTCTAGTTATAAATAGTTAGTGTAACTCACTGTTTATCAATTTATAGGATGCTGATACACTGACAACAATGAGAGACCAACAGCGCCAGGGGACCAATGAAGGTTGGATGGACAATGTCGTCAACGCCATCTTCAGGATGTTAGAGGATGGGGATGAGGTTGCGCTACCTGATGTTGAGGCTGAGCGCAAGGTGCTCGAGGATGAGTTGAAGAGGGAGAGAGATGAGGCGGTCGAGAAACGTAAGCCTCTGAGCAATAAGCTGTTATCTTAACTCCTTTGAAGTTTGATGTACTCTTTCTGTGAAGCCTTGTTGCCGTTAGGCCACACGAAGTTGGTGCCTTGGATAGTGGGCAAGGATGCCCCATGGAAAAAAGTTTTTTCATATTGGAGAAATAGGTTTGTAGGTGGGCTCCTTATCTGAGGTATTAAATTAATGCAAATTGCAAAACTAAAGAGGCACAACGATTTGGCATTTTTTCAATACTTCTCTTAATTACATTTCAGGTCGTAAAGCGGCACGTCCTGGTGAGAAAATCGACCCGGCAGCGGTGATGCAAGAATTAGAGGCCCAGCAGGCCCTCCGACGCCAAGCTTTGGAGGAATCATTCGAAAAGCAACGCAGTCTCGCCAAGGCAAAATTGGAAGCGCGTCGCCATGCTCGAGATGAGAAAGAATATGAAGAAATGGCGGCTGCCGAGTTTCTCAAGATGGGCGAGAGGACGGAGACGTTGATTCGTGAGAAGACGTTTGAGGAGAGGAGTAAACACCAGAACGTGGTAGGTGATGGGTTTTTAGGTCATTTCTGGTCCTCTTTTGGTAGTTGCTCCTTATTTACTTAGGCTGAAATGATGAATAATACTGTAGGAGCCTCATAGCCAGTGGGTTACGTTGTTCTGCAAGCCAGTCCGGCCCAATACTGCAAAGGTTTACAAACATTTCATGGTTTTCAGGCCTGTTGTGAATCAAAGGTCAGTATCTCCAGAAAAATCGGAGTCAGTTTTGGGGAGATTTTCAAATTTTGACTAAAATTTCGTATGTCTTTTGTTACAGATGCAGCAACGCCTAAAAGAGCGTAAGAGGAATCGTCGCAGGGCGGCAGACTCGGAGAGACAGCGACAGGCAGAAGAGGAAGAGGTGGACGCCATGGATATTGATGTCACGCCACGCGATGCTCCACCGATGATGGTAAGAAGATATCTATCTCTGTACTTTCCCTTAACAATTTCAACACCGTTTTCCGCAGATAAGACATTAGTACTGTACAATAAAGCCATCCGAATAGTCAAGGTTGAAATGCGCAAAATATGTGTCAATGTATAAATATACACCTGCAATAAAAAAGTCCAAATAAACTACACATCCCGTTTCAGGCAATGAGACGCGAGAAGACAATCATCGACGTAAATGTGACGGAGGAAGAGAGTAAGGCAATCTACGAGAAGATGTTACGCGAGCAGACGATATTTGACAAGAAGAAATTGCAGGATAAAACTCGCCAAGAGGAGATTGTGAGTTTTAGTTTTGCAATTTGTGCCAATTCCAAAATCGAGTTTTCACCATTGAATTTAGCAATTTTTATTGCAAGTCCAGGTTTATTTTCAAATCCGCAGCTTATCACTCTGTGTAAACAAGCACTTGACTCTTGCCTCCTCTGAAGACAGAGGTATTGGTGTTCTAAACAATTGATATTTTATGCCATTTCGAATCTCATCGCAACCTTCTTGTTTTTGTTTCCAGATTCAGAGGAAGTTACAGGAGAAGAAAGACAAGCGTCAGTCGGAGGCTGCGACCATCTTCAGTAAGGGTGAGAAGGACAAGCTCTACCTCGAGAAGACGCAGGCGGTAAGATAGTTTCTAAAATTTCCACCGGAGAAAAATTTAAGAGGTCTTATCCCTCTCCTGTATAACTCTAAAGTGAAAAGTTTTGAAGTTTAAGTTTTGGGTTTGTAGTCAGTATAGTGATATCAAATGTTGTAAAGGTCATCATCCGGTTTCTCACTTTGACTATTTCACTTTGACGGACCAGTATTCCGGTCAAGGGCATCATGATGCACAAGCCTCTAGCATGACAGAGCCACTAGTTCTTTAGTTTCATGCTTTATTCTATTTCTGCTTGATCATGAATTGGCTTCTTGACATGCCCAGTCAAACTTGTCGTCAAATATTTCAAACTTTACCAATTTCGTTCTCTTCCAGTCTGAACGTGAGAGACAGATGACGATGATTAAAGAACGCGTCGCTAGAGTGCGCTTCGAACGCACGATGACCATGAGACAGAAATCGAACCAGACGTCAGCGCAGTTCGAAACTCTGTTACAGGATTCGTCTAGTTTGTCTGAAGATGAGAAGATGGCGCTAGCAGCAAAGCGTATGCAGGATAAGTTTAAGACGGATGAGGGCGAAATGAAGGCAGGAAGGATGAAGGTGGGTATTTTTCTTCTTCTTCTTGTTCAGTGTTACCTCTGTTGGCCTAATGAGACCGTCCTTGGCCAGAGGTAGAGTCCACCCAAGCTACTCATGTTACTCACTCGGTGGGGTCTTTAACCTGCCCTGGCATAGACACCAGATACAAGGAACCTCGGTTTTATGTCTCAATCAAAGGACTGCGCTGAGCCAGGTAGTTTAGTTCCTTGAGAGCCATGCCGGTTCATCCAGAAGTACAATCCAGGGTTTTCCTCGGGATCGAACCGAAGGCCTCTTGCATGGTAGCCAGCAGTGTTAACCACTCGGCTATGACATGCGGTTCCTGGTGCATTTGACTCGTGTCTAATCTTGGGTGGGGATATTAATGGCCAAAATTTAGGATAAGGAAACTCAATCAGCAAACATTTTAACCCTTGGAGAGACTACATTTGATTGCACATTTAGTAATTTCACAATTGAAATGTTTACACTTTCAGCTGATGCCAGATTTAGATGAGGAGCTGGTGCGGGAAGAAGACGAATCATCTGGATCGTCACGGAGACAGAGTCAGCCACAGGACCGTATCCTAGGCGACAAGGAGAAACTCTCCATCCTGAAGCAACGCAGGCTGGAGAAAAAAAAGAAGCGTTAAACAAACGAAAACAAACTTTGTAGTCTGTATTGAGCAATTTGATTGGCTGGTACCAATAACTGCTTTATTTTGATTAGTAGTTGTATGATAGGTCAACTCTTGCTAGTCATAAATCCCTATGACTTATGTGTGATTCTTAGTCATATCATTAACCCGAGTACCATAAATGAATGTGTACTATTCTAATGATTTATTATTATCCACCGGCTAACCTTAGTAATTGGAGCCAATTCTGTTACATTATGTACCAATTTACACAACATCTCATATTTTTGTAATTACATGTATTTGTGTAAGTGCTTGTGAAAAAATTATGCTGTATAACTGCTAACAATTTTGGCTGGACCAAAATTACCCAGCTTTTTTTCCTGACATTATGTATCTTTACGATACTGTGTTTATCATGTGATTCTAATCATGTTTGCGTCCTGTATAGATTCTTATAGAGGTTTAGATTTTGATCCGAGACTGAGAACACGGTGGCATTTTAATAATGTAAAGTAGAACCTCCCTTAGCAGACACCTCTCTAATAAGGACACCCTCTCTATTAAGGACAGTACTTTTCAGTCCCAAGGGTGTCCTTAATAGAGAGGTTCTACTGTATATCGCATTGCCTTTTGTCAGAAATGCAATGAGACAGCATATCTCTATTGTTTGATATACCTAGAAACAATCATAATACAAGACAATAAACTTGACTTGATTACGTCAACCAGAGAAATTAAGTGCCTTGTTCTCATTCCTGGAACAAAATCTGAGCTTCTCTTCTATCTATAACTAGTCACTGATCTTTTCAGATAAGTTTTTGTAAGAATTTTTTTCGAGATTTAGAAGTGTTTTTTCCTACTCTCTTCAAGCCGAGGCCCATTTCAAAAAAAAATGTGAAAGGATTTGTCCAACCAGTTGTGTACATGTATTGTAATGCATGTATTGTAATGCATGTATTGTAATGCATGTATTGTAATGCATGTATTGTATTGCATGTATTGTAATGCATGTATTGTAATGCATGTATTGAAGTACATTGTATTGTAATATTGTATAAATGGGTTAAGTTGACCACCTGGTAGGAACTCAAGTCCAGCTTCTGAGAGGTTGGAACAGACCCGGGGAAAAACGGTTCCTTTCCGGTGGCCGAATTTACTCCACGTTACGCTAGCAGGGACTGATTTTCCCCCTCCTCAGCACCCATACACCCCCCATTTTGGCAAAAGTTTTATTTCTTTCCATGCAGAATTCCACACCCCATTAAGTCGAGAAGTTTTTCACCTCATGTCCCCCACTTTCCAACAACCTGGACTTGTGCCTGCAAAAGGGCCTTGAAGGGCTGTGTTTTAATCATAACGATGCTATTTAATCAAAAGTTAATCAAAGATATCTATTTTGTGATATATTAGTTCTGTTACAGTTCACCATAATGACAATCATAACTTCCGTCCTCCTTTATTCTGCAGTATATTTTGTGATTTGATAGTCCGTAATATCTGTGCAATTTGGTCTTCCTATGTCCCTGTGATATAATGAATATTATGAGATTGACTAAATCTGTGTTACTCTTGTTTGTTGTGATCAAGTTTGAAAGTGAAAAAGTTTGGATTAGCCAGGACAGAATTCATTTGTCCATTCAATGGGCATGTCTTGGTTATACGTTAGTCCTGGTTGTGACATATATAAAAAGAGTACAAATAGGAACACTCCATTTTGTCCCCCTTTGGGAATGTGAAATTTGTGATGTGTATGAAAAAAGCACAGAAGTAGGCACTCTGGTTGTCCCCATGTTGGGATGTCCCGGTTTTACTGATGTGCTGGTTGAGTTGTCTTTAAAAAGAACCACTCCATTAGCCCAGCTGTGGGCGTGTCCTGGTTGTACTTTCGTCTTGGTTGTGACCTCTATGAGAAGAATAGAAAAGAGACACTCTATTTGTCCCCCTGGTTGTGACATCTTTGAAAAAGGATTCAAAGGGGGACACTCCATTTGTCCCATTGTAAGCATGTCCAGGTGTGACATCAATGAAAGAGCACAACAGGGACACACCATTCGTCCCCTCGTTGTCATGTCCAGGTGATTTTGTGATTGATTTGACGTCTCCATACAGGGACAATCCACCTGTCCCCCTGTTGGCATGTTCTGGTGTCGACTTCCATGAAAAAGGGACGCAAAATAGGCACTGTGCATTGTTGTTTCCCTCTCCTTTGTCTTGGCCGGTTGTGACGACTGTGAAAATGCTGGAGAGACAGAACACAAAAAGGGACACTGCACATCTATCTAATGGGGCTGTGGAATGCTATTTCATCCGTCTTGTTTCGCCTTTGTCCTGGCCGGTTGTGACAAGTTTGAAAAGAGACACTGCACTTCCAATGTGACTGCGCAGTGTTGTTTGTTTCTCCTAGTTTCGCCTCTGTCCTGGCCGATTGTGACATGTCACAAAAAGGACAGAAGACGGAGCACAACAAGGGACACAGCTCATCCAATCAGACGACACCAATCATACATTATAATGTTTTGTCCTTAGCTGCGTGACTGCGCAATGTTGTTTGTTTCTCCTAGTTTCGCCTCTGTCCTGGCCGATTGTGACATGTTACAAAAAGGACAGAAGACGGAGCACAACAAGGGACACAGCTCATCCAATCAGACGACACCAATCATACATTATAATGTTTTGTCCTCAGCTGCGTGACTGCGCAATGTTGTTTGTTTCTCCTAGTTTCGCCTCTGTCCTGGCCGATTGTGACATGTCACAAAAAGGACAGAAGACGGAGCACAACAAGGGACACAGCTCATCCAATCAGACGACACCAATCATACATTATAATGTTTTGTCCTCAGCTGGTTTTGCGTTTGTGCTGGCAGGGCCTGATGTCGGTGAAAAGGATTTGTGTGTCCACTAGGAATGCATACCAGAAACAGATGAAGACAAAAACACCCAAAAAAACAAGTTCAATTGTGAAAGACGTGGTGTCGAAGAAGAAAATGTCCCCCTGGAAAAGGTGTCATGCCCAATATTGTATTCTGACGGATCATGGTATGGTTCTATAGAGGCAATGACCGTCAAGAGCTCATTCAATCATTTGTATCCCGGACGTTCTATTCTGAAATGAGTTAACTGAACAAATTCCCAGGGTGTTTTGCTGCATTTGGCATGCATATTACGTCGTTATTCTTGAGCATTGATTTGTGCTTAATTTGGAGAAAAAACTGAAATTGGTTCTGCTTGTAGATTAGGGACCATTAATACCATTATGTTCTTGGTTTGGGCGAAACTGCAGTAGGTTGTGCCACTGTTGACCAGCTGCAGGACTCGAAGAGCAGTGGTAAGTTTCCTTTTTTCTCATCCATGTGTCGATGTTTTTTAGTGCGATTTTTTACAAGAACTTGCCTATACTCATCAGTGTCATTTAGAAAAGGGTAGTCGGGATGGACAATGGTATTCGGTCTGCCATGGTGTTATATTCATAAAGTATTGGTACTGATTCCAATCGTCTTTTGTGTTGTTTCCAAAGGAGTTGTGCCTGTCTTCGGTGAGGGTGTGACTAGGATTGTGACTGTACCAAGTGAAACTCATTTCTCAACGATTGTGACGGTCTCCAATCAAGAAGTCTTACATATTATAATCAAAAGCAGCTGAAACTGATCGAAATTCAATTTACCCTGGGAATCGAACATTAAATGGCATGCCATGTAACAGTAATCAGTTTGTCCGCTGAACACAATGTGGTGGGCCTTTGTGCTTTCCTTACTGGTCTCTTGAGGACGAAGTCACAATAAGATGACAAAAAGGTAAGGATAACATTGTAGAAACATTTAAAAGTAGATGTCGTTTGCTCAAATGAGTGTCTGTTTTCGTTTTTCAAAGTAGCAGACGACCACGACCAGCAGACATGGACGACGCGACCATCGCCCGCTACAAGAGGGCATTCGATCAGTTTGACGTCAATGGTGACGGCCGTGTTAACAAAGACGAGATCAGGAACTCCCTGAAGAACATGGGATTCAATCCGACAGACGACATGGTTGAGGTAGGACGCATGGAATTACTGTAAAGCCGGCTCCGATCCGTCCTTTCTGCTGCTCTGATCCGCATTTTTCGCCCAAATGAATCCAAATACTGCTTACATGTTTACTAAATGCAGAGTATCAGGTACATTTTTAAGTCCCCGTCATTTTTAAGTCCAGTCCCTAGCAGGGACTGTCGGGCGTCGTATTAGCCATGTTCAGAAACCTCTCAATGTCCGGCGTCCCCTCGTCTCATTTACCTGCATTCGTCTTTCGTAACCTGACCCCCGTCCCCATCTCCAAGGAAGACGTTTTCACAGCTACCTTTCTGTTTCACAGCAAATCATCAAAGACGGCGACAAGAACAATGATGGTTGGCTCGAGTGGAGCGAGGTTCTGCACTCGCTGAAGCACAAGCCACAGAAAGAGCACGAGTAAGTAGACAACATTAACATTTTACACAACACCATCGTGTTTCAGAACAGCCATGTGCCCCTTCTCTTGTCTTGTTGTGACAAGCTCACCGCGACACGATGCTGTTACCATGTCCTCTTTCTTTGGCCTGGTTGTGACAGTCTCGCGGAGTAGCCATGTCTCTCTTCCTCGCTCTGGTTGTGGCAGTCTCACCGTGTCACATGTTGGAGCAGCCACGTGGCCCTTTTCTAACCGGTTACGACAGTTCATCGTGACATACGATTTAGCAGCCCCCGGCGGCAAATATCAGAGGGCTTCTTGTGGCAAATGAGAGGAACGAGTGGCAGCGACAGCCCCCAGTGGCCAACTAGTGACGGGAGACCAATGATATTTATTGTAGGACCGCTGGTATACTAGTACCTCCTTGCCTTTTGAAATTTTTTGCTGGTGAAGTCCCATGTCTTTTACAATTTGTGACTGGTGTAGCAGGAGGAATAGTCTCCGGTCTTTCACAGCTTGGTCCCCTGTCTCTAACATTCTGTATCTAGTGAGTCCACTATTCTTACACCCTGTGTCTGATGATGCAGGGAGTATCAACCCCACGTCTTTCACAGCATGGTCCCCGTCTCCCCCGTTGTTGAAGCAGAAGACAGTGTGGGGCAGCTGCAGCCCCAAGTGGCTTATTGGTAACGGAGAACCATAACTGCAGTGGTGTCTGGCCGGTGAACCGATCGAAGCCCCTATCAGCCTCTAGTGGCCAGCACATTCATGCGCATGCTGTCTGGATTAATAACCCATCATCACATTCGGATCGGATGTGATCGTAATAGTCCTGAAGACCTCCCAGAGCTGGTTATTGATTCCCATTACATTCACTCAGAGACATGATTGTGACAGGCACTACCTATACCGGCATGATAGCACTGTGGCCGGTGAAGCCTGAGGTGGGTCTAGTCCTCTGTTGTGGATGGTGCTGCAGGAGGAATATCCCCCATGTCTTTCGCAACTTGGTCTCCTGTCTCCCACGCTGGTGGAGCAGGGGCTATAGTCCCAGAAAGTATGTACACATGTATCAGTGGCCCAATGGTGGCAAATGGGTGGAGCGAGGGACAGTGAGGGCAGTGGCGGCTCCTGGTGGACCACTGGTAACGGGTGACTACAACACCGTTGGTCAGCAGCTGGTGCGCTGCTCATTCTTGCTGTCCTTGGCCATGTGCCCTTCCTTTGAACTGATTCTGGCGTGCAGTTTCACGGTGGAGCAGCCATGTTCCTTCTTTGGAATGGTTACGACAATCTCACCTGTTCACCGTCTCTCATGGTCGGGCATATAAGTATCCCTTCCTGGTGTAGCTGTGGCAGCCCCAGCGTACCTCACAGTTGAGAAGACGTATGTACGTATCCCCTTTTAGGCTGGTTGTGACAATCTCACTGTGCCACGATGAATAGAGCACCCATGTCCCATTCTTTGGCCTGGTTGTGGTGACCCAAGCGTATCACACAATGGAGTTGCCATGTCCCCGTCGAGTTGATCTCGGCTGTCTCGTCCCGTGATTGACGGTCCCGGTGTAGAAGTAGATACATATCAGAGGCCATGACTGTCTTAACCTCAGAGATGAAAAGCGCATAATAGAATCTTTTTCCCCCCAGACTTTCTATCAAGGGACGTTTCAAACTTGTACACCGGGTTGACGGGGGAGAGACAGGCATCTGGTTGTGGTTGTCTCACAATGTAAAGTGCGATCCTTTGTCCAACCAGGCTGATCGGATCCTCGTCGCCCCTCGTCCTTGTTTTTACTCAATTCATCCTCCTTTTCAGGGACGCCGCAACGAGGGCAGCGCTGAGGGCGCGGTTTCGCCTCCTCGATACAGACGACAGTGGCTACATCACCGTTGATGAGCTCCGAGACGCCATCTCAAAAACGGGCGCAGACATCCCCGCGGAGAAGGCCGAGGAACTCATTAAAGCAGCCGACAGAAACTTTGACGGGAAAGTCACATATGAAGAATTCTTGGCCGTCATGTAGGAATTACAGTTTACGATCTTTAGTCGGGAATCCACTCAAGGCTGTGGTATTGGCAACCTGTTGCTGCGATTGGTTGTGGCCAACGGGTCCTAATTCTAGACGCAACTGGTGGATGTGTGCAGCAGGGGTGCTTTTAACGGAATATACTTCCCGTCTTGACCCGCCGGCGGTAACTAGAAAATGGGAAAACTGCAACCCGAGCGCAGCAACGCCGCAGGCACAAATCGAGACACTCCATGAATTCCCCGCTAGCTGGATTCCTCGCTGGAGTCCATGGATTCCCCGCTTTATGATATTATATGCCAATCATTAGTCAAATAAAATAAACGTCTTATCATTAATACATATTATATTTGTTATTGTCTGGCATGAAGATATTTTACAAATAATGACTCCGGGCAACCGAGGACGGGCGTTTTTGGGCAAAGATATTATTAGTCAATTACTCGATCGAGGTGTTACCAGTCACACAAGGATCCTCGTTTTACGAGTTGCTGCCAATTCGAAGATTTGTCGCCACTTCGGGCGACAAGGCCCTCCCCGAATTGGCGACAACTCGTTAAACGAGAGTCCTTACCAGACTGCAGGTTACTTACTGATCAAGTTTCACCGGATATGACGGAGAAGAGACTCTCACGACTATTTGAATGAAATCTCGACCGGCCTATCACCCGTTCATTGAGGATTCTTGACTGACAGGTTACATTGTATGTTAGTATGCTCCACTGAAAATCGAGGACAATCACCATGCCTATCTACATTGCCTTGGAGAGCAGCAGCTGCAGTGTTCTTTCATATCGAACTTTCTCTTTTAAACATTGGAATACAATATACACACGCCAATACTTAATAAATTCATCGATCGCAGTATGACAATGGTACACTATGTTGCTCTGTATCACTACAAAAGAACGAACACAAATGGATGGGGAATATATAAAAAAAAACACCAGGTGCCAATTTAATTGCACCTCGCCCTTTGAATAACAATACTGTTTGTGCGGGACTCTAAAGGGTGACCAGCCCACTGCTTTAGCATTAGTAGCCCATTGAAATAGGCTCCGATCTGCTGGTGGGACGGGCCAGGCCTAGAGCAACAGCCAGGGCGTTTTTGCCACCAGTATATTGGTCAATTAGCGATCACCTGATTTCCCAAAACCAATGTTTACATGCAAATATCAGACGGCTACATCATGTGGAATAGTGGCAACTCCACTGTTGCCTTGAATATCCCAAGAATCTCCTTATAATAAACTGAGCTGCCCCAGATGACCACGATGACAACGAGACGGTCAGTCCTCTCCTCTGAACTCCTTCTTGTATCTAACCTCGTCCACTTCGATGAAATATCCTCGGATGACAACCAGCAACGGCCATAACTTTTCCATCATTTCTTGCATATCTTGTATAACCTGGCAACGAGGATAGAAAAGAAGCTGGCTTATGAGCAGATATATATTAAAATCTAATTATGAGTGATTCACTGGCGGAGAGATTCTACGGTCTATAATACCACCTCCAACTCAACGAGAACCTCCCACATTGAATTTGGTGTCAGATCAAAGGCCGGAATTAAACTTGAGGCTAAAACATCTGTCACTGTTCGTATCATTTGTTTTGAAGATTCCATCCATACTTACTTATTTGGATCAAATACTTATGAACTACGAAATGGAATGTAACCTAATTTCCATCATCAATGGTGCTGGTCATTAGCAATCATTTAAAACAACCTGGAACATAATCTTTTAAAAACTTCCCAGGCAATTGAACATTTTGTTGACTGTCACACACAGCCCATGAGAGTTACCTCTCCATCTTATTACTTTATGCTGATATCTTACCTGAGCGACCGGAGCACCATCAGCTAAACTCGCCAACGCTGTGGTCCGCGTTGGCACAAACCGTAAAACTGTCTGAAAACATAGGAATTTATCTACAATAAGGATGATTGAGGGTTGAAAATCCATATAGGCTCTATTATACAGGTCGTACTAAAATATTTTCTTTTAGTTCAACACTTCAGAGTTGTGTACAGTCTAACGGCCATACCCTCTGCAGTGTATCAGCCGAGTGTCAGACCCTGGGCCTCTTGTTAAAATTTTAAACAAACCCGCGTCATTCTTGGTGAAGTGTGCTTAAACGGGAGACGAAATGACATATTATGAAAGTGAGCATGTGCAGTACCTTTGTGGACATGCATATTGTATTTTGGTGTCGATCGTTATTTTAAAGTGGCCTTCTCTCATTCAAAAACGTATTAGTTGCTGTAGTTCTACCTACAACAGAGTTAGGACGTAGTGGCGCATGGCTGTGGAGACCAATGAGCTTTTTATAAGCCCCTCCCCTTCCCCAGGGAGAGATACACCGTATACATGTACATGTTTAGTGAATTACAGACAGAATTGAGTTAATGCAGTGTCAGCCGTCAGGGAAGATCCTCGATCGGTCGATCATAACCCGATCGAGCTGTCGCCCACCCCTGCTTGATCTGGCTACCATCCATCGATCGGGGATACTTCCTGACTTGTCAGGAGGCTTGCAGGCTTATTTCGTAACTCACTTTAAATATCGCTCTAGTGGCGAAGTTGTGATATTTGTCTAAGGATAAGCTGTAGGCTTTCTGCGAGGCCTCGTATAAGGAGTCGGGCTCCTTGTTCGTCAGGTGGTCCTCGATGAGTAACTTTTGTAAATACCACATGAAGAGGAGCGCCCTGAAAGGGGAATGTTACAGTTATTTAACTGATCAGTTCAACAACATAGGGAAGCGGGCGATGCGCTTTTTCTAAAAGTCGTTGGTACATCCAAGACCACCGTCTCCAATCAGACACCGTAAAGACGTTTCCGGACGTCATGGTCTGTTCTGTCATGACTTTTGTTGATATCGATCTATCTGCTGTCGCCAACTGCAATCTCCTAATGAGAGGAACAGCTACATTTGCTCCATAGAGCTATATCTGCTTGCCTTGGCCTCCATGACTTTATTGATAGAGATTATTACGAATGAGAGGAGAAGTGAAGAGGGCGCTGTCTACACTTACCGCCTCAACCACAACACAGCCACGGACGAAGAGTCACCTTTCGCTTGTATACCTTGTAACTTGTCTTTTTCTAACCGCGCCTTTATATATTTAATCCCATCTTTGGCCAAGGCGTCTCGCATTTTCTGAAATGACAACCACATTTTAATAACCACCTTTATGCACTTGAACCTTTCGCAGCGGTCACCTCTCTCAAAAGGACACCGTCTCTATATTAAGAACAGTGTCATCCATGCAAAGATCCTCGATTGACCGATCGTAGCCCGATGAGATTATCGCCAATCAGCCTGCGTCAGTCGTCATATTAGGCGCAGCCTGATCAACGCGTTATCAAAATATAACGTCTAAATACATGTGGAAGAAACTGTGCTTTTAATGTTGTTGATATCAAAATCATATATCGAATCAAATACGGGTTGTCACACGTGCACGTGT
The DNA here is from genome assembly GCF_910592395.1 of Lineus longissimus. Taxonomy (NCBI): domain Eukaryota; kingdom Metazoa; phylum Nemertea; class Pilidiophora; order Heteronemertea; family Lineidae; genus Lineus; species Lineus longissimus. Next base: position 19,713,412 of record NC_088314.1, on the reverse strand, counting down.
GCGGTCCACGACGAAAGCGCGTTTCTTGACGCGACCTCTAACGGTCATGTTCGGAGGCTTTGGAGCGTGTACTTGTATCCACTCTCTGGGCCAAACACTGCAGGCAATATTTCATGAATCCAATACCGATATTCTACAAATTATAATGGATTAGTTGATCACCCCACCCAATGACAATGAATTATTAATCCGCTTTTAACACAATGAGCGGGTATTCTCTCATCTAAACATAATTGAAAACCGTTTATAGGGAGTTTCCGCTCCCGAAACGCCAAAGCGAACGCCTGTCCAATTGTTCGAGATCCGGATCACCATGTCGAACATGGGAAAGGCGTTGGCGTTTCCGGGTATTTGCGAAAACTCTCTGTTATATGATGTACACTCCGGTCGCTTTCGATGGGGCTCGTCTCTCCTTTGAAAGCAGTCTGAATAATATGACGACGGCCTGCCTCTGGAGTCTAATATAAGGTTGAGGCCTACAGTACTCGGCCTAGCTCGTTAAACAAAACTGATAGGCTCTTCTATAGTTTTTGCACAGTGGCAAAAACGGACGGTGATATTTGATTAAAAAAAGGCCTATAAATAGACTTGACCTACCCGTATATTGCCTCTCACATCGTTTTTGACAATTTCTGGAAAACAGCCCAGTTTATCTGAAAAATTCAAAAACAACACTTTAGTAAAAATAACTGAATTATTGAGGACCTTTATTGCCCATGTGAGTGCGCTACCTCCTCCCGTCACGTTCCCGCCAAGTTCCCGTCACGTTCCCGCCAAGTTCTCGTCACGTTCCCGCCAAGTTCTCGTCACGTTCCCGCCAAGTTCCCGTCACATCCTCTTTGTTCTTGTGTCACAAGGCCTAGAAGTCAGCTAGCTGGAAGCCATTTTCACTTGAAACACCTACATATTTCATGCCCAAGTTCAAGGTACTATAGGCGTGAGACGATAATACCGTGAATACGAGGGGAGGATGCATTCAAGGTATGGAGGCCAGATTCAACCAGAGCGTTGATGATACTTCTTCCCACCTACCCGCAGCCGCAGTCGTAGGTGATTAGACCGATGGAGCCGAGTGTATAGTCTTCCCAAAGTAGCGACCGCAGCGGGAACACTCTAGCGAAATCGGGCCTTTACTCTATATGTATTTTTGATTATTATTGATGGTCAGTTGTTTTGACAACTAAACGGGCCAGGTCAAGAAGTGAAGCCAACTACAGGGTAATTGTCTCCTGGTTTTGTAATTCCGGTAACTAATGGGAGTGGTGAAACAAGGCCTAGGTTATTATGTTCAACAGTATGGAGTTTAACAGCTATTAAACATATTAAACAATTAGGCCTATGCAAAATCATTTTGAAATAGCATTATGCCTTCTTGATGGAATGGGTTAGAACGGCCTGGCCCGTCCCACTGCAAGAGGTAAATGTCAGCTCATTTCGTCAGCCTCGGCGGGCGAGGAACGGGTTCCCAGTCGACAGCTGTATGATGTAATCATTATATTAGCAGTGAAGCAAAGCTCCTTTATATGCCAACCCCGATTTGGCTCTTGCCCGCAGATTGGCCTCTGTCAATTAGGCCTATAATTACTCCTCTGTCGTAACTGGCGTATCGACCTCTACCGGAGAGAGATGGGCGCACTAAAGAGCTCTCGATCTTGGCATCCTTGGACATTTTGAGCTCGGAGTGATTCTAACAAAGAGTTCTCAGTTTGTTGTATAGGGGCCCTAGGCCTAAAACCGCGCAAAACGAGTAATTATCACATGTAAAGTCAGTAAAAGACAGTCAGACGTTACGAATGAGTTCGTCAACAAAACGCTACTGGGAAAAGCTACTATCGGGTACAATCATGTGGCTCAGAGCCAAGTAGAGTACTATCCCTTTAATAATGCATGTCATAATGCATGTCCCTTTCAAGTATTATTTCAATTGACACTTTACATCCGTGCAGTCACATTAATTTGCCGATATGCGTATATACCAGGGTGGAACGAAAACATTAGAGAGCTCAGAGAAAGGGCGCTGCTTTGGCACAACATCTGGAAGGCCGGGGGGTCGCAATGGCAAGGGGTCGTATTCGAGATCCGTAAAACGACTAGGGCGAGATACCACCATGCCGTCAAACTCTCCAAAAAGGAGAATAAGGTAGCTGAGAGTAATAGAATAGCAATGGCATAGCTGGAAAAGAATGACAGCGACTTCTGGAAGTTGATCAATAGGGGAAAAAAGAAGAAACAGACCTACGCGGTGAGAATTGATGATGCTATGGATGACAGATCCATCGCGGATAGGTTTGCTGTTAAATATGAGGCTTTATATTCATCGGTTGGTTACGACGAGGATCAGATGAGTGATATAATTAAAGACTTGGACAACGACATAGACTTTAGATGTGAAACTAACAGATGTGGGTGCATTAGCCACACTATCTCAGCAGTTGAAGTTCGATCTGCTATTTTCAAACTGAACAAAGGAAAACATGATGGTGGGAAGACTCTATTTAGTGACCATTTGATACATGGTACAGAGGTACTCGACAAGAAGCTAGCGGAGCTTTTCACGCTCATGTTGTCCCATTCTTACATACCAGAGGCGTTCAAAAGGTCGATTATAATTCCTATCCCCAAGAACAAGAGAAAGTCTATTAACGATTCTGATAACTATAGAGGAATCGCATTAAGTAGTGTCTTATGTAAGGTGTTAGACCACATCATTATGGAAAAATGCCCTCAGGTTTTTTGCACATCTGATCTGCAATTTGGGTTTAAGAAAAAGAGTTCTACCACCCAGTGTACATTTGTGCTCAAAGAAGTTATTGATTATTATCTCTCGCATGGAAGTAATGTTTACGTGACGTTATTAGATGCCAGTCGTGCATTCGACAGGATTGAATACACCAGGCTGTTCAACTTGTTAGTAAAAAAGAAATGTTGTCCACTGATTGTGAAATTTCTGGCAACGCTGTACACGTGTCAATATGTCCAAGTAAAATGGAAGGACACTCTAAGTAGGGTAATTAATGTAAAAAATGGTATAAAGCAGGGTGGAGTAATGTCCCCTATTTTATTCTGCATTTACTCGGATGAAATGCTACTGGACTTGAAACAGTCGAGTTACGGATGTTATATTGGCCAACAATTTGTAGGGGCATTGGCGTACGCCGATGATGTAGTTCTATTGTGCCCCACTAGACATGGCATGCAGGAAATGCTTAAGATTTGTGATAGATATTCCGAGGAGTATAGATTATTGTTCAATGTCATTAAAACACACTTCCTATTGTTTGGAAAAGAAGCAGCCGATACTTTTTTAAGGTGGCAAAACAACAGACTTGAGGTAGAAGATATAGCAAATCACCTGGGCCATATCATAGGCCCCCACGCCGAGCAGACACTTATTGATCAAGCTATTGGAAACATGATTGCCCGAACTAATGCACTTGTCTCTGCATTTGGTCATTGCGACATTGATGTAAAATATCGCCTGTTCAAAACATATGTCATGTGTTTATACGGCAGCGTACTGTGGGATTTTTCTTCTAGGCACATGGATAGACTGCTTACGACCTGGAGGAAATGTATAAGGAAACTATTCAAATTACCGTATCGGACACACTCAAATTTGTTGCCTACTATATGCCGGGATATCAATCCGGAATTTCAGATGCACAGCAGGTTTTTAAAATTTTTTAAGACTGCTCTGAGAAGTAATAATGAACTGGTTGAACTGTCTGCGAAATTAGTCATTTACGGAAGTAGTTCCTCCGTCGGGGGAAACATCAATGTACTATGTGAGAAGATAGGGACCGATAGGGACAACCTTATTAGAAGGGGTAACAAAGTTGGTGATATCGAAACGAATGACATAGGCAGTGTGATCAGGGATCTTATACTGATGAGAGACAGGGGTGACTATCACCTCTTTGATAGAGATGAGCTGTCAGATACTATTACGCATCTAGCATGCGAATGATAAGTTGACCTTTGCCCCCCCCCGCGGCAGAGGATCCATGAGAATTTTTCTTTCATAAATAGACTTTGATACATGTATTTTGTTTTTACGTTCTTGTCTTGTTCAATGCACCTTTTCTTGTAAGCGCACAATGCACAATACTGTAAAATGTACAAGAGTACGATAAATAAACTATATATATATATATTATACGTTTACATGGTTTTGCGTTTTGTTATAATACTTGGATTCGACCATTAGAATCAACAATGCCCATACATGTAGCTCGTACCCAGGTGGAAGGTAAATGAAATGTAGAAGAGAATTACATTGTAGTCGTTTGTTGATGTGGGCTGGCGTCCAGGACGGGGGTAAATACTACAAATACAAACATGTACAGTCCTTCCAGAAAGTAAATGGCCACAGGTTGTTTTTAATATCACAGAGATAGAATCAGATAATTGAATGCGGTTTTCAGCAGAGAATGGTACTAGTTGGTCATGCATATGTTGTAGTTGGACGCAGCTAATCCTATCTCTTCATTATGTAACAGGCAATTTGAAAAATGTCCAAAAAGTAACTTTTTTATTTCATCTTATTTTCGTTCTTTTTCACAATGTATGGGTGAACTATGATGCAACAAATGTGCAAAAAAATGTACATTTGTCATGACTATCGAACACACTATGGAATTGCAAGTGCCATGGTCATAAAGCACAGTTCATGAGCCCATTTGAATTTTTGAAAAGGCACATGAAAAAAAAAAGGTGATTTTTGGCCCTTTTTTGAAATGTTTGTTACATAATGAAGGGGTGGAATTAGGTGCATCCATATACAACAGATATATGACCAACTAAATATACCATACTCTGCTGAAAACCGCATTCAAATATCTTATTTTATCTCTGTGTTATTAAAAAAACCCTGTGAACATTTACTTTCTGGAAGGACTGTACCTTGAAACACTGGTAAAATGTGTGAATACATACCAAGGAACACTGGTAAAATGTGTGAATACATACCAAGGAACACTGGTAAAATGTGTGAATACATATCAAGGAACACTGGTAAAATGTGTGAATACATACCAAGGAACACTGGTAAAATGTGTGAATACATACCAAGGAACACTGGTTGAATGTGTGAATACATACCAAGGAACACTGGTTGAATGTGTGAATACTTACCCAGAAACACTGGTAAAATCTCTGAAGCTGCTGCAAATTCTTCTACGTCTATTTCTTTCTCCTCCCCTAGCGCCGGGTACGGCCGCGCGTACGTGAACACCGTCATTCTCAATACTGTCTTGTCCATGTTCGGGTCAAGGAAGGGCCTACTGACAATACACTGGAAGCATATAGGCCTATAGGTTAGATACTCCTACATGGTCATTTGTACTGGTGGATTTCAAGGCTTATATGTTATATAGGCTTGTCTAATATATAACACTCGTTGCAGGTGATGTCAGAAATCCATAACATTAATTGATTTTACTTCGTCAATATAAACATTGTATGCGTTCCGGTGAAATTAAAGCACTTCAATACCGGCATCCGGACAAGCGTTCTGACACGCACTGTTAAAGGTAGAGTCCGTCCGACGAGGCTCTAAATGTTATGATAGAGCTGATTAGTTCCACCAAGACCAACAGGAACGAAAAGCCTCTACGTTGCCACAGGATAGGCTATCCTGTGCGTTGCGTTACTCTACCACCGTACTCTACCACCCTGACACACAAGGCTTTGAGACTGCCCGAGGGTTTAGTGCTATTACACGAGCCCAGTGTAAAAGGAGTGGAAAATTCAGAAATTTGGGAAAGGGTGCGGCGCAGCCCGACCCAGAATATTCTGGGCTTTTTCTTCTGCGTTAAAGTCGCGTGCGCCGCAGTAAAATCGTCGGCTGTGTTCGCTGCAGGTCTTTTGATACTTTTGCGGCTCCCACAGCTACACTCCGGACAATGTGGAACGGCCTCGTTCCTCACCATAAGGATACCAAATTAGGATGACGCAATGGGCTGCGCAGGGAGTCATGACGTTTTCAGTCTACCATACCAACTATGTCTCACCAAAAAATTATGGTAAAAAGATAGCCAGCGAGCTAATAGTGTCCATTGCAAAGTTTTAAACTGGACGAAAGAAGATAGTCATGCATCCTTCTTGTGTGATGCACAATTCATATTATTTGTCCTCCGTTCTTCAAGTAAGCCTGCATCAAACAAACAATTTACCTGCAGGCAGATCCCAACTCTTGGATTAAAAAGAAAACATCATTATCCGATTCGAATAATGTTCCTCCAGCCAGAAGAGTAGGGACAGTATTTCTGTAAATGCGTGATGTCACAATCTACACATTAAGCCCAGGGTCTCATCTTGATCCCAATCAATTAAGCCAATGGTGTCTGTGAATTTCAGGCTTGGTAGTTTTTCAGTCATAGAAAAACTCCAACCTTCATAGCCTCTTCTGACTCGCTACTGGCCCTGCAATCTCTGTAGAATCAGACCCACATGGAGTGTTGCATTTAGAGAGCAGCTGAGGTCTTTCACATGTTTATTCGCTGCATGGTGAATACAGTGTTTTAGTGTGTTGATCATTCCAGAAGTAGAACATCCAGCTACAAGGACATGATGACTCCTTACCGTCTTCACAGTAGATTGATTAACACCTTCAGCGCCGAACCACTTAGATCTCCGTGGCCCAAATCCCCTCCCCCTTTGAGCTGGTTATCGGAGTCTCATGGACCTTATGAAAGAACTACGCCATCGCCATCTTCAGGGCAAGGCAGGAACTGAAAAGACCGTTTGGTCTTTTCAGTTCCTACCTTGCCCTTTTCAGTTCCTACCGTGCCCTGAAGATGGCGATGGCGTAGTTCTTTCATGAAGTGCACGAGACTCCGATAACCAGCTCAAAGAGGAGGGATTTGGGCCACTAGATCTACGTGGTTCGGCGCTGAAGGTGTTAATAGTTCACCAAAACTAGGCGTGTATCTTGCTTTTTGGTCTTCAGGGGAATGAGACTTTGATTTTGGGTGAAGATTGCATACAAATGTGGTTACTAAGTCAAAGAAATTTCATCAGCTTGGTTTAATAATAGCTCATGTACTTGTTTCATGTTAAAGTGATACTATGATGTGATATACAACTTTGCGGAAATACGTCCGTTTTTAATTGTTGATCACAAATGTAAAGCTCAAATTTTCCATTTTTGATTCGATTTATTATAAAATCGCTGAATGTAAACCACCGCGACCGTAAAAATGTTCATGTTGTGACGTCATCAACGAAAACGGCATCGAAGCGAGCCGTCCAGGCGGGATTAAACCATCAATTTCTAGAAAATGTGCATTTCGATTCGAAAACATTACCGATTTATGAGAAAGTGACGTACTCATTTGTCAAAAACAGCTGAAACATTATATGGTGAAATTTGACATGAGTTACCCTTTAATGTTGCCAGATACTGTCGAGGTTGTGACTATGTCTTCAGTTGTCAGATTTGGGTGGTGCCAGGCAGCTACATTGGATAATATGAATAAGGACCAGCAAATGCTTTTATCTAAATCTCCATGTACATTTACACTGGGCCTTTCTGTACAAAACTGAAGTAAAAGCATTTGCTAGTCTTTATTCATATCACCCATTGCCTCTGAATATGTTATAGCTATCAGTAGGTGCTAATAGATGCTGTCTATAATGGCAAGTGAAGAGTACCGTAGTTAATTCTGGGTTAACAAGCACTTACCATTATGCAACTGTCTTGTGTTGAGATGAACAACTCAGTTTGATAATAAATATAGTTGATTTTATTCTTTTCTTAGGCACATTATGAAACAAAATATTATCAAGAATTAACAAAGATTAGTCTTTATTAATTCTTGATATTATCAATGGTAACAATGATCACAACTTTCAATGGACATAGAAACACACAGTGACACTAACAACTGAACAAACCCCCCCCCCCCCCGGAATCCCCACCCCAACATACCCTGACCATGACTACTAGCAATACTTGACTTGCCAAACTCAGCTCGACGCCGAACTGCAGCGCCACTCGCGGACAAAGATAGAACCACTCGACATTTTTTTCACCGGTTTTCTTGCTGCACATGCGTACCAGCGTCATCTTTTGTTGATTTCCGCTGGTACGCATACCAGCGTCATCTTTTGTTGATTTCCGCTGGTACGCATGCGCAGCGAGAAAACCGGTGAAAAAAATGTCGAGTTGTTCTATCTTTGTCCGCGAGTGGCGCTGCAGTTCGGCGTCGAGCTGAGTTTGGCAAGTCAAGTATTATTCTGTTGGTCTATTGCATTCAAGAGTAACAGAGTCTTGTAATATCACTCTCATCTCGATAAGTTCCATCGGATTTGTTTCGAGACCTACCCCAAATGAAACTACATCCTACCGCACATCTTTGATCCATTTAGAACTTCATTCAGGCGACGACCGTTCTTGCCGATGTCGACACCAGCAGGAACCCTACCTAAGGTCACTAAGGTCAAACTCTGTGTAACCATCAACGCAACCATTCCTCTCAAAGACAACAGGTGAGCACATGGCCTCTGGCCATTTTATATTGGTATTGCCATGCAATTTAAGCTATGTCAAAAGTCTCACAAGTGGACTTATCACTGCATATTCACCCAACTATAACTTTATTTACATATAAATTAGATTTTTTATACAAAACTAATAAAAAGAAAGTCTTCTTTATAAATAGATAAAGGAACAAAACTGTCTCTTTTAATAGACTAAAACAGACCAAGAAACACCGTCTTGTACATCTCCAATGATCGTTTGGCAAAATGCAAGCGTGGAAAAGTACCAACATCTTAATTCTTAGCTCACTTTCAAATTTGCTTCAGCCCTCGGAACTGATATCGAACAGGCCGCCTTGGCTGTCTCACCAGGCACCGCAAGGGTGGAGCTAAAATGGTGGCCAAAACCGAGGCACCTCCCCGAGATTATTTTCTTCAAATTAACGGCTCCATCTGAGCAGTCTTTGGCGATGCAGCCAGGAATAAATCATTCTAAACATCTCAAACAATAACAATGACATGAGATTTTGAGTGTTTTACGACTGCTTCCAAATTTTGCACCAACCCAGGCGTTCATGGTTGCCTGACCATAACTGCTGCCACGGAAGTGAGGCAAAGTGCTTCATTCACTGTAAACAGTAGTGCCATGCGACAATCAAGGTGTTTGGTTGAAATTTAATCTCGTATTCGCTTCCAGTTACAAAGGGGTTAACTAATTCCATAAAGCGATAAGGAACTTCGTGATATCTTATACGAATAAGATCAACCACTTTTTGCTAATGACGGAGGTTTACTATGCGGCTGAATCATCAGTGTTATTGTGGTATGTCACCATGGTAACCATGGTCACATGACAAGATTATCTGCCTTTGTCGCAAGCGCCGAGAAGGGCTCCATTGTTGTTGTTTTCTACATATATGGGATTATACATCTTGCTGCACATGTCCACTAAACTCAGTTAGCCATCGCCAGCCCCGATCTTAGATGTGGGCGTCTGTAAATCATGAAATAAGAAATGACGAAATGAAAACGAAAAAAAATGAGTGTTGATAAAAGTGGAATTATAGCAGCTCCACTTGAATCAAGCTGCCTGCCTGTATTCCTATATGTAAGCCCTATATGTAAACTATGTGTAAATCCTCCCATATTATGTACACATGGGTGGAAATATCAAGCCACGCATGCATTAAGGGAGATTATAGGCAGGAGCCGAGGTAGGTCAGATTAGGTTACACGAAGTCATCAATAGGGGGCTCTCCTATATCAAGTTCAAACAAAACTATTCCTGTATTTCTATGTGAACTTGATGTAAACACTGTGTAAACTATATGTAAATCCTGCCTTAATATTGGTATATATGTCATCACCTGTTCCGATTTAACACTCAATATATCTATGTTTACCTTACATACAGTGTGGCCCGACCTTACCTATAATGCAGAAGTTCACATGGCTTTTGTGCAATAAGACATAAAGCAGCGAGTTTCACCCAATGCAAAGTCTAACCCCATGAGGTCTGCACAAATATAGAGTACCCCCACCCCAATTTAACCACTTTCCTTGACCACATATCAGATATCGAGAGACTTGCAGCAAGCCAAGCTGTGCCCCTTCCTAATGACACATTTCAGCTTCAAGAGTGTTTCAGAATTCTCTCGTTCATCCCCATTATCATCTGTAGAACAGTAACAAATACCACATGGAACGCCAAATTACATGAATTATTATCAAACAAGAAGACCAGCTTGTGCTGCCACCTGTCCCTGCAGTATGCAACCAGGCACGACAAACATAAAACAGCATATGGCAACAATTATAATCGTTCTCATATCTACATAAACAATCAAGTCATTTATAAAATGTTCATGACAGAAACAACTCCTTTATACACAGGTTATAAAAAACATGACACGCTATAAAATTGTGTGTTAAATGCCATGTTTTTAAGTCATATTTCCGTACAATTATGAGACCCCTTGGTCGTTTGTTATCTTGATTTCTGGCTTTCGTATAATAATCGCGCTGCCGCGTCGTTTTTTATTATCTTTGTTGCGATTGTTCATTGTATAGTCCGAAGAGAAATCCACACTTCCTCGACTACTCGTTGATGCAAATTCGACTTCAATGGCGATTTTACCACGCGTGTCATCATCGCTGACAAACGGACACGTCGCAAGATAATCCTTAAACGCCGTTAGCAGCAAGGTTTCGGCGGAGTTCCCTAACGTGTTGTCTAGGACAGTGAAATACCTGTAAATAGAAAGCAAGAGGATCAGAATTGCATTCTTCAACATAAGACTTTGCCAACATTCTTTGCTTAATTTTACCATGATTGTGAGTAGAGAAGGTCGGGTTGTTAAGTTTCCTTCTTGTCACCAAGCAGAGATTAATCTCATGCTTGTTCGCCAAAGAAGAGATGTAGGCTGGGAGCTGCACCATCCCTCCTGAACTCGCAACAGCAGAGAAGCTCCATGTCTCAAAAAGTGCTTTCACAGCCTAAAAACGCATGACTTGTTATTTAGAGAGGTCAAATTGAATTGAAACAACCAATTTGGGATCAAACTAGAGTCCTTAATAGAGAGATAACCCTCATTGGAGGTGTCTTTAACTTTAATAATCCGCAGGGAAGGTGGTCCTTACTTTGAAATTTGTTCGTCTAACCATTTCTTATGCCTGAAGCCACTAATCCATGTTTGTGGGAGGTTCTGCATCCCCACGCGGCAGCCAAGCAGGGCCCCAGCTACAGCACAGTTCGTATCAGCATCTCCGGCCTAGAAAAACAGAAGACATATATTTTTGCCATTTGTATTTAATCGTGGGTCAAGAAAATAGAAATGCAGAAAATCAATCACTCAAAAACGGCAAATTTTCTATGGTGCGTATGACAATGGTGTGTATCTTTTTCATGGAAAACACCACCAAAATAAACAAAACACATAGGGCTTTGATGATCGGAACATCTTCCACGTACCTCCATCAATATTGCCTGGATTGCCTGTCGGAAGTTCCGTTGCCTTAATGCCCAGAACCCACAGCCCAGACACTTGAAGGTGTAACCTATCTTTTTCTCTTCAGTGAGGTTCAACGCTCGTAGGGTTTTTACGTTGATATGGAAGTGAAGCTCTTCAATCTGGCAATGAGAAAGAAATACTCCTATGAATCTGAGGTTAAAATAGACAGACGAAAGGTTATCTTCAGATTTCAGATTTCGATTCTGAGATTGGAGTAGACCGACGAAAGGTCATTTTCATATTTCATCAGCATTGATTCGCATTGGCCCCGTCTTCTCATTGGTGTAGCCGGGTCATTCCTGTGTTGGGTGGCATAGTTGAAGAACGCCTTACTTGTTATAGGAAGGTCGTGGGTTCAAATAAAAGACAGGGATGATGTTTCAGGCCTTGGTTTCAGTCAAAAGGCATAACACTCAAGGGAACACAGAACCCAGGAATACAGGACACGGGGAACACAGAAATCTAAAACAGAGAACCTAATTCCTGTTCATACCTGTTCCTGGATTTCAAGGTGTACCTTGGCGTAATCAAAACTATCAGCAATTATCGCCTCGATGTCCATAATTCCTTTGGAGGTCATGTGCTTCTCCTCTTTCTGTAGCATCATGGCGATAGCAGTTGTGACGGCCACGCAGGACGCTTGGCATCTGCAACGAGAAGCGTTGATAGCAAATAAGGGAGGGGCCTACATTAGCCTGTTAACCAGTCAAACAAGGATTCCCAAACTGTGAGTTGTCCACAATTTGATGAGTTGTTGACAATTTGGGCAAACTCCCTCCAGACTTTCCGATTCAATTATGCCACAGATACGGTAACAGTATAGCTAAATCGTGGAGTACCACGCAAATGGTAGATCAAACATTCAATTATTAACTTTCGGCACCATTTCAAACCATGATGAAATTCAAATGAAATACGTGACAAATTTGGCCTCAGACCTGAGCATCCGGTGATTAGGTTGCCACAGTAATTGCTCCAGTGCTGAATGTGAGAAATGTCGTTAAAGTTGACTGTTTCCTTCCGACGACGGAAGCTCCCGATTTGTGGGATTAGGCAGGAATCAGAACAAAATGATGTGAATTGTTGATGAATTTCATGCCAGGCTGAGGCTCAGGATGGAGCCACCCACACAACCCACAGGGCAAAACCAATACAGCGAGAGGATGTCTAACGGATGTCTAACGTACCGAAACTGATTTGATGAATCCAACGGATATTCGTGAGCTTTAGTAATCAACCAAATGATGGCAAATGGATTAGTCTCCCAAAGAGCAATTTTTGGAAAAGATTGACAGATTTAGCAGACGTTGCCTTGTCCTAGCTTTTAGCAATTCAGCCAATACTAGAGGAGGAACAGACAATTTAGCGATACCAGCAGAACCTTCTTTGTCGTTTTTTGCAGTGTGTTACATATGGGTAGTATACTCTTCTAGAAATCTAAACGAATCTACTCACCTTGGGTCAGCATGCGTCGTTTTACAAACGTCTAACGTATTTTTGATGACGTTTTTTATATTTTTGAAGTCGTGAATTCCTAAGATGGCTGTCCGCATTACGGCACCATTTGGAGCAGCGTATCGTCCACTTTTTTCCCAGACGTCGGCCGCTGCCTGTAAAGACACAAAATATGACATATCAAAAGCGGTCGAAAAGTAAGAAAGAAGATGATACTAACTTTCCGCGTTCTTTTTCCAAAGGAAAGGTTTGACTAGCCTATTTTTTTCAACTATATAGCAAGAAGATGAAAACTGATCATAAGGAAATGGCGAATGTGTTTTTATTAATGCCTATGGTTTCCTTTTAAGACCTGACCCAACCTTTGACCAACCAATCTTCATGGTGTCAACACCTAAGTCACATTGACAGGAGAGAATGTGATTAAGACAGCCTACAAGATCAAAGTTAGCAAGTAGAGCGTAAGCTGAACACAGTCATATTAGATTATGACGATTTAGGTACAGAAAAGAGGGTTTGGTCCGGTTCTGTTAGACTCCCAGGGCAGTCCATTGCGTCATCCTAATTGGGTGAGGAACGAGGCTGGTCCACTGCATCCGGAGTGTGGTTCTGTTTGAGGATTTGCACGATTACTCTAAGAAAGTGCCTTTCATTTTCATTTTGGCTAGAACTTGAACTTCTAAAGCAATTAGAACTCCTTCAGAATCAAGTGAATACATGTACTAATTTTCAGGGTGGGAGTCTGATTTCCAGGGTGGGAGTGTTCTCTGGAAAAGGAATACTGACTCCCATCCTGGAAATTGGCATTCACTTCATTCTAAAAGAGTTCTAGCCAAAATAGTGGTGACTACTGTCAACCCTTTTACGTTGTTTGTGTGTTGTGCCACCAGTAAATGGAAATAAACATTGACACTGTAGAGTAACCAGATGTGTAAACTGACAAAACTGACTACAGGTCTTTGACACTCCTCCAAACCCACATGATTTTACAGAACATAAAAGGCTCAGCTAACTAGCAAGTAAACAACATAACCAGCAAAAGCTTTTAGCTTCTATCAACAATGTCAGTTTGCCCATGAAAAAACACGGGAAAACGTTAAATGATCAGTACTGTGCAAACAAATTGGTGAGAAGAGGGTTGATGTCAACGGACTCCAAGGGTTGTCTGCCACTTCATTCATCGCTAGTAGCGTACCACTGCTGGTACCGACATGCTGTCCGTGAGGAAGAAAACAGACTCCGCATGAGGCTGAACTGGCATCCGGAATACTGCTGGTACCGACATGCTGTCCGTGAGGAAGAAAACAGACTCCCCATGAGGCTGAACTGGCATCCGGAATACTGCTGGTACCGACATGCTGTCCGTGAGGAAGAAAACAGACTCCCCATGAGGCTGAACTGGCATCCAGAATACTGCTGGTACCGACATGCTGTCCGTGAGGAAGAAAACAGACTCCCCATGAGGCTGAACTGGCATCCAGAATACTGCTGGTACCGACATGCTGTCCGTGAGGAAGAAAACAGACTCCCCATGAGGCTGAACTGGCATCCGGAACACTGCTGGTACCGACATGCTGTCCGTGAGGAAGAAAACAGACTCCCCATGAGGCTGAACTGGCATCCGGAACACTGCTGGTACCGACATGCTGTCCGTGAGGAAGAAAACAGACTCCCCATGAGGCTGAACTGGCATCCGGAATACTGCTGTTACCGACATGCTGTCCGTGAGGAAGAAAACATACTCCCCATGAGGCTGAACTGGCATCCGGAATACTGCTGGTACCGACATGCTGTCCGTGAGGAAGAAAACAGACTCCCCATGAGGCTGAACTGGCATCCGGAAGAACTCAGTAGGAAGAGGAGAGGCAGGACATGTGTAATCTGGGTTGATGCCGTGAAGCGTTATGGCATGGCAGCTGATCTTCGTGAAGACTTGATCTGCTTGGCACTTCAAGGGTTGACATTAGGCACCACTTTGGCTAAAACTTGAAATCCGAAAGCAATCAGAACTCTTTCAAAGTAGATCCCAAGATAAAGGGTGGGAGTCAGTTCTTTGTATCAAGAGAACAGCCTCCCACCCTTCAAGTTCTGATTCACTTGATGTTGATGGATTTCTAATAGCTTTAGGACTTCAAGTTCTAGACAAAGTGGCAGTCTCTAATGTCAACCCTTAAATGAATTTCAACTTTGAACAAAATATATAGGATGCCATTTTGGCCACGACAATCATTCCCGATAAAGAGAGAGTAGATTGTCAAGATGGAAAAGGCGTGGTCACAATCGAACGCGAATACTTGGTTGACATATTGTTCACCGATGCGATTCTGCTGTGATTTGCCAGATAATTGATAGAACCAGTCTATCAGCAGGTAATCTGCTTTCCCACCTGATGCTACGGTTGACGGTGATCGCGATAAATGTCAACGCGATGGCAGGATAGAGCTGGCACATTGTGGCGGATTTCATGAACAGTTTTGGTGTGGTACTGAATTGCGACCTTTACCAGCCATCTACGCGCCACTGGTTCCAATTCTATCACTGAAGCCCTCAGCAAACGAGTTATTTCTGTCGCTGCGACTGTGATCATGATTGCTTGCAACAAAAATCTCTTGTTTACTGGTCATTTCAGACACCTGCAACAAGAATCAGTGGTTGTTGCAACCTGCGATCATTATCAGATACAGCAATTACTAGTTTGGCCTGCACACAATATTTGTTTTATTTCCCATCAAAGTGATAATTGTTTATAGTCACAGCACCTAAATTGCTTGTCGTGGAGCACGTACGAGCGATGTCATGCAATGTGTACGTTCATGGTAGCAAAATGCCAGTATTTTAGCCATCATGACACATAAGCTGCGGTCAGACATCTAAAATTGATCAGGCTTAGGTACTGGATTTCTGTACAAAATTTGTCAACACGACAAAAAATCATGAAAATCTGACTCATTGAAATTGCCATAACACGACCAGCATCCCCACCCCTGGGCCACCAGGGCATTTTTCAAAGGCGCTCTTAGCCGAGCTGACCTTTTCTCCGGCAATATGCAATCTAATAACCTATTAAGATGAACAGATGGATCAGACGCATATTGTCGATTTCTTGGTCAAAGTTGGCTTCTATTGTGAGGCCTATTGTTGGACTCCTTCTGTGGTAAACTGTTTAAGGAGCTCGTAAATCTACTTCAGATCAAGTGACTAAGTCACCCTGTTGCCACTGTGCATACATGTAAATTTGCACATGAAATGTACACAAGACTCATGTCAGCTTCGAGTGAAATTAAAGCTTGGCAAAAACTTTAGAAATCATCGAGAGTAGCAGAGATAATGTTGATTTGATATTGTTAAACTTTTGGATCTGATCTTCAGATTCTATTGTCCAAGTCATACTGTCGTTAGGAGGGACGAAATGTCACTTCCAGGGCCCAAAAGGTCTCCAACTTTGTGATTTCATTTTCTCTTTTTATCATAAACACCTTAGGATTAGTAGGATTAAGTCCCTTGCTCAAGGACACAAGGACGAAACAGCGCTGATCCGTCCTATGCCTAGCGTCGAACTTATGACCTTCTGGTTAGAAGCTCGGGCTATAACCACTCTGCCACTGATCCCCTGCTCCGGGATATAAGTGTTCACTGTTATTGGTTTCTGGTGACCAGGGCCCTGGATGAGAGACGCCCACTCACTGACACTCCGACAACAGATAGCAGCATTGTTCTTTTAAATCGGATATGATAAGAGAAGACATTGACAATAGCAGCGATATATCTTATACTGAAGTTGATGCATTGATGTGTTATGGCGTAGGTCGTGATGAGAGAGCAGTGATGAGCACTCTTAACGATCGAGCATTTTTGAGATCTGCCAACACTTGTCCGTCTAAAGTGTTCATCATCTTTGTCGTTATATTGCAATAACGCAAGTGGAAACTTTCAAATTCAAATTCAATTACAAATTTCATGTTTTATATCATTCAGTGCATGTAGTTGGACAATCTCAAATTTAAGTTCAAATTCAAATTTAAGAGATGACCCCGACAAGAAGAAGTGCCCCCGCATGAGATTTTTGTTGCAGTCACCTGTAATGATTCACATGCAACAAATATTGCCTGTTTCAGGTGGTCTTCAAAGATACTAGCAACAAGCATCAGTCATTGCTGCAACAAGTGATAAATATCAATCCTAGCGATAGCCGTGCTACCAAAGACCATCAAACTTTTTCTTGCTCACCGGAGCAACAAGTACCACAGGTTGTCGGACTACAATCGCTTGTTTGAGGTTGCTCGGACAAGAGGCAGCTTTGATGTCAGCCCAAGAGCCCACACCAAAGACCACAATGGTCAACCCCTTTGAGAAACTAAACCTGAACACACATATTCATTGGAGCTATTATATACAACGGCTATAGGCAAGATGTGTCTAAAGGTTTTGAGTAAGCTCATCTTTTGAGAATGTCACGGAGGGGAGAATAACCTTGAAAGACAAGGACACCATTCTATTGTTAAAGATTCACTTGCAGGCATCAAAGTAACGGTAGCCAATGTCAAATGTTGGGAAAAAGTCTTAAGACCCCAAGCCATCAAGAGATTCGTTCCATGGGTGATATGAATAAAGACTAGCAAATGCTTTTATCTAAAACTCCATGTACAGTTACACTAGGCCTTTCTGTACAAAATTGAAGTAAAAGCATTTGCTAGACTTTATTCATATGAGCCCTTATCTGTTCATGTCATGGATAGGGTTTACTGGCAGATGTCAAAGTTAGCATAACCAAGGTCAAATGTCAGAAAAAAAGTCACAAAAACATCAAGTTATCAAGGGATGCGTTCCGACATGACATGGAAATACATCTTCATCCGTTCATATCATGGATAGGGTTTATTGACAGGTGTCAAAGTTAGGAAAGCCAAGGTCAAATGTCAGAAAAAAGTCGCAAAGACGTCAAGTTATCAAGGGATTCGTTCCGACATGACATGAAAATACATCTTCATCTGTTCATATCATGGATAGGGTTTACTGACAGGTGTCAAAATTAGGAGAGTCAAGGTAAAATGTCAGAAAAAAGTCGCCATGACCGCAGGCCATCAAGGGAAAATTTAATTCCAGCTTTGCAAATCTTGCGTGGGTTGTCAATATGTGTTTCTGTCACATCCAGGATTATACATCCAACATTTTCCTCGATACGTATAGATATAACACGTATATAATACGTTTTGTTTAATTCCTGCCCCAGGCTTTAAGACATCATCAAGATTACCTCTTCTTAGACATGCTTGGTGACAAACGTGGGAGCCATGGCAACAGGAGAGGGTCTAAAAAAGGGTTGTGGAGCCTATTAATAAGACACATCTACCTCCGAGATCAGGATTTAACCCTGCAACTTTATGATACGTGGAATAACTGAATTCAAATTGGTAGGATCTTTTCATTATTGCAATGGGGCCTCTCCATCAATGTGATTGCTTATCTGGTGACCTTTACTTAGTCGTGGTAGGAGATGACAGATTGCTGTTGCTTGATAAGGAGACAGCTCATAACATTCTGTGAGAAACGTAGGAAAGCAATTGAAACAGCCCTGAAACCCCTGTTACTGATATCAACGATATCCTAGCTAGTTATTTACATGCAATGCCCTTTAGACATCATCCCTGCACCATGAACATCAAGAATTGGTTACAAAATAGACCCATCCGTCACAGCAATCAAATGACATACTCCCCCCAATGCTACCTGTGGACATTCCCCACTGACAATGGAGTTGGCAGAAATCCTGATTAAGGACGGACAGAATGCCACCTGCTGTTTTTTTCCAATAGAGTTGATTGAACCCCTTATGGGACAGAAAGAATGCCATTGGTGTTTCTATGACAAGTGGGGATTTTTTCATAATCCCTTGAACTGAGTGATTGTGACATGCCATTCATGCCTGCCTTTGTCACCTATCAGAAATATGACTTACACATATGACACAATTGGCTATAGTCAGGCTACAAGCTACTCCGATCCTGTGAGATGTAGAGCTATTTGTTGTCTCCTTATCAAGCCGGAGCAATCTGTCATCTTATAAGACAGCTATGTAAAGGTCAACAGATAAGTAATGCTGTGATGGAGAGGCAGCTGCCCATATTAGATGACTTGGCAAGTTAAAATCCCCTCCGCAAGGGTTAAACCCAGTCAGATGCGGAGCTGTTTCAGTCTCCATATCAAGCCGGAACAAGCTGTCATTTCCTAAGATGGACATGTAAAGATAATCTGATTAGCAATCGGACTGATGTCGGGGCAGCTGCCTCATGTTAGGGGATCGAAGCACCACGCAATAATGTTAAAATGCACCCCTCCCAATCGGATGCAGATCTATGCAATGTTCTAACATCTAGCTGTAGCAATTCGTCATTTTCCAAGACTGACTTGTAACGTCTTTAGATTATCATTATAGCAAGTATAGATTAATCCATACTTGATTATTATATATATATATAGCGACGAAGGGGCAGCTACCTCATGTCAAAGGTGCCCGTCAATAACACTTAGACCCCCCCCTCCATCAAGGGTTAAAGTCGGTCAAATGTGGAGCTATGTCTCTATATCTAGCGAGAGAAGTCCGTCATTTCCTAAGGAAGTGTAAAGGTCACCAGATTTGTAATCACAGTGATAGAGAGGCAGCTGGGATGTGCTAAGTCAGTAACTCACAGATGAGGACGTCACAATGAATTAGGATCACGTTGTTGTGAATCAGTTACTATTAAAAGCGTATTACTTTGAAGTTCAGTAGAACCTCTCTATTAAGGACACCTTCGTGACTGACAAGTGCTGTCCTTACATCTTTGCTTGCAAGGGACAATTTGATGAAAGGCCAACAGAGTTCCAATTAGGATGATGGGGATAACAATAAGTTGTTACACCAAGCTTAAGACTGTTGACAGGGGATGCATTAGTACAGTATGCATGTCGACTTCGTGAACATCAATCCTAAAGCCTCTGCCTTTCAAGGAAGGATGAATGATACGCAACGGCGGTAGATCGACATGGACAGTATTAGACTTGTGCTTGTCAAGGTTAATATTTGAACTTGTTGCACTATTGAGAGAAAATCCACCACTTTTGACCAGTTGCGAGAAATCATCCTGAAAAGGTACCACCATTTTGAACGGTTGTCCCACAGGAAATAACAACAGACAACAAATTTGTTGTAAACGGCGATGAGTATTGTTTTGCAACAGGCTGGCATACGAAGTCACCCGCCTTCAGATAGGACAGATGGACAAAAAAAGAGTTAACAGCTTCTTTCCTGACCTCAATGGTTTCTTGTAAGGGCGAGGGCAGTGGTGATCTACTGCCTGGGGGTTGCTGATACTATAAATGAGCAAATCTGGCTGCAGTTAGCTGGCTTCTGTAGCAAAGGAGTGTAAGTGACCCTGACTGAACTCTCATCACTGATCCAGAGGCTTGACTCAACTTGGTGGTTTCCTACAGCAGTTGCCCTGAGGAAACACAAGAACAAAAGATCAACAAATTTGTTATGAACTGCAATGAATATTGTTTTGCAACAGGCTGATATAGGAAGTCACCCACCTCAAGACAGGACAGATGGTCAGAAAGAGTAAACCATTTCTTTTGGTCCCAATGGTTTCTTGTAAGGTTGAGGGCAGAGGTGATCCACTGTCCACCTAACAGCGCAAGTGCTGTCAGTCCTCTGTTCTATATCAACATGTCAAGGGTTTCAGGCTTGGGAGGATTTGATTCGCTTAGGGTCTACTGATACTCTGAGCCAATATGACTGCAGTAAGCTGGTTTCTGTGACCTTGTATGATGTGTTACTCTGACTGAAATCTAGTCAGTCACTGGTCATTATCAATGGCGCAAATGCAGTGGGACTGAGAAACCACCTCCTATGTTCTATCTCAAGGGTTTTAGGCGAGGGCAGATCCCCTGCTTAGAGTCTGTTGATACCCTGAGCCAATTTGGCAGCCCCTCTTCGACTTTGACACCACATCCCTGATGACAGCCCATCCATCATTGGCAGGAAGAATACAAGACTCACTGGACCCGTCAAATCTTGCCGATTGTGCTTCCCTTCGGCATCCTGTAATCAGTTATTGCCCGAGATTACCCGATAAATGGGCGAATGATCGAAAGAACACGCGCCATGTTAACTTGGCCTGAACAACACGTACACCGCACTTTATATCCCTCTGTGAAATGTATTGGATAAGAAGGCCAATTCATCAGATAAACTGATCAGTGATATTTCGCGGACTGCTGGCGTTTTGCCAATACTTGCCAGTTTTCCAGCCTGCAGTGGTCTCTAAATAGTTTCTTATTGATAGCTGGAGGCGGATAATACAACACCCTGGGGACACTCCTGCGAAGGACCTGCCTGGTTTGATGGATGGATTGGGAAAACTTGAACGATCGAATCAAAAACGAGTCCAAATTTTCAGATAAACTGATTAATAATACAGTGGAACCAAATTGAATGGAAACACCCAATTTGGGACCAGACTAAGGTCCTTATTAGAGAGGGTGTCCTTGATAAAGAGGTGTCCGCTAAGGGAGGTTCCACTCATATCCGGGACTGCTGATGTTTCCTGCCTGCAGTTGTTTCTAAGGAATTTCTTATTGAAAGCTAGAGGCGGTGTAAGACTCGAACCAAAAACACAACTCTTCAGATGAACTGATCAATGATACTTTGATTGATGACCTCTTACGAATACTTGTCTTCCTCGTTACTTTATATCAACAATACACCTTTGTTATTTGTACCCCATGACAGATAAAATAACTGCCTGATGTCATCCAACCCTATCCATAATCATTCCCCCATTATCCACGACAAGAGCCCAGTGTCAACCAAATTGGCTCTAATTGATAAATGGCTCACTTCATGTAAATATATTTTTTGCAACAACTGATTTTCAGGTCATGATGCATGTCTAATAAGCTTGCTGGCTGACTTTACACTGACTCACAAGGAAGGTAGGCCAGGGTTCTGAGCAAGGTGTTATGAAGGTACTGCCTGCGAGCTAGTCTGACCAGTTCTGTGCCTGGGCTACCACTCACCATTGGCAGCAAAAACGCCTTGGTTGTAATTGTAATTCACAAGGAAGGAAGGCCAGAGTTCTGAGCAAGGTGTGGTAAAGATACTGCTTTGCCAGCTAGTCTGACCAGTTTGGGCCAGGGCTACCACTCACCATTGGCAGCAAAAACGCCTTGGTTGTAATTGCAATTCACAAGGAAGGAAGGCCAGAGTTCTGAGCAAGGTGCGGTAAAGATACTGCCAACAGCCAATTTGAGACCAAAACTAGTGTCCTTAAGAGAGAGGTGTCCTGAATAGAGAAGTGTCCACTAAGGGAGGTTCCACTGTATCTCGTTTTGCGCGGAACTCTCCAACTGTAGCCAACATAAGAGGTTGCAAGTAGAGCCAATCACTAACCCCTGCATTGGAGAGCGAGCACCCGTCCTGAAAGGTTCAACGACTGCCACCATCATATCCGGAGGTCTTCATATTCGAAAGAGTTGCTAATTATATTGTCTCCGGGGGTTAGTGGTAATGGGTTTCCACGGGTCCAACATGGCGTGGGTAGGGTGAGCTTCTGACATTTTCGTAATCATTTCTAGTTACTGTGTTTCAATACAGATTCGTCCCCCGCTGTTGGTGAAATCACTGCAGCACCACTAAATGCTACTTGGAGTAAGTGGACGAAAGATGCTTAACCTACCTCATGGGGATTGTCCTGGAACTTCGGATGCGTCAAAACAGCCATCGTCGTAGCTCCAATACCCATCCCGCCAAAATCCCCCAGCTCCTGAAATCCTCGCTTCATCCAGACTTTGATGCGACCTCCGTAATCTTTGGGGTCAATCTGAGAGGGGAAATACGAAGTTATGAATACCAAAGCTCAGGTCCATGCACGGTTACAATCAGAACATCATGATAATTCTGTCAAATTTGATTATGGAGACTACTACTGTTGAGTGGAAGAAGACTGGGTAGACAACAGCTTGGTCATTCAGAAAGCCTTTAATTGGGAAAGTCATCGTATGAACTGAGATTCTGATTGGTTAACTTACTTTTCCGTTATTCTCAGTTAGCGACTGCATAATCAGTATCATTTGATCGGAGTCATCTGTCCAATCGCCCGTCTCCCACCGATAGCGGTGCATGTCCGGGATTTTGTGTTTATATTCCAAGTTTTTGTATTTGCCATAATTCTGGAAAAGAAAAATACAGTAGAAGCTCTCTATAACAGACACCCCTGGGAATGACAAATACCGTCCTCCAGTGAGAGAGGTCAAATTGAATGGAAGTGACCAATTCGGGCCAAATCCACTCCTTGATAGAGTGGGTGTACTTAGTAGAGAGGTGTCCGCTAAGGGAATTCCACTTTAAAACATAATCATCGCCACAAACGAGGTCACTACCTACAAGGAGTTGACAACAACCAAAGTTGGAAACATAATCTTATCCAGGGGAATAAGTCAGATACGTATCCTGGAACTATTTCATGTACTTTTCATATTCTAGAGTTTCCGCCGTTTCTGCTAAATCGCCATGGCCATTGTAATCCCTATCATATTACCCACAGATGGTGTGTCAGATCACACCTCATATACTGCCATCAAAATAGACCTGCCGCCAGCGAGATTCTGATCTACGCTCAGTCAAAGACTTTGAAGCTCGTCATTGAAAGTGTGCCGACAAAGAAGCGTGCCATGTTTGAAGTTTATCATTGAAACTGTGTTAATAAAGAAGGGAGTTGCATTTGAAGTATATCACTGAAGGTGGGTAAAAAGCTGCCATTTTCGAAAGTTTTTGTTGGAAGAGTCTTCATAAAGAAGCCGGCCGTGTTTGAAACAAATGATTGAAAAAACCTTCTTGGTGTTTGCTAGACAGTCGCTTCCGATCTGTGGATAGGTTTAGTTCTTTGGACTGTTTTTTCTCAATAAAGCAGGTAATGTAGGCAAGGGCCTTCAGATGAAATGTCATTCCTGATAGTTGCCATTCTGGGACCCTTCCCTAAGATGAACCCGCCACACACATGGGCTCCATGTCACATAGGGAAAGCTCTAATTCAGAACTTCTTGAACAGCTGATCTGTCAAGCGAGGATCCAGGAATGGCAACAATCCCGTCAAAACTCACTGATTTGACTACGCCTTGGATACGCAGTGACCGCAGGGGACTGGCCTTGTCCTTCACTCTATGAGACAGTATAAATAAGATGACGAAGTGGACTTCTTGGAGAGTCTATGGATTGCTAGATATGGGATTTTCACAGAACACCTTACCAAATCTTACCGATTGTCAACTGATGTTACACCATGCAAAACAAAAACATACATCATAAGCTCAGACCCCAACTGAAATCTATAGTTTGAGGAGGGTGATACACGGCTAACAGAAAACGAATTGATGGTGTTGCTTCATTGCGACCGTTCTCCTTCAATGGGGTCACCTGCACCTCCTTGTCAGACTGAGTCAAATGCTTCATATTCCTGGAGCACTGAAAGTGCGTTAATAAAGAAGATGCGACGTGTCGGTTTACCCAGTGCTAGGATAAAGAATGGACAGATTCACTTTGATCATCTTGATTGCCCTGACTAACTGCGGCAAGAAACGGTTTGCGAGATTTGCCTTAAAGGCAACTAAGGCTATGGTTTGCGGTGTCACAAAAAACCTTATTTAAAGAGTAAGTAGATTGGAACAGCACTGCTTTTCATTTCTCTTGAGTCTTCTATCTCAGAGATCAGTGGCAGAGTGATTAGAGCGCCTGGCTTATGACAAGGAGATCCTAGGCACCATAAAGACAATGGACATCTTTGTGCCCTTGGACAGGGCACCTAACCCTACTTGCTTCTCTCCACCCAGGAGTGAATGCATATCACGCTTGCCTGGGAAGTTAACCTGTGTTAGACCAGCATCCTATCCAGGGGGAGTAATACTCCTAGTCGCTTAGTGCTATGGAAACCGAGATAAGTTATGACTGGATGAACGGAAACTGGGTAAGTTCCGGTCGGATGAGCCGTTTGCATCTCAGGCAATAGCCCAGCCGACTTCAACTTAACTAACCTACCCTGTGTGCTTCTTCTCTATCCATAAACTCTGTCAGCAGTCCGATGGCATCGCCGGCGCAGTTCCCATAGAATGTGCCAATGATATGGTCAAGAAGTGTCGGGTTATTATGCAACAGAGAGCCCTGCAAATATATACACAAGGAAGATATTAAAATCTTACAAACACGAATGTAATGTGCAAAAATTCAGAAGAATTACACCACAAGCAAAGTTGCAATCAGCCACCGTGCGATAATAATATCAGAACTTCACTATGGCGTTCTTGGGAAAGCCCCTTCACTCATTTATTCCCTTTTGTTACATGATTAACTCAGAAGTTACATCTTCTGTAATGTCTTCCACTATGAGAGATTTTTGGTAAAAGAATTTCAAAATTGCCCTTCAGGCATAATTTACTTAGTATCCTCACCCGGGGATATGTGGACCCAAAAACTGTCAACCTGCGATATTAAGCTTTCTGAGGCCAGAGAATATCGGAATATGATTTGGTGGCAAGGATCAAACACAAGGGCTGTATTCATATTTTCCTTAGACTGATGTTTTTTTAGCCTCTGCAAGCTGTTTCTCCCCAGCAAAGTAAGAAGGTTTGATATTTCATAAGCCGGCCTCGTCTATGATACGATCTGTGCCATCACTCCTATGGCTTCATTTCATGGTGTAACAAGACTTTGACTTTATAAAGGAAGATAGGGCTATGACAAGAGGATAGGGAGGGGAGTACCTGCTCCGACACACTTCTTCGGATTTGTGATTCTGACTGAATCCAGAAGCAAAGTTGATATATTGCTACAAAATCAAAACAGGAGCCAACGTGGAACATGATGCCACGTCCATCTGACAACTATGTGTGGCCAACCCAGTGTCTATGTTGAATGGTATTGCACAACCATGTGCTTAATTAACATCTACCTTCAATTGAATATTCGTAACCGGTCTTATATCAATAAAACTTGAGTAGTATTGGGACTAGCTATCAACACTACTGTGTCTTCTTTGACAAAACAACAACTTTTTTAGGAAGTCGGGAGATGATGAACTTTGCAAAAAAGAAATCGTTCCCGAACACATCGAGTTTACAATACGAGAAAAAGAACCAAGTAGACAGGCTTGCAAACTTTTTCAAAACAAGATTAATTAATGTTGAAAAAAGCCCAGAAAACGACACATCATCTGCAAACAAATTATTGGTTGCGGCAATATATAAAAACCTTGCTACTCCAAATGGCATCGGCTAATAATAGCGCAAAGCACCCACGCACAGGAAATATCTTGGTTCATGCTGTACGAAACAAATCACAAAGAAATTTATGAATGAACAGTTTCCGCAAAACTGTAGGCGAGCACCCGCATTCAGCGGTACTGTCATAAAAACACCAGGATCTGCTCCAGCGTTATTATTCGCACAAACGATAATGGTCGATTAGTTTACGATTATGATGTCTCTCGTGAAACAAATTCAAATGTAAAAGTGCTAAGATATGCCAGAGGGCTGAGAGGTTACTGTCGATGCAAACGTGATTGTAAGTTGAACCTTTGCATAATTGGTGAGTGGGTGATTGACAAAGTCCAAAGTGATGATATAATTAGAGATAATATCCTTCCAAATTTATAAACTTAGATCGTTGCTAAAAGGCATATACCGTTTTGTTAAAAATTAGAAATATGAGTAGTATGGGAAAGGAGACCAAGGGCCTAAGCAGTTTATGTGTATTTTCTTGTGGTCCTGGTAAATATGAATACACACTACCATAGTGCAGTAACAATCACAAAATCTGCTGAAACTTGGCATGTATGGCATTTGTGAATCTGTCTACACAATTGCACCGTTGAAATTTATACTCACGCCATTCAAAGTTTCAAATTCAAGCACAATTTTCGAATGAAAAAATAACGTTTTTATGCAAGAATCTTTCAATTTCAGGCAAGACATTTTCACAGCCGCACTATAGTCAACGATACGGGAAGACATCATCACAGGAAATTAACGGAGAGAAATCTAAAGAATAACTCCGAAGAGATAAGCGTAGTATTGGGGCTGGAACAACAACTCAATTGTTGCTAATACTGCTGGCAATCGCCGAGGAAAAACTTGATGGTGATTGGATAATGCTTACAACGCATCCATCGCCATGGGATATAGAACAGGAAGAAACGCAATGTGGCCGACATATTCTTTATAAGGTTTTGACGTCGGCTTTGTATTAACTGAAGGAAATGTCTTTCTGCCATTTTCATCAACTACTGGGTGTTTTGAGATGCTCTTGATACTTTTAAAGTTGAGTAACATGTTTTGGCTAAGACAGAAGATGTATCTTACTTGCACACAACCCTTCTGAACATTTTCATTTTGAAACATCATCTGAATGAATTTTACTGAAATTGGTTGATGGAAAGCTTTCTAGGCTCCCCTGGGAACTAATCGGCCACTTATTTCTTGATTCAAGTGGAGAAATTCACTTCCATTAAAATGACGCCACTCAATTAGAGATGGGAGGCATCTCGTGGAAGGAACATTAAGGCAGAAAAGTGGATCTTCTGGTGCAAGATGAGGATGAGAAAGGAAAAGCATGCAGTAACATCCAGACAGTGACCCTCAGAACTTCATGGATAGATTATTACTGTGGTCTGAGAGTTATATCAATGACCAACCACACCCAACTGTTGAAAAATGTAAATGTCTCTGACACTAACAGAATTATGCTGAATGGATCAAACTTCGTGTCACAGTTCTAATCAGATGTTAAATTTATGACATTTGACCTTCATGACCTTGAAAATAGATCGATGCCAGGCACGGAGCCAGATTTAGGTACGAGGTTGCACCATCATTTTACTTCGCGAAAAAGTGTCTAAAATCATCGACCTTACTTCACCTCCAATAAAGCAATAATGTTGTCATAACCATGGAAACCAAGTTTATTTGATGCATAAGCCTTGTTGCGCGGCCTCGAAAAGGCAAGAATCCTATAATAAACAAAGGACGAACGTACGATTGTTCTGCTCTACGCCTGCGGTTCAAACTACAAACATCAAAGGATGCGGAATCATTACAACGATTTCTGGGTAATGTTGCAGTTGCCGTAGGGATAATCATCTCCTATTGTCATTGTAGGAGATGATGGGTATAAGTTATGAGCGCTGAACAACCTCATTAGATAGTCAAAGGGGACGTAATTCATTAGGTGTTCTGTTTAACCCTTCAGGGTTCTATTGCTCACCAAATTGAGAGTTGTTTAAGGACTTGATACCGAACTGGAGGTATTCATGCTGTTTTCACAAATCTGGCGAGGGAGTTGAGATAAAATGTAGACTGACACTGAGGCGGGAGCTGAGGTTTTGGTTGAAATGAGTCACTATGAATTATCTTATGAAATAAGCCGTGGGCTTTGGCCCCCAGCAAAACAATGAAGTCTCAAATAACAAACAAATCACGTTTAGATGTAGAATGATTCTCTACTCCCGGAAAAGCAAATTAGATATAACTGATCTATTGAGAAGTTTAATCAAATGATGGCCTTCAGAAATCAAAGCCTCGGCTTGATTATCTAAAAGTGGAAACCACAATTCAACAAACATTTCAAAGTGATGGCCAACTTACCCTTGGAAAATAAACAATGGCAGAATGTTGCCATCTCATGGACATTGATTGGTTTTTGAATTCAATATAGCAAGTTCAATTGTTTAAAAGGCATTTACAGATTCAGGTTTGTCCTTGATCTTGTTTCCAGTGGGAGTTCGCTATCAATAGCGCTCAGCACTCGTAACGCAACAATCTCAATTTCTGCTCTATGCGTCACAGACTTGGCATCAATTTCAAGTCTTGACGTCATATCGGCCGTCATGATGTACTTTCTGAGCTATTTTTAACCTGAATGAGGAGCGCTATTCCTTAATCGCACAGTATAGTTTCCCACGCCTTCAGTACACACAAGTCACAGAGACACACAATCTGATATTATCTTCCATAGCCACACGCAGTGCAGTGTTTTCTCCTCGAGGCGAATCGTAGAAATTTCTCATATTTCGTCAATGCTTGTTTGCTTATTAAATGAGAATTATAAAATTCTGACGATTTACATCTTCGACACAATATCAATGAATTTAAGACAAACAAACAGACTCTCGTACCATTGATGAAAAGGCGCATTGTCAACATCTCACACTTTTCACCGCACAAAGCCATCGCTGAAACATGTGAAATGTTGATGATATGCCACTTCAACAAAATGTCTGTGAATTTTATTGTACTGTAAACCACAAAAATGTGTGTGACTCCTCATTTCTGGGATTCGCTAAATTTATCAAAAATTTCAAAATCACATTTTTAATTTTTGCCGATAACGGAACTTCTTTCACTTTCCAAACAAAAAAATGCATTTTCACAATTTATTTTTATTTATTTTTTTTGCAGTCAAGTTATTTGCATAATCTGCAAAAATAAAATGCCTGTGAAATTTTTGCGTTTTAATGTATCTTTCATTGCCGCAAGCAATGAAACAAAACTCACGGAAATCAATGAGAAATAAATTGGATTCAAAACCTTCGGCTAAATTTGACTCGCTGTAATGGGCAATTCCGCTGCCTTGAAACTCAAATTGATTTGAAGTCTCTTTTTTATGCAGAAGGCTGCGGATCGACGCATTGCAACTTTTTTTATGATGAGGGGTTCTATATTGAAAATGAAATGAAATTGGCAAAACTGGGGCAGACCGAGAAACACAGTGATGCGTATTTTCATGCTAGAGGCGAAGTCGAAGTATTCTGAGTGGTGTCGACGTCCCCTGGGAGATCCAATCTCCATGTCAAGTCTCTGCCTCATGTCCACGTCGCTGCAGCAGTCAGTGAATACGGCCAAATAAGGCTTCTTCACTCTCCTTTACGCAAAAACCATTGAGTTCCACAGATTGCAAAGTGTTTTTTCATGTCGTTCCGGCCAAAGGTACTTGTTCAACTCAGGAATGTGACCAGATCACATTTACCAAGAGATACAGGTAATTGTAGATTATCATTAGGGTAGGCCTAACCAATGCTCTTTCACGGTGTCAACTAAAGCCGGTCAACTATGGCGCCGGTCAACTATGGCGCCGGTCAACTATTGCGCCGGTCAACTATGGCGCCGGTCAACTATGGCGCCGGTCAACTATGGCACCGGCTGCCCAGGGCTGTGTAGCATTTAAATTTGTGATGACACTATTACAATTTAGTGACAAGGGGTCGGCCAAAAGTATCTTTGGCGAGATCCATCTCAAAACCACTTTACCTTAGTTGACTTGGATACAAAATTAATACGGCATCTTTGACAGTTCAGACAAAGCATCCCCATGACTGACTTCTCTTCCCATTATAACTCCTGGTTGTCAAAATCACAAAGAAGACCCAGCGAGATATTACCAATTAGACACCATTATGCCAGACAGACTTGTAACATGTCGAAATCACATCTTCAGAAGTCACATAGGTAAAATTGTCATTACTTTCAATCGGAAACTGACAGTGGTGGACAAAATTTTCCTCATAGGATTTGACTTAGGATGGCAGATAATGATTACTCCCAAAGAACCATGAACAGGGAATTGCAATACTGATAGATACTATCCTCCAGCACTCATCAGCTGATTATGACAGGTGAATACAATACTATCCAATTATCCTATTACAGTAGAACCTCTCTATTGAGGACACCCTTTTGACCGACAAGTGCTGTCCTTAATAGAGAGGTGTCTTGATAAAAGAGGTCAGATTGAATGGAAACAACCAATTTTAGACCAAAACTAGTGTCCTTGATAGAGAGGTTGTCCTTATCAGGGGGTGTCCACTAAGGGAGGTTCCACTGTAGTATAGATATTGTTAGAGTAGGGGATGGAGTAGGAAAAATGGGTATATAAAGCTTTTTAAAGTCAGAAGGGACACGTAGTCAGTATCATTGTTGTTCACCATGCCCCAGGCACCATGCAGGTATCCCTTGCAACCCAAGCTACCCTCCCATTATATCACTTCCGGTTACCTGTATCAGTAAGCCAAAGCATCCATTAACGTGGCACATTACCCGCCATTGAGGTCGTAAAAGTCATATGTCTATGCAGAGTGAAAGGGACAATATTAGATGCGTAACATCAAAATGGGACTGTTTACACCCAGAAAATGACTCTCCAACATTATCTGCATGCCTTTGATGTTGGCCTCAAAGCCATCATATGTTTAAGCAGATAGCCAAGGGACAACATCTGATGCATTTGATACAACAAAATAGGGTTGTTCACACGTACAGAAAAAGACTCCCCAACATTCTCCCCAACATTACCGACCTCTGATTTTTCCCCTCAAAGTCACCTCAGGGGCGACAGAGGCCCATAACATTTGATAGTACTTTACACGTCGGAAGATACATCACATTTTCTCTCCCTCGGCCAGGAATTAGAAGAATTGCTATTACTACCCTCAGAATCGTCCTTTTTTTCCCAAGCGAAGATCATCCAACCCAAATGGTTTCATGGGGGTCGGTTGGACATAAGCCAGCAAGGGCAAATACAAGTATTGTAGGCTATAAATCTCAAATGAACCTAAATGGCAAACGGGGATATTTTGAGAGATATTTTGCTGACCCTTTTTGGAGTTGACGGAAGAGCAATATGTAATCGGACATCTTTCATCTCGGCAGCCGTCCTTTGAGTATGGCTTAATCTCGATGTATGTTCTTGTCACATGCTGTTGGGTGACGAATTGGGAGATAGGTTGTTTACTCCGACAAGCAGGCGTTAAAGCTAAGCGCACACGGGCGACAAAATGACAAAAAACCTGAAAACATTTGTTTTCAGTTTCGCTGTCATTTTGTTGCCCGTGTGCGCTCAGCTTTAGAGACATCGCAGGAAATGAAGGCGATAAATGGAATAGTGGCTCATATTTGTTCTTTCAAGAAAGATGTCCATTCAACCCTGGTGGACCATGCCCATAAATATCGTACTGGCAAAGTTTAATCCACATTGAGACAATTGCCAGCATTAGCTCAACGAAGCGTTATCTCTTCAGTAAATTCATCAACAATATAGTAGCGTAAGGACTTTAACGGCAACATTGCTGCTAACACCGCTTGCGCAGCTGAGTACCTCGTTTAACGACGCAGAACAACGGGCTTGTGTCCCAAAATGCCCTGATTAAAGAAATAAATGTCCATATATTGACACTTCTGAAGAGTTTTTACTCATATTTTACTCAAATGTGTTTCCAAATTGGTTAAGATTACACTTTAAATCAACCATAATGTTCCTTTTAAGGCAGATAAGGCAAAAAATACACCGCTGAATGAACTTTAAAATTGCGATAATGTACCCAATTTAACGAACGAGCCTTAGAAATCGCAAACGTTCTCATCATAAAGAGTCTCAATTATTAGAAGGATAAAATGTCAACAACAATGGTTACAGGATGTCATGGTTATTATATCAGCTTCCTAGAATCTGCCCACAAAGTTGAACTTACATAGCCCATGGCAAGCTTTACCTAAGTCAATGGAATTTCCTAGAAGTTTTATCAATCTAAGACCACTTCCAGTGGGCGTGGAGGCTGTTCTTTACAATCACAACACCCCAGCTTTTGGCGATAAACGCGCAGCAAGTTTTGTCCCAAAAACCATTTCAAATTAATACTAACCTCATTCTACATGTACTCACGAAATGAAATTTTTTTTTTTTTATTCCTTGCTTTCATTTCCAGTTAAATTGTTGCTTTGTGGTATTTGGCAAAAATTATCCAAAATGCAGGGGAGGATGAACACTTCTTACAACCACCTCTCCGAGGCTCGCTTAAATCATCGAGTAAAGCGAGTTGCATCCCTATTAGATCCTACTCACCCGCCTCGAGCAACATTTTCATGTGGGTGAAGTAAGCCTCCAGTTTATCCAGTTCAGCAAAGGCTTTGAAAGGGCCGGTAGTTCTTGGGGTGACCATCCCTCCCACTCCCACTCGGGGTGGTTTCATGGTTTATCCAGTTCAGCAAATGCTTTGAAAGGCCCGGTTGTTGTTGGGGTGACCATCCCTCCCACTCCCACTCGGGGTGGTTTCATGGTTTATCCAGTTCAGCAAATGCCTTGAAAGGGCCGGTTGTTGTTGGGGGGGGGGGGACCATCTCTCCCACTCCCAATTGGGGTGTTTTCATGGTTTATCCAGTTCAGCAAATGCTTGAAAGGGCCGGTAGTTCTTGGGGTGACCATCCCTCCCACTCTCACTTGGGGTGGTTTCATGGTTTATCCAGTTCAGCAAAGGCTTTGAAAGGGCCGGTTGTTGTTGGGGTGACCATCCCTCCCACTCCCACTCGGGGTGGTTTCATGGTTTATCCGGTTCAGCAAATGCTTTGAAAGGGCCGGTTGTTGTTGGGGTGACCATCCCTCCCACTCCCACTCGGGGTGGTTTCATGGTTTATCCAGTTCAGCAAATGCTTTGAAAGGGCCGGTTGTTGTTGGGGGGGGGGACCATCCCTCCCACTCCCACTTGGGGTGGTTTCATGGTTTATCCAGTTCAGCAAATGCTTTGAAAGGGCCGGTTGTTGTTGGGGGGGGGGGGGACCATCCCTCCCACTCCCACTTGGGGTGGTTTCATGGTTTTGGAGCGTTCCAAGGTTTACAACCCACACAGATATTTCCAGGTCTACAATACAGGAGTACTCAATCAACATTAGACAATCAACCAATCCCATTATTAACGATAAAATCACGATAAAATCCCGATAATATCACAGGCGACTATCAAGCCACACTGCAAAGACAAATAGTCACGTTTGGCTAGCTTTGTTCTTGATCAATGAGGCGCTAATGGACACACAGACATAATAGCTTTAGCCGCCCCCAGAATTACCAATAATACACGCATCACTTAATAGCGTGTGTAAATTTTTTCTCGCTGACCTGAGTTATGATTGCTTTTAGTGTACGCTACATAACGCCACATCTCCTGCGACTTTTACGACAGCATGTCATCACAGGTGGAGGAAAATACCAGAGTTAATAAACAAAATTATCAATCAACCAGACACATCTGTGATGCACAAACTACAAACAAGAACATACACCAATACTATGTGCAACAGAACCTCTCTATTAGGGACACCCTCGGGACTGATAAGTGCTATCCTTGATAGAGAGGTATCCTGCTTACAGAGGTTGAATGACAACCACCGCCATGATTCTAGTATGCTCAAGCACCTGTGTTATGATCTACAAATTGTGGAGAGTGGCCACCAGTGTTGGCAGTAGCTACGGGCTTTTGCAGGAGGCTACAGATGAGTCAGTCAGTCAACAGACGTGGGCAATATCGTAATCGTCACATTACAATCTCGGCAACATAATCCATGCCAATAAGAATCGGAAACCTACTGATATTGTTTCTGTAGGCAATGATTCTACTACAAGAGAAATCGAGCTGAATTTATACTATAACACAGCCATCAGTATCATACGCCCAATGAAAATCTGGATTCTGATGTACAGAGCTAGGCTTACATTGGAGTGGAGACTCTGATCATGTGGCAGAAGCCAATGGCCCTGCATCAGAGTATGAGCTAGGCTTAAGATGCAGCCAGCAAGACAAATCTGGAATGGGGTGTATAATGACTCGATTAGGGAAGGTGAAGTCCTTGGCCTGAAGGCACGAAAATCGATCTCTGGGGACACCAATGTCTTACCAACACACAATTTTGACAATGGAGCCTTCTCCACCAACACTATAAGAGTTGGAGTGAGGAAGACCAATGTCTTGCCAACACACAGCTCTGTCAATGGCAGAACTTCTCTACTAACACTATAAGAACAGTGGAAAGCAATGAGAAAGGACCAGAGTGCACCCATCACTGTTCTTCTTGATGGCCAAGCCAAAAGTAAGGAGACTTGTAGGCAAGGGATGCCAACACTTTCATCAACTCCCAGGTGCTGATGGCAAGATTTCTTGGCCAATGCTAAGAATACTGTGGGAGATGATCAAGCGAAAGCTCCGTAGTCATACAGTCCACAAGCCAGCCAAGGCAAGCTCCAGTTAACACCCACCTCACACCAACTCACATCTGCTGGTGGCATACAACTCAACCAATATGGCAAACTCTCCTATGCTTGTTGGGGAAGGGCCACAGTAGCACAGCCCATTTCTTTCCGATGACCAGGCAGGGCATTAAGCCAAGGGCCGACAACTCAAATCTGCTGATGACTCACATGACTGTCTAAACTAGACAGTCATTTGGTACCATGAACCCAGACATCTTCTATAATTATCGAACACGACAAGGCCGTACATGATATCAAGTCATAATTGGTCCACTTGGCAAACATCGGGACATGACATCTTTCATATTAGCTGATATTGAATGCTAAATAAGCAAGGTTCTTTCTCGCAAACTAATCCGACAACCGAGACTCCTTCAAAAAGAAGTGAATGCCACTTTCAAGGGTGGGAGTGTTCCAGGGAAAACAAAGAACCGACTCCCACCCTTAACATTCACTTTGTTTTGAAAGAATTCTTATTGCTTTAGGATCTCAAGTTCTAGCCAAAATGGCGGTGGGACTGGTCAGCTCTTACCAGAGAGGCCATTCTGCCACTGATGCCAGACTATGTGACT
This sequence comes from Lineus longissimus, assembly GCF_910592395.1. Classification (NCBI taxonomy): domain Eukaryota; kingdom Metazoa; phylum Nemertea; class Pilidiophora; order Heteronemertea; family Lineidae; genus Lineus; species Lineus longissimus. The sequence continues at coordinate 19,677,797 of NC_088314.1, read as the reverse complement.
TATTCCAAGGCCCGCCTGTACACTACAGATGCAGCAGATAACACTGCGTGTAGAATTTTAAAATTCTGTTCCATCTTATCTCGGTTTTAAGCCAAACGGACTAATATGAGGTGAGATATGAGCCAAAAAGGCCACAGGGTCAGGCTTTGGGGTTGTGTACTGCTCTGCAGGTCGACGGTAGCGAAATGGTCCAGAAATGGCAGGGTTTAGAGATTGCCCTGTTAGGTCCACCTTGTGAGGGAGTAACCTTTAGTGTCTGTCATGGCAATGGCTTCTTTGACCTTTATCCGACGATCAACTCATAAATTATGACGGTGTTCCTAGCAGGCTAAACCGACTTGCTAGTGAAGTCTCTCATCTCTCGTTTCTTATTGTCACAGCCTTAGTATCCAAATCATGGCAGACAGTTGCCAGTAACGGAAAGGCAATTGCTAATAATTATCAGAGGAGATGCAGTGGCCTATAAATGAGTTTTATGATGCAATGTCTAAGAATTTTTCTCAAGCTCCTCTGCACACAGGCTGGTTGCAAGAATGTGTTTTTTCAATGCATTTCAAAGTATTTGAATACATGCCTCTAACATCTCCTGAAGCTTCGAGATGACAAATGGGCACCAGCAAATATAAGCTCGCCTTATGTATTTTTGGTTTGGGTCAGAACGCTCAGGTTGTAGCACTGATTGGGGAATTCCATCTCTTCTGAAAAGTGTCAGAACTGACCCATGTAATGTCCTTAGGTAACCTCCTCCAATGTTGCTATCAGACTATAAACTGTGATCCCCAGACAGTTCCCAGTAATGGCAGGCCATTATGAATAAATTGCCCTGGGCAATCTCACTGAGTAACTGAGATTAAGGGTGGGGGGAAGGAGTCATTGTCGTTGCAGAATGTGTAAAGGTTACTAGGAAGGAAGACACTTTAGTGCTTCGGTCAGCATCAGAAAAGGGCAGGGCAGTTACCTTTTGAAGGAAAAGGTAGGCAGAAAGAACTTCTGCCCAAAAAGGCATCAAATTGAGAGTCAGATCTTTAAAATTGACCAAATTTTTTTATGATCGGCTATTTTGTGGAAAAAAGAGGGCCTCAAGGAAGCAAATGGTGAAAAAAATGCTTTTTAACTCTTGATTTTGGGTTGGAACATCAAGTAATTACCTAAAGGATTGCTTTTAGGGGAAAGGGGCATATTTGGGGGGTAAGAAGGACACAATGGCAGCCCCTGGGAGAGCATGGCACATAGCCCTCTCTAAATACGACTAGAGGAAGCACAAGGGCCTCAACTTTCTCCCAGGCCTCTGATAATCAACATGATATGAATGAAAGTCATTCTTACCTTCCTTGAGTTGCGCTTGTGAGGCACCAAGAACTTGAAGCATCCTGCCTCTTCATCAACAGGGGGTGTTATCGGGGCCATATCGCTTGATGAATACGATGAGTGTGACGGATTCGAATCGGTTCTCTGCAAAATAAAATGTATCATCATATTTAAAGCTTTACTACAAATATTTGCTAAGGCACGATTTCAAACTTGCTTGTTGCTAAGAAACATCATGATTCATTTGATAGTTTTGCGGTCAGCAGTTGATTTTGCCCCTGGTGCCATCAGCAACATCTAAATTGCCGATATATACTAAATTTACTAAGTTGGGTGGGTTGAGTATAGACCTGTTACAGTTGAAATAAGCCTGTTGTCTAGGCTCCTCTCAACTGGCTTGACACAGTATTTCGTTAGTAAGTGGGAAGGGTGGTGAGGGAGACTATAGACTTGCAGACTTTCGACATCCGATCAATGGTCCATTCACTTGACTATACTATCCAGACAGCTTTAAAACAGCATGGGAAGTTCATATGACTTCGACAATCATTCTTTAGAAGAAAACACATTAGGGAAACAAGTAGGTGTCTGATGTTGCTAGAGCGGGTCATAACTTGAAATCTAGCAGGCTATAAATTGATTCCAATCCTCCCACACAACCTTTTTATTTCTAGATTTATCGGTGACTCGAATAACAATGGATCGAAGGTGGTTATTTCAGCATGAACAGAATACAGATGTCACACCAATTTGGGTAGTCGATCAGGTAAATATCCTTGATCACAGGTACGAGAAAATAGTAGCGCCCCCCTCCCCCCACTCGACTGACGAACACCCCCCCCCCCCCCCACCCAGGCACACACACCACAAAAGACGGCTAACTAGATCTTACTGCTTAGGAGGTAAGACAAGAACTTGCTCAAAGGCAACGAAGATGAGGTCTTTATTTGCCAGTCGATCCGATAAGTAATAATTAGCTGACCTCCAGAGGATATGCGACGTGAAACAATTTCTTTGAATCTAGACGAGAATAGACTTGAGGAAGCATTGTCATGTTACATGAGAATTCAGCTCAGTAAAACCTCTCTATTAGGGACCCTTGGGAGGGAGGTTCCACTGTTCCTGAAACCCCAATATCCCACGGGCAAAATATCATCTCCATGGCTCTAAGGGCCGAGTTACGAGACCTAAAGGCATTTTCAGAGGTAAATGTCTACATCTTTTAGGGCTACTGAGCAAAAACTACTATGTCGATTTCTCCCTAATTAGTCCTGAAAACAATCTTTTAGAGACAAAAAAATCTCAAATAACTGAAATTTATTATCTTTCAACCAAAATTTAGGCAGGCAAAAGGTTAAAATCTCTGAAACATTTTTAAAGAAATCGACAATTTTTGCAATTATGTTATCTTGTACAAAGACTGCGTAGCAAGATTGCACTATTGTGCTGATTCACTTTATTTCCGCTGAGATTGAAATTGACATGATGATTATGAAATTTGAACCAGCAAACTTTGATCTTTCTTTCCGAAACCCAGGAAGTCAAAGATTACGCTATTTGACAAATTACGCACCAGAATGATTACTCTAATAGTACGAAATTCTCCACTCCACTTCAATCCCTACGTCTCTTTGAAGTTCTGCAGTTTTTTATCTAATTGTCATATTCAGCGGTTATGTCAGATTATTCGACTCTCAAGCAGACGAGAAAATTGGCAAAAAACCCCACCGATGTTGTAGTTGGTCACAAGAAAGGCATATGTTTTGAGCTTTGATGAGGGTTCGTTTTTTTTACCAAAGTAAGCTTATACAAAAGCTAACGTTTTCAGACTTTGGTAGAAAGCGAATGAGACTAAAGGAGCCGTATTTTTTTCACGTTCTGAGATGAGAAAAAAAGAGAGTAATTTATAACTTGGGTTACAGGATAGCTGACCTTGATTTCTGGGACTTCAAAACATAAGAGGATGGTCTGGAAAAAAATCAGGATTTGGAGATCTTTTTTCTTCACGCTCACTAAGGCATTTTTTTATATGTTTACCATAAAAATCAACTTCTCAAATGATACTTCAAAGATTGTCTAAATAAATTGCTATGACTTTGTTATTTTTGGGTGGGGAGAGGTTCTAAAAAGTGCTTTGTACGATACTTTTTTTTTGACTGCCCAACCATAATTTTTTTTTTTCGTAAGCAATCCTAATTAGCAAATTTTGCAGAATATCACAGCAGTCCTCTGCGTTTCCCACAAAAATAATGGTTGCCTATCCGAAACGTTTGGCTAATCCACAAAAGACATTCCAAAAAAGATCATTACCCACTCATTTATCATACCATGATCATTGATATTGTGGGATGCATTATTCCAGGACAGGTGTGGGCGATTGAGACATATGGAGATGACCAGAGAACACCGCAGGCCATTATCGTGATTAATCAACCTCTGAATTATAGAGATGATACGAAAGACTTAACACTTTCGACGCCAATAGAATGCAAAACTATAGTTTGCTCCAAGATGTTGTAATGTTGCATATTGCTCTCATTTTCACAATCGCTCTTAGATTTTCATCAACTCACCTCAATTCTGAAAATGTGAGCGATATGGCACACTTCTCAACACCTTGGAGCAAATTATAGCATGTTTTTCAAGATGGATTTGAATAGAACCTCTCTATTAATGACATCCTTGGGACTGACCAATGCTGTCCTTAATTGAGAGGTAGTCCTGATTACAGGGGTAAATTCAATGGAAAAGACAGATATGGGACCAAATGTGGTGTCCTTAAGAGAGAGAACGTCCTTAGTAGAGTGGTGTCCGCTAAGAGTGGTTCCACTGAACCCAACTCGTCACCGATTACGCCAAATCATAGATTAGTGGCAGCCAATCACCAATCAATGGGGATGTGACAACAGGTGTCGTCAGCGCGGTCGTGTTGATACGATGAACGGTGTAATTGACATTAATGATGGATTGCCGACTCCCCATTAGCGGTGTTGGGGCGTAATAGGCAATATTGTCACTGATCAAGACGTAAATGATGGATGGGGAACAAAGATATTCACCTGACATCGGCAATTGGTTGAATTATTTCTAATGCACTTTGGTGGTGTCTTGGCAGGGATTCAGGACACGGGGAGGGGGCCGGGGGGGATTGGCCAAAGGTTGGTTGAAGATTTGCACTTCCCCTTCAACATTTGGAAGATAGACAATTGAGTTCTGGTATTTTTTACCTTAAAGGCCCCCCCCCCCCCCCCACCCCATCTAGGGGATTGCCATCTTAATTTTGACCAATCTTACCTGGGGAGTTTTGTAACAAAATATTCTATTTCGTTTTCTTTACACCCTAGTTTTGAGCTCAAAATGACCCCCTTCTACTAGAAAATCAGAATGCGCACACGGCCCTGCCCCTAAGGGACCAAAAATGACATTGCCAATTGCAAGACATACAAACACACGAGGAACAAGATGACTAGATAAAATGGTTTGATGTTCTCTTCACAAGGGACGATATCAATATCGCTAAAATATTGCTACAGTGGAACCTCCCTTAGCGGGCACCTCTCTATTAAGGACACCTCTCTATTAAGGACAGCACTTGTCAGTCCCAAGGGTGTCCTTAATAGAGAGGTTCTACTGTATATCGCTAAAATATCGATACCACCAAGGAACGATATCGCTAAAACGTCAACAAAACTACGCGCTGAAGATCGTAGACGCCCACAAAGCTGACTTCCTGTCATATATCGCTTCATCGCCTGCGCTATGGTAACTAACGACTACAAAGCATTCTACGCTTTGATTTTTAATTTGATTTTAACAACGCTGTAAATAGAAGGTTAGTTGAGCTTTGATAATGTATACCAGGATGTTGAGGAAGGTATGATAAGGCCCAACTTAACCTTTAAAGGTGGAGTCTCTTAAATGTAACACCGCAGGCTGATACTGATGATATAACATGAGTATAGAGGGTGTTTCGGTATCCTTCCTCTTCCACAGCTTTTAATAGCTCTGCACTTTATATGGGTTATTCTTCAAGGAGTATTCCTCCTCCACCAAGGCGGAATGAGCTTTCTTCATGTGCCATCACGGTCAGGTGCCAATGGGTTTATTAGCTTAGTGAGTCTGTCTTCATCAGAGCTAGAGTCCGACACAAGCTTGTGTATCTCAACTGATTAGATGGGTTTTTGCTTGTTATGGTATAGACACCCCATACAAACCTTATCTAAAGAACTGTGAAGAACCAGCAATTTAAGTTCCTCGAAAGCCACGCATGTAGAAACTCTACAAAATGCGACATTCATGTCACAATAGAAACACGAGACGCAGAATGCCGAGTCAGCATAAATAGGTCGCTGTATGCCAGAACAAAAATGAGATTAGATTGGCAGAGATTTCAGGAAAAACTCGATAATCCCCAATACCAACTCGATAGCACGGATGAATACTGGAGATGGGGTTTTGTTGAGTGTTGGTCTATTCTTAGTGGGGATATTATACCAATTAACATTGTCACGTTAAGTTGTTTACAAACATGTGATGGCAATTTTTAATTTTTATTGCAACGAATATTGATGTGGAAATATTGGCGTGTTGGCTTCCCCAATTAACCATTATAATTATATTCTAGTTATGATGTATGTCACACAGGTTGAGTTATATGTGTGCGACACAGGTCAAATTATTAAAAGTCACACAGGTCAAGTTATAACATGTCACAGGTCAAGTTATAGCATGTCACACAGGTCAAGTTATAACATGCCACACAGGTCAAGTTATAACGTGTCACATGGCAAGTTATAGCATGTCAGGTCAAGATATAACATGCCACACAGGTCAAGTTATAACGTGTCACAGGGCAAGTTATAGCATGTCAGGTCAAGATATAACATGCCACACAGGTCAAGTTATAATGTGTCACAGGGCAAGTTATAGCATATCAGGTCAAGATATAACATGTCACTCAGGTCCACTAACACCACACCTGGGAGTCACACACCAAAGTTATAGCACAAGCCATCCGTGTCTAGTTATACACCTTTCCAGAAATGGGGCGCTGAGTGTCCGAAATAGTGATGTCATAAGGGGTAACAAGGCCTTATGGTGGAGGGACAAAGGAGATAGTCATGGTTGACCAACACACTTGAATGCCTTTGATGACGGACAAGGGGGAAAAAGTTAGTTCCAATGCAAGCCACCAATTTCGGGAAGCATGTATAACATATGTCACACACCAGATCAAGAACTTCACCTGTGTGGATACATTACCCAGTTAGCACAAGTAACCTGGCCCAAGGCTCGAATAGCATTGTATCCAGGACTGGTCAAGGCCTGGCAGGCCAAGACAAAATCAGCGATTGTTAGTCCTCTGCCAATGTTTGCCAGCCTGGTTCCAGGTCAGTTAATGGTAGACTTTTCTGGGCTGGCTGACAACCGGAATACACCTAACACCCAGGGCTGGGCCATGGCTGTTCCAAGGTTGGTTGATGGGTCTAAAGCATGAGTTCCAAGGCCTCTCGGCAAAATGGATTTTTATTTCAGTAAGGTATGACCATTAGATATTTCTTAAATTCAGCCTTTCTTTCCATCAATGTCTAGAATTAGGCCTACAAAATCAACCCAACTGGTCCAGTTGACTGGCACCCATTCTGAGCCTCCCTTCGTCGGAGAAGGAAACTATCCTAATGAGTACTTGTAGTTAGGTGTCAAAATCTGTAGTCCACCTCAGTCGAACTTCACTGGTGAGCTACTTAGTGTATGTTTTCACTAGCCATGAAAAAAGTTCTTAAATCTCAATTCACATCTTAACTTTCGTGGTTTGTGTTTTTGGAATTTCCGGTTTATTTGGTAACTAAACTGCAATTAAAGCAACTTGCATTGCCCTTCTTTTTAGTTATTTGGGTAATTATGATACCCATGTGTTTTCTTATTGATTGATTTTGAGCCTAAAAGTGATGTGGTATTTATTGTTTTACCATTTGTGTGAGTGGGTCACTCAAGCCAAGCCCTAGACCGGCCAGTGGAGCCAGCCCTGGCCAAGGTCTTTTAGTCCATGGGCCAATGGACGAAGCCCTGGCAGGGGCAGAGCCAGAGCTTGCCAAATTTTGCCGGGTCTATGCCAGCCTTAGGCCAGGGCCCTTGTGTTAGCTGGGTAGGCCTGTATGGTACTTGACAAATGTCACGTGTCCTCAAGATTAAATAAGAACCATGACTACCAAGGTTTTTGAATCTTGAATCTCAAGATTTTGGGGTCAGTATTAAAGGGGTTAAGCGATTGTAAAGGGTCCATGAAGGGTTAAAGTAGAAGGAGAAGGAATCCACAGAGGTACTCCCTCTTCTGCCGGAACCCCTTTACAGTGTTTTCAACCCTTACTGATACTTGATTCAGTGGCCCGTGGACAGGAGGAATAACCGCTGAAGTTACATTTCACCTTAGTTGAGTCATCAATAACCAAACATGACAAGACATGGGATATACAAACATCAGAATACGATGGACTTACCACAGCCTTTTCCTTTGGCCGAGCTTCTGCCATGTTTTTTCTGCCGTTAACAAACAGTTCATGTTCCAATACTCCGCAGAAATATGAATTAGGAGAGACCAAGACGCTTGGCCGACCGTTAGCCATGTGGCGTTGAAGACAAATGAGCGGGAACGGAAAAGAGTTGGTGACACGTGCTGCAGCCTGGGAGATGCAAGAGAAACTATAACTGTATAAGCCACGACCACCTAATATGACCTGCTGTTAACATCACAACCACAAATTTATGTAGCTGAAGGACGGGTAAAGAAACCATGAGGAATTATGCCCAGTTTACGAAGAAAGCCGAACTCTTCGTAAACTCAAGACTCCCGGGGCAGTCCATTGTGTCATCCTTATTGGAACTCCTCATGGTGAGGAACGAGGCCGGTCCATTGCGTCCATAGTGTACGTCAACTTGGCATAATTCGTCTCATGTGGTTTCTCTCTCTGTCCTACAGCTACATGTGTCACAATCAACCAGCCTCGAGACTATAGGAAATCCTCTACAACATCGCTGTCACAAGGAGCTGAGCTCAGGGGCCATGCGGGCCAGGAAATGAGCATACAAGTGACCCAGGTATCGAGGATGTATGTCACAATCAACCAACAGGAAGAGTGTCCAGCTGAAGACGTGGATCAAAACCAATTTGTCACAGCCAGCACAAAACACTTGGAGGCACTTATTTTAGCATCTGCAAGATTACTAGTACCATGTCCCATTGTCACAACCAGACAAAAAAAGATCCATCTAGGAATTGTCTTCCACCAACACCTGAGCTACATGTAGCTGAACACCACCAAACTGTCGTCACAACAAACCAGGAAACTTCTACCAGCAGGAATTGTCCGCCACTAGAAACCAAGCTGGCTGATCACACCATCAAACTGCTGTCACAACCAGCCAGGAAACTTATGGTAAAGAGCCAACGGAGGTGAAATGAGGGTGACGATAGCTGAACACTGCCAAACTGCTGTCACAACCAGTCAAGAATTGTCTTCGCAAACAGAGGTTGATAACACCATCAGACTGCTGTCACCAGCCAAAAACCTAGACCATCCTTCAGACAGTCCATTTGATCAGGCTCCAAGCCGATCTATGGAGTGTACCAAAGACTTAGCTGGAAGAGCACAATCACTGTCACATCCAGTCAGGGACATCACACCACCAGTTAGTACCAACATCCCCAACATGCTCTAGTCTGATGCAAGTCTGTCCCAGGCTTTGGCAAGGAAATGAAGAGGACACTTTTACTCAAAAATTATTATATATTTGTATGAGAAACACTAAACGCAAATTTTACTATACACTTTACATTTGGAGCCATTCATTTAGTACGTACATGTAGGGATGATCTTTGCAACCTCCTTCCCCTGTACAGATGCGCATGCACCTCCATGTACAGGGTGGCCCAGAGAACTTTTGCTTCAACCAATGGATACACAATGGAATTATATTGTGCAACGGAACAGTTTTCTGGGTCACCCTGTAGAACACAGTCTCCTGCACACATCCACAAACCATCATTGGTCAGTGGTGCAAGTACTATGCACACAACAACATTTTTAAGATGTCACGCCCCATAATGAAATATACAAAATGTAATGAAACCTGTTTTTGTAGAAGAGTAATTTCTAAAATTGCATTTGAAATCAAAAACCTTAAACCTGTTTATGCTTTATACTTATAGAGACATGTTTTAACATTTACGGCAAATCAAAATTCCGGCCAAAAATTCTCAAATCCCTCCCCACTTATTGCTTACAAACTAAATGAATGGCCACTTACAAGTTCATGTCATTTTGGTTGGCAGTTTTTAATGATCTACATATTTCAATCAAATTAATACATGCTAGCCACATTTTCAAAAAACTTCAATATTATAGAAAAGGCCATTTCCCATCCTCATCACCCTTGAAATCAAAACCAAAACAATGAGTACCTACTGCCAAAATTTAAAGTTAATCAATTACAGTTGATTTTCAAGCTTTTTAAGATAAATGCAATACAGTTGACATTTTCAAGCTTTTTAAGTTTGCGTTTGACAGTGTATTTGCAAGAATAAAAGTTCAAACTGCAAATTTCACACAATCTTGGATATTATCAGCAAGAGTTTATTCACATGTAGTTGAGCGTAACTTTACAATTCTAGTTGAAAGTCGACCAAAAAACTACTGCAACATGGCTGATAGATCGAGGTTTTTTCTTAAGTTTACAACTCAATGATCTGATACAGTTCGAGTTCACCAAACTGTAACCCGCCAAATTTTCCAAGCTTTTAATTTTTGTGTATTTGGCAAATAACTTCGACTCGTGAAAATTAAAATCACCACAACAATTTGATTAGAAAAACTTTGCATGTAATTCGCAAAAAAGCACAATTTTTTTCCTGAAATGTTTGCTTTTCGTAAAAATAATTAGGTGCGCAAATTCGGCGGTTTGCAGTTATAGCCAAACCCATGGAAAGTCAAAAACCTGGGGCAAGCAAGTCAAATGTCATCATCTTCTAAACCCATGCATTTCGATACAAGTAGGAAGCATATTTTATTCAGGGCTTTTCAACTACTTTAAGCAGCTTTTAGGGAGCCGAGCAGCTACCCTCGTTGATTAATTTGCACTTCTAATCACCACAAGAGGAAAGGCATTTCAATGTCCGACTCATAGATGGAGCCATCCCAACTATCACTTTCTGCATAGAAGCTATCGCTATCGTCGTCATCCTCATCTAGGTAATTCGGTACCTTCAGCTTTGTCTTGCAATGCGGGCAGTGCAGCGGACACCGCACTTCATCCTTGGGAACGCTCATGACCCCACAAGCTGCCTTGACAAGCCCAACACCACCAGGCGGTGCTGCCATCTCGCTCCAAGAATTCTCCTTCCGATTGAATTTGAACAGAGTACAGGACGGCCAGTTGGATTTACTAACCAAGCCACCGAGCACATATAGATCAGTGTTGTACGTCACCACCGAGTAATTCTGCAGATTTTGCTTGTTCGGAAACGGGGGTAACCCACGTCGACACGTTCCCCACACGAGTTTCTTCATGTCGAACCAATGGCTATGTCGCTTCCCTGGCGTCTCCAGATACATCCTGTCCCCCTCAAGATACAACACATCCCCAAGACGCCCTCCTTTCGAATAATCTGTTAGCGTTTTTGAATCTGTTTTGTAAACAAAGAAATGGTTTTTCTTCCCCCCAGTCCGTTCTATTATAACCTGAATGAAAACTTTCTCATAGTACGCGATTGCTTTGGCGGAGACGGTCACCTTCAGGTTAGGCAAGTCCAGCAGACGTTGAAGATGACATGAGTCTTGCATCGGAATATGGAGCGGGCTGTTTAGGTCATAGGACATGAGAAATATCTGAGCATGAAGACGGCGTACGCTGACAAGCTTTTTATCCTTACTGAAAGCACATGAATAGACCTCATCTGTGGCTCGGCGCGGCTGCTCATTCAATACCTGATTCCAGCGATTCTTCACATCGTGAGGTGTCAGTTTATACATGGACGCATAGAGGGAGCCACCGTCTTTTCCGCACATGTAAGCATCGCCGTTCATGATGGCGACACCGCCGACCAAGTTACGAGGCATGGAGATAAACTGACTCCATTTATCATCCTCGATAACGTATGCATAGCAATTTGAAATCCGTGAACCTAGATAGGCCGAGGTCTGGCCGCCGGGAACAAGAATCACAGCCTTCTCTGTAACTGACGGATCAAACTCCCCTGCCCGCACCAATTTTTCATAATCCTTGAACAGTTTTCTACACGATTCATACTCGTTCACAAAGCGGCAGCGCTTCACCGCCAGAATACCAACCTCGGATATATCCTTCAAATCGAGACAAGCAAACAACCGCGGGAATTCATCGATACGATCCTTACTCACTTCAATCCAGCGCATGGCGAGGTTGAAGAAGTCCATTGCCTTGATGTACTTCAAGTGTTCATCACTCATCAAACTGATGAGAGAATCGGCGGTGACCTGAAGTATGTCGTCCCCCTTCATGACCTTTTGGAAGTTGAGACGCAGAAGGTCGTTACTCCGCTCATACAGCGCGTCAATGTTATACATATCTCCCAGTATACACATCGTCACGCAGTTCTCGACTGTCAGGCTTACTTCAGCCAAGTGAATAGCACACTGCGTCTTCAAACCATCGAGTTGAATATAATCAGCGACTTTGATAAGGTCCTTGAACTGATCCTCCTTCACTGTGATGCGGCCGACATACATGAACTGGAAGGCTAACTTTGCGATCTCGGACGGGACGATCTTCAGGTCCAGATTGGCTGCAATAAAAATGGTATGATGAGAGATGGATGGTTTTCACTTTCATGCATAATTCATGCATCATCTTGCAGTACATGACAACCAATAGCGTTGTGACTATCATTAATCGCCAGTTGTGTTTCAAAAACAGTCGTGGGCAACTCCTGCACCACATTTAGTGGTTTTGTGGGATATGTTTTGTTTTAATCTAACAAAACATGAGTTTGTGTCCTGGATTTCACTGACCTCGGGATAAAATCAACTATAAACATAAACATTCTCTGATACCTGACATAGACAAACATTTTAAACTTGACTTTGACAGTGAAAATTGAAGAAACAAAAGTTTTTATACACGCGGTATAGCAGACTTTATTGAACCAATACCTACAAAAAGATCATTTGAAAAAATCTTCTTACCAGTGTATTTCTCACGCAGACCGCTGTCATACAATGCCTTGAAGTATGGACATGTCAGAAGCACGCACCAATGAGCTCGAAAAGTCTGGAAAGTAAGAACAATATAACTAACTTTCACTTTCATCATAGAATTTTTCAAAACATTCAAATGTAGCCCACTGACATGACCATTTATTGGCGAACTCTTTAAAAGGCAGAATTTCAGTTTTTTTCTAACTTGCCCAGTAAGCAATTAGGGGTCTAATCATGCCACTAACAGTTCTTCTAAGGCAACTAGGGGTTGAATGGTACATTGTGTATATGATTTCAGATGACTTCAAATTTGCTGAGTAATCAACTTGGGACTCGACTGGTACCATATTCAGCTGTTTTCTTATACATCTAAATAACCTGGGGCTAACATTACAAGGGTCAACTATTGACGTACCTGTCCACCGTCCAACTTGATTGAGACATCACAAACCTCTGCCTCCTCCTCACACTGCTGCCAGAGAGTGTTGAACACATGGTGCTCGTCACGATAAGATCGACTCACAGGAAACGACATCCTCCAGCTCTCCTAAAAACACTTGAATCTGAAAGATAAGAAGGCTTAATATCTCAGTTTCGGCCATGGCCCTTGTACTTGTTGATAAACAAATTCTTGTCTCCGAACGGTGACCCTTGTCATTATGTCAAATGACGTCGGACGGTCCCCCCAAATCAGTGTGGTAAAATCCTAACTTGAGACGTGGTCTACTTTTTTTACCAGTAGGCCTAGGTTAGCTGAACCAACCATGCATATACTGCAGTCCACGTAGGCTACTGCATTTACTGTACGATCTACAGTGCGCGTGCATTTAAATGCACTGTCTGCAACTTGTAAAGCATGAAAGCACGCAACGCAGTCAGCTTTCATTTTCATATCCACTTAAAACCCCTTCATCATCCAATTTTAACAGGGAATTTCGTTATCAATCAGCTAATGACAATGCCTATACTTTCATGTTTTTTCAAAACGGTGTATTTATGTTAATTACCATAAAATAACATCAGAAATCAGTGATTTATCACCGAGGATGACTTTGGTTTCCTGCAATGTTGACATCCAGAATCAACATGGCGGATTCCCGCGTGTACGATGCGAGCGCCACAAGGAAGGGAAACGGAAACTTCTGAAACTGCCAAAGTTCACAGGCGGGAAATTTAAAAAGCGCTACTGCGTGATCTGTGGCGCAGGTTCGAATCCCACCTGGGAATTTTTAAAATCCTTTTTTACTTTTTAAAAGGAAATATTTAGAAAACTGGTTCTGCTCCTGGACCAACATCCTTGACAGTACATAAGAATGACTCAAGTCATGTCTTTGCAAGTTTTATGAAAAAAAAAAAACTATCGAAAGAGCCTTTACTTATATAGCCTCCTCCATTTATTAGTTAACGATATATCTATTAAAGACAGTTCACAGCCTTGCTGCCACAGAGATAATGTTGACACCTGGCCTGTCTGAAAGGAGACATCACGACCAGGCCACACAAAAGACAATTCGCAACCTAGCTGTCACACTATGTTTTCGCATTGTATCACAGCCACGTCTCATTCTTATGATAGCACACCCGGTGATGAATAAATGAGATAGAAAAGTGATTTGTTCAAGGTTACTTGATGACCAATCAATTATATATCCGAGTGACTTGTCTCAGGTCAAACTCTGGCCCTGCAGGAACAGCGAAAAGTAGGCCTAACCCCGGATCTCCACAGGATGACTGTAGATTTAACCATCAATAATAAGACAAGACCGATTTAACCACTGTTTACTCTATGTCACCGTCCTTTTGGACCGCTGTACATATGCACCTTGTTTGTTGATTGATAGAGACAGGGATTACCTCATTAATTGTGAAACGTAAAGAGGGCTGACTTGTCCCGTACGCGGATTACCTCATTAATTGCTCAGCTACACAAAATTGCCGAATAATTACACCGGCTAATGATGGTCATACTAATAGTAATAGTCCACTGCCAGATACAGGTTGAAGGCCTACAAGTATACCACCGAGTGATCGGGCAGTTTGTTTGTGACACATAACCACAGGCCCTTTCACATAGCACCCCCCCCCCCCCCAAACATAGGCCAACGAATGGGCAGTAACAAGTGAAGATCATTTTTGACACCATCCCCTCCCTCCAGTCAAGACAGGTGGAGAACCCTTTTCCCCCCCCCCCCCCACCCCACCCCCAGACTGGTGAAGAACCCTTTTGACGCCACCCCACCGACCCCAGACTGGTGGATAGCCTTTTTGTCACCTCCCCACCCCCTCTAGACTGGTGGAGAGCCCTGACACCATCCCGCTATCCCCATCCAGACTGGTGGACAGCCCTTTTTGACACTGTCCCCAACCCCCAGACTGGTTGAGAGCTCTCTCAACACCATTCCTCTCTTTGGAGTGTCACGGCCGACGCGTGGCCAATCTCGATCATCATCATCATTGAGCAATTGTGCCGCGTTAGCCCAGAGCTCAGAGCGTCGGACTGGCATGATCGAGGTAGTGGGTTCGAATCCTGTCACGAGCTTTTTTTGGTTTATAGTTTTAGGTTTTTCAGTATGTTGATTGACACCCTTACCCTCGTGAAGCGGTGCTGTGTTGCGAAAGCAATAGTGGCAAGATGATAAAATGATTCGATGTGAGGAATGCTATACCTTACATGCATTGTACAATTACTTTTTGATAGCATCAAAGCAATTAGTATAGGTCCAGTTGGACCAGGCCGTGTCAACAGAAACAGAACCGCGCCCTGGCCGCCTTGTCGCCCCTTCAAGGAGTATAGGAATTCACCATTTGTGAATACAAGCCCAAAATTATTTGGTGAAATTTGCTGGTAGGACTCCTTATCCTTCTGCATGGACAGGTGTGAGAAACTAGTGCGCGCGCAGCTAATCGCTAATCCGACCGAAGTTGTACGAAGTAGAGAAGCGTTAAATAGATATTAACGGAATTACTCTCTAGCGGAATAGCGTTAACTAACGGAATTACTGATTAAAGGAACTAAATGCTGTTTCCCGTTAACGAGAAGAAATAGCGTTGAACGGGGACCTGACACAACAGCTCGACCCTGCCACAGAGAAGACAGTTTGTAATGTATGCTGTCTTCTGATTGAGTCTTGTGTGTGTTTATAGGCAACTCTGTCTCCCACCTTCCCGACATTGTAAATTTGAGCAGGAGCCGTTGCGACCTAGTAAAACAAAAGGCTCAACTCAGGCATTTGTGTTCCGTTTTCTTTTTAGGAATGCAGGGGGTAGGAATGATCCGCAGTCGGCTTAGTAAGACGTGAGCGCGTCACAGCAGGACGCCATAATTAATCATCAACAAAATCAGCGCGATAATGGATTTATTTCTGCCTGATTTTTCGTCATTACACTGGGTGGAATATTTTTACTGCTGAGGCCTATTCAAGGGCATAAAAACTCAAGCTAAGTGCACGATTCTATTGCACCCTTATGTCTTATTTATTTAAAGACTTGGAGATAATGCGCGTGTTGTGTAAAAGATTACCGGGTATCTGAAGATAGTGCGTTCTGATTTTTTGTAATATTATATCCGAACTGGTAGGACACCTAAGGTTTTCGTCTTTTTTATAACTGACTAACTTTCTTTTCTAAAGATTAAGACATTAGCAATTTAAATTACAGCCAATAGACCTATAGTAAATGTCTAAAATTGGTATCCTACAGTCAAGTCATTTCATATAGAAGACAGTCGGGGTTTGCTGGACGACAAATTCGCTTGTTTTCGTGACGACGTTGGCGCTACACAAGGTAAGATATCCGGTCAAAGCCTGCTTTCACCCTCCTTACGAGGAGGCAATATTGGACTTTGCCTATCTGTTGTTTTTTTCCATTTCCCTTCTTGAATGCGACTTTGGCCATTCCTTAATTGTTTCAGAGAGACAGGCCAATAGTTAGAGGACAGGAAACTGGTAACTAACTAAAAACTAGTTCACCAAGATGCCGACCAAGACCTACCCCAACAAGGAACTCAACACAGAGCGGAGAGAGTACATAGAAAATACAGTGACAAGGGCCAAGAAGGATTATAGGGACAAGACTTTACCGAAGTGGGAGCGCACTGCCATCCGGGCTCAGCACGTGTCAAACTCCGAGGTGGGTAAGGTCATTGCGAGGTCCAACCCAAATGAGACGAAGAACTACCACACTAAGTTACAAAAACTTGAATGGGACAGGCGAAATCGCGAGCAGGAGCTTTTCTGGAAACAGAGACAGTTTTTCATTAAGAGGATTTTCGATGAGAATTCGCAGATCAGGTAAAACCCGACTTGTTGTGTTAGGGTGATTGTGTTCCTCAAGTGTGGCCTAGTGCCTACCTTCTTCATTACTGTCAGTAATTACCCCTTACAGATCTACATCCCCACACATCAATGACTCCTTTTTGCGTTGACTGAGCTGTTGTGCCACGTGACACCTCACTGGGATATCAGGCTGTGTGGTGTGTAGAACATGACAACGTGATGATGTCGTCTGCTCAAATGTGAATCATGCTTGATGTCTTCTCCTCAAATGGTTGTGGTGGATGCCGAGTACTATGATCGCGATTTTCCTTTTTCAGATTCAACAAGGCAAGACAGAAAACTTTCGTGGAAGAACCTTCAAAACCTCAAAAAGATAAAAGACCCGAAATGTTCAATAGAGCCAAAACTGAGGTAGGTTGTGCCTTTGTCCTCTTTTGGTGAAGGTTGTGGTTGAAGTGTTGTACACCCGCTTTGCCAATAATCCACAAAAATAGACTTTGTTATTAACTGTAAAAATGTATCTCCTACTTCCCGATAAGTTACCCAAGGTAGAAGTGATCAAGTTTAACTTCACTACAAATAAACCTCGTTCCATTTTCCAGGCCGATTTCATGCCTGGAAAACATAACCCGGGTGAAGCTAAAATGTTCATCGAGATGACCAATGACCGCTCTGCCATTCCGAGGAGCCCACTGATCAAGAAACGCAGCAGCAACGCCTCGGAGCCAGCCGACCCAAGTAAGAGCACAACCCAACTAGCCACTTACTATCCGAGGACAAGGAGCCTGAGCGTCTCCGATAGCGGTGCTAGTCAGGTTGCAGTGTCATATAACATGGGGATAGGGAGCGTACCTGAGATGACGAGTGACCAAAGCCTCCCCAACGCTTTCAGTAACATTTTGAGGAGAGACGATCCGAGTTCAACAACAAGATGGGAAGGAAAATTGAGTGATATTTCAGAGAATGATAGTGCTCGTCTGACCATGGAAGTGGAGTCCGATTTGGATAGAGGTGGTCGGAGAAAAGGTTCGAATGAGGATGGAAACCTCTCAGATAGTTTCAACCACTCTTCCTCCACGCGCATTAAGGGAATCAAATGGAGTGACAACCAGTCCGGTGGATCACCAAACGATCCAATTGCAAATGACCCGACTTCCAGTGGAATCCCAATGTGTTCCAATGGACTCCCAGTGGTTCCCAACGGGTCATTTCCCGTCCCGTATGTTAGAAAGACTCAGAGCGCCGTCTTTGAACGTAATAACCTTGATAGGAAATACAGTTTTGTATCAAGCAGTTCAGTGCAGGGACTAGGCACGAACGAATCGTCTGCTAAATTGCCGCAGATCAACACGGGAATTCGTAACCAATTATTGTCAACAAATTCAAAGGCAGACGGTAAGCCTGACTCCAAAGGAAGAGCAAGCTGGACGCATGCGTTGGTGATGCTCAAAAGAAAACAGTCACGGAGTTCTATGTTCGAGTCTGAAGACGAGACGCTACCTGATTTCGCGACTGTAGTTCAGAGGGTTCTAAGGTCTGTTGGTCGGGCACAGAACAAAGGAGAACTGCCCGAGTCTGCTGGAAGAGATAGCCCATTATCCAGTAATGAGGTTCCAAGGTAATGGCCAACCTGTCTCTGAGACAAGCCAGGTAATGGCCAACCTGTCTCACGGACATGTTAATGGTCAGCCTGTCTCTGAGACTAGGTAATGGCCAACCTATCCATCACAGACATGTTAACTCTGTTAGCCCTATGACCGTGTAAACACGGATTTCATAACATTTCCCAGATTCTGCTACCGCATATACACGGTGACGCCGAAACCAGTTTCTCGTTCATCATTGACGATCTCAAATGCGATTGGAGAGCCATCTACAGGTTGCCACTCAAACTAATAGACTTCTGGGCTTCAAGTAAAAAATCACAGACGATATTTGGTTTGTTTTGGGTCCACAGGGGGGCGTGGGTGTTGAATCTGATTTTGTGACGGCCGTTACCATTAGTCAAAGTCAAAGGTCAAACAATTTTCCAGACAGGTTAACAGTGACAGTCAGCTCGTCTCTAATACAAGTATTAGAAAACGTCAACAAAATAAAATAAGACCGATATGACTTTACTTAATGACTGATGTTCAACTTTATTTATAACATCTACTAGAATAGATACAGTATCGAAATCACAAGTAGACTCATATTCATTCTGTATACACATTAGATGAAGGTACCGGTTTACCTTAAAAAATACATGCTTACCACAAGAGGAAGTCGACACAAAAGAAACAGTCAAAAGACTAGTTCATTTTGAGGGGTGTAAGGCCATGTGTAGTTTATTTTTATTCCATTATACCCCTCTTACAATAGAATAGGAGGACCTGGTTTCTTTTGCGATGTAAAGGTCAACCAATATCTTAACCCAACACGGATGGTGTTCAAATAATAAGCACTAACGCCATAAACCCCATTGATTCAATTGCCTTGGCACAGATCATGGGGCTCTAAAGGAGATGCTCGAAGCTGGAGATGTCACCAATGGGGGGTTAATAGTGATGGCTCTCCCAGTCGAGGCCTTTGATAATGCTAGTCTGTGAACATATCTGGCAACCTCAGTTATAAAACCAAGAGCGGCTGTGGGTATAGAGGCTTGAGAAAGTGATGAGGCACAGTGAAAAAATTCACAAGATCTTCAGCTTTGTGCCACACAAATCATTTACGGATTAGAACCAGTTACGGCATTCACAGGCAAAGAAGACTTTGTTCAAACTATTGGGAGACTTTATCTTACCCTCTTTGATCTATCCCACTTGTTAGGCATTGAAATTTGACAGAAACGACCCGCTGCCATAGCCCCTGTATATAGCACTCCAGGTGTCACTCTCAAAGAAAGATTATAAGCAGCTGCCAGGCAGGGCATTTTAAGTTACACAAAATTGCCAATAGGTGTCTCTTATCTTACAGTACATTGGCAATACTCATGTTTATACGCCACATATTTTCATCATCAGTCCAAACCAGGATAGCCCAGCTTCTGCAGATAATCCTGCTTTAACATGCTTGGAGTGAAGTCTTGTGACTTCAGATTTAATACATGATCAACTACCAATTCTTATAACATGGCCTAACTAAAAACACAACTATTTGTTACAGGACTTGCACCCTGAAGAGACAATTCCCCAGCTTGCGGAGAATCTGGCAAACCTTCCAACTTGCCGAGCTGGCCTGCCATGGGAGAATGCGCAATAAAATGGCCTAGTGCTTACCTATAAGGAAGTTCTTCAAGCATGCCTTGCATTACCTACAGATCAAAACGCACCTAATTTCGGCCAGTGGATCATGAACCAATTTTGAGTGTGCACTACAGATAAGAGTAACCCACTGGTTATTTAATGCATACCATGTCATACTGTCATCGTTACAAGATGGACCCTGGTTGATAGTTGAATAGATTTACCAACTGCACTTTTTTGCTGTTTTTCATGTGAGGCATACATTTTCCCAGGCCTCTCCGAGACCCCCTTCAGGGCAGGCTGCTTGGTGAGTTAAGAGGCCTGGTCACTTGGGGGACTGCTTCCCCAGGATGACTTAGTCATAACTTGTTCATTTCTCTATATATAACTTTGTACACGTACAATAAGTTTCACAATTTTACATGAATGAATTGAAGTAAACTTGGTTCACACATATTGCATATTTGCACATTGTCTTGGAAGGGACAGTAACATTGAGCTATGACAAGGGTGCGAGGTAATGCTCTTTATCGCCAACAGGTGGCAAAATTCTTCATCGTGCACACACAGTGTGATTTTAGGTGCAAGAGTGTATAAATGCTGAAATGTACATTCTTGTTGAGCGAATTTTTTATGCAACAACTGGCCTGAAATTGCAAAGTTTCACGGAATATATGCGGTCTTTGGTTTTTGACAGGAAGGTTTCTAGATTTGCCTTGGAAATACATGTAAATGTAAAGCACTTTAAGAATGTTGTACATTATAAAGCACTTTATAAGAATTAAGTGTTCATTAGCTGTACTTGTCCATATTACACCCAATATTGCTGTCCCGAACAAAACTTGGTTTATACTTGGACTGACCACTGAGATCAGAACCTGTTAACACACTTCATTTACATATACACAGTACTTTTCTCTCTTTAGAATAGACGGCTACTAAATAAACCAACACAGGGACAAGGGACATTTTGTTTATTGGCAAATTCGTAACAACGTGAAGCGCCCATTGAAACCCACCCAATTTGAACCTAAAGGAGATGTGTTTCAAGATAACGCCAGGGTGACACTCTACTCGTCCTGTTCCTGTATGAAGAGGAGTTCTTGAATGCATCCGAAAATATACACAATCATTCTACCAACTGTATACATACATATCACATTATACACCTGCAACGCCCTCTACACAGGAACATTGTAACTGTAAAATGCCAGCCGAGCATTGTCTCTTGAAACTCCTCCTTTAAATTCCATTCTGTCGGATTACTGGCTTCACTAAAATTAGCAAGTTCATCAAATATAATTTGCATAATCAAAGAGCATAATAACTTGAACACAGCTCAAAAACTCTGGGATCGTCACTTTTTAACACGGTGGGATTGATATTTGGAATGACTGTCATTGGAAGGTAACCTATTCTCCTCTTCCTACCCTAGACAGGAGGGGCCTGTACATTAAAACCTGTCGCAAACTAGTGATTTTTGCAAAAGCAGACTGGTGGTCAACTACGGGCAAATTCATGACTTAGGACTGGTTAGGGGTAGAACTGACTGCGTAATACAAGAGTATCTACCAAAATGCATTTCACATGTAAACAACTGTTAAGATTATCGGTTGTGGGAGCACCTCACCGTAAAAAAGGGAGACTTGCTTGGGTTATAACCGATGTATTCGACAACCCAAAGGATTTTATACAAGGTATGACTAGGAGATTTCTGTAACAATAGAATGTGTTTTAATTGTCTGTACAAACATTGCACACAAGTGGAAAAGTTGGCAGTTCTCACGGTAATTGACTAAGTTATTTCAAACAGGCATATTGCTGAGAATAATACTATAATTGCCACTTTCCTCAAGCGCAAGAAGAACTAATTTGAGACTTCCTGTCATGTGACAGGTTTTGACCAATCAAAAACCCTGTACTCCTCATGGCTAATTTGTAGCTGAGCAGGCACGATACGTCTTTTCTGATTGGGTAACGTCTGAAAAAGTTTTGAATTGTTAGATTTTGAAATGGTGGGTCATTTTGTGGGAGGAGCAAAACATGACAGACATGAGGATAATAAACAATGGGAAAAACCGAATACCACCAACACCAAACTATAAGCGATATTAGGCTTTAGATTTTGATTGACAATGAAGCTTTTTAAAAGTGACGATAAAATCAGGATGAAATCACGAGAAAAATTACTCACTGGAAGTATAACAGGTATTACGCAACCATTACATGGTCTTTAATCAGTACACACAAACAAAACCACCAGTCATGTGCTGATGCCATATTCGATGAAATCAATATTACAGGTCACACACGGTATACCGCCAAATTTTTGTGAAAAAAATTTAATTGAAAAAATCCCTTCTCTGCGTTTTTTGGAAAATTTACCCTGGTAATGAAAAAGCTTAGAATTTAAATTTTTTTGCGATTTGTGAAAAATATGAAAAAAATTTAATTAAAATTTTTTTGGGCAAATTTTGTGAAAAAAGGGTTAATGTGAAAAAAATTAAAATAAATGAAAAAAAATGAAATTTTAAAAATTTTAATATTTGGCATACTACGAACTTTCTTTCCATCTTTTCAAATAAAAAAATTAAGAATTTCATTTTTTGGCGAAATGTGTGAAAATTAAACACTTGCGATCATAAGGTGGTTTACAGTAACACAGCATATTTTATGACCTATGACCAGGAACTTTTTGGCAATGCACATCACATCACGACTAGATCCCACCTACAGACTAAAGCTCCATCAACAATCACAAAATATACACATATCAACATATTTCATAAAATTATGATAATAAATGTAACAGACGCTATAATATCACATAAAGAAAACAATATTTACAAACAAATTTTCTACAAAACAATCGTTTATGAAAACCAATTATCAACAAGAAGCAAAAACAAAACAAATACTGAAAACCACCGAAATTTTGTGCAGTTTTCTTTTTGCGATCTGCTAAAGTGTTTCCCGCCATAACTCCTTAAAGCATAACTGATAACAGCCTATTGCTCAGTGACTCTTGTTTGCACACACATGTAGGGACTAGCCATGCTGCATTTCTGACCTTTCTGTCTGAGAGTTTGATATTCTAATGTTCAGTGTATTTTTACTCAAAATCTTTGATTTTAGTGAAAAAAGTAGCAATTTGCCACAAGACATTCCAGTAACTTGTGTATCACAAGGCCAATGAAATCAAATGACTCGTTTCTTATCAATGCCTGCATGCGTTTCTTGCCCCGCACCAAAAAATGTTCATCATCAATAATCTCTAACCGAGAGCTATGTATGTGTATGTCAATTAGCCATCTTGTAAAGTTGTGTTGATCTTGTTCATTTTGGTAATGACTTCCCTTTGGAACAAACATTTGCACAAAGTTTTCTTCAAAAAGACAAGAAACAAGTCATCTAATTTCATTGGCCTTAATTGCATTCTACGAGACTGAATATTAGAACTATGTACAATGTATATAGTAAAGAGGAATGAAAGAGAAAGCTAGTCTACCAAAAACTAGTATGAAACATGAGTGATGGATAAAAATATACACAATGATTAATTCTCATTCGAGTAATTGTACCAACTATTCATTCTAAGTAATAAATAATGCACAGATGCCCTTGTTTAAGATATATACGCTAAAAATAACGATGGTTTATGATGTGATGTCTTTCTAAGCTCTGCTATGCTACACCAAGGTAAAGGTCAAAATAGATCATTGTACAAGTGTAACGATCTAATAGATCATTGTACAAGTGTAACGATCTGATAGATCATTGTACAAGTGTAATGATCTGATAGATCAGTGTACAAGTGTAATGATCCAATAGATCAATGTACAAGTGTAATGATCGAATAGATCATGTACAAGTGTAACGATTTAATAGATCAAAGTACAAGTGTAATGATTTAATAGATCAATGTACAAGTGTAACGATCTGATAGATCATCGTACTAGTGTACCAATCCAATCTAACCCTGACACGCGATGTAGTTTACAAGTAAGACAAACAGATGTAACGTACAGACAGACAGACGCTTGAAATTGTTAGAAAAATCTATACAAGTACTTATACAATATACATATGATTTGTACATTACAACCATGCATATTTAATAGAGTAATGAGGCACAATGTGTTTTGCCACAAAGAGCAAAACAGGTTTCATTTTCAATATTGAATCAGACAATTTGCCAAATTTAAATCGAGAAACTTTCAGACATGGCTCATGACATTTAGTTAAGACCTGCCACCAATAAGACTGTTAGTTTGAAACGACACACAGAATCGGAAACTTTCCAAACAGTCGTCACTTAACAATACAGATATGTATTTAGGCTTTGTCTACACTGTGGTGCAGTGATAGTATAATGTATGCACTTTAAGTACAATTTTACATTCAATGGTGTAGTGCGTATGAGCATTTATAGTATTCGATTCCCGACAAAGTTTCATCCGACATTTTACAAAGTGCATCCTGGGAATATATTCAGATAATGCCGTCGTCAGGCAAGGGTTCGCGCATCCGTTTATGTGCAGCTCAATTTTTCGGTAACCTAGGCAACATCGTACAAAACCTACCTAAACAAACCAATCAAAAATTGGCAAACTTCAAAACCTCACGAAATAACTTGAAATGTTTCTCTATGACATCCTGTACACTGGTGTTAATAAGTTGCTATGATTTGCATCTGGAGCGATCCCAACTCCTTTAATGTGGTTCGTGATCATTATGGGCTGTCTAGTCCGAGTCTGAGCTTCCTCCGCCCCGCGCTGCTCCGTTGCTAAGGAAGGTCGTCTTGGTGGCAACACCTCCTCCCGTTACCGACTGCGTCGCCTCCTCCACCTGTAGCCGGCTGCATATCGTCTCGTACGTCTTGCTATTTAACGAGTTTTCTGGGACGCCTTGCAGCTCAAAGTCGGTGAACAGTTTCTGAAGAAAAGAGAACACAGTTTTCAATAAATTGCTGTCACACTTTAGAGAGGAATTTAAAGGAATAACAGAGTATTAAGGGGAGCATTACCAAGCTGCTGGCTGCTCAGTCACCTTCCACTCCACAGTATTAGTTTCCATCATCATGTATTGATGACGCACTGCATGGCGGTGACAAAATGGCTACAGATACTGCCTGATTTCCAATCTTGAAAGTCTCAAAACTTACCTTTACGATGATCATCAAACAGGCTAACTGATACGGATGCAGTGACAGATCGAGACGGTCCGTCAACCAGTCGCACACAGACTTCAGCTGACCAGAATACCATTGCTGCAACAAGAAAGGAAATCATCAACGTAGATCTACGTTTTTCACGCCGAAACGTCCGGTGCCTAAAATGTAGTAGTACGTCAATGAACAGGTGCTCCTGTCTACAAGGCCTTCGAACCAGGATATGAATGACTGAAATGGAAAATACATTAAGCCACTAGTTTTGACTACGGAGATGTCATTCATTGTAACAAGGCAGAATTGAACTTACCTCGAAGATGTTGAGAATGTAGAGTTCGTCTGTGATCTTCTGTCTAAGCTGTTCAAGGTTACCCCTCATGAAATCGACATACGATTTGCCCAATTCATTCACCGGTTTCTGAAAAAGAAAGGGGTAGGTTAAGAGTAATGAAATCTCCTATTCGGGGCCAACCTACAAACGTTCCCCAGTCCAAATTAACATACTTACTGCCAATGAGAGAATGGATGAGAAGAAACTGCCCTCGTCGTACCGTGCAAGCTTGGCCAGAACATTATCCAACACGCTCAACAACTGTAAAGAAAAAGTAGGGCAATGTCAAGGAACGTGAACAACTACTGGATGAAGTGTTTCAACACTCTACTCAGGTAAAATCTGATGATGTCAATTACACAAAAGACTTGGAAATTACTCATCTAATTTGCTCAGCATCCTGAAGGTTGATGCTTTTTTGCTGGTTTTGCTTCTTGCGGGCTTCAAAGATGTCGTTTTTAGATCGATAAAAGTTAGGCAATCCGAAGGTCCGCTTCATACCTTCTCGACTAGAGTTTTGTTCATCTGTAATTGCACCTTCTCTAAGAACTCATCTATCTTGGTGTGGTACTGATGCTGAAAGAGACAAAGCATGAAGGAATTATCTTTTTAGATCTGAAGTGCAAGGACAGTGCAAGGACCTTTGCGGGGGCGGGGCAATCACACTGGCTAGCCTGTGGATGGGTGACCAGGAAACATTTCAACTGGCATCTTTCTCATTTCACTATATGTTTACGGACACTGGTGCAGTGAGGTGCTATAGTAGCTCCTGCCTATGCTGAATCTGTCCGAAGGGAAGGATGATGCAGCGTACTCCCCAGCACAAGAGATGTTGAACCATCTACTTTTGGATGACCGAGAAATCTAACCCTGACTCACCATATCAGCGCCGCTGTCGAGTGCACAGAGCTTGAAGCCTTGGTTCTTACAGTCGATGATGACATTCATCATGACGCAGCACTCGGAATGGAAGATAAAGTCGGTACCCTTGCCACCCTTCTTGAGCCAAAGCTCGAAAGCTTTCAGAGTCCTGAAGAGAGAAAACGAAATTGAAATAATAACATAATCTTGGAGTATAGCACATGTGCGCAGAGTCACTTTTTACTTCACTTTATTTCTCAATCTGCTTGGACAATGTACAATGGCAATATTCATGTACCTTTTCCCAGCAGCTTCTATCATGTCGGCTGCCATCAACTTGAGTCGGTGGTCAAGATGCTCTCCAAAAACTTCCTCAGGCCAATGTAGATCGCGGATGAACGACTGCAGGGCGTCTAATTTCCATAACATATCTTCTGATGTTGCACAACCATTCCTGAAATGTTTATGAGCGACTATGAAAGCCTGTCAAATGAAAAATGCTTATCCAGAAAGGCTTGTCCAGTAACACATCAACCAAAATGATTTTACAATTGATGCATTCAGACCATTGTAACTGCTAGAACTGATATATGCTTGGTAGTCTGGCCAGATGCTATAGGGCGTCGAGCCAGATGCCTTGCAGACGGGCCAGATGCTTTGCAGTCGGACCAGATGCTGGGGAGTCAGGCCAGATGCTTGGCAGTCGAGACAGATGCCTGGCATTCATACTAGATGCTGTGCAGTTGAGCCAGATGCTTGGCAGTTGGGCCAGATGCTTGGCAGTTGGGCCAGATGCCGGGCCAGATGTTGGGCATAATGTTTTACAAAGAAGGAAAATGACAGAAGCGAGAAAATACTTCAGCGATTAGAAGACCAATTGACAAAATAATGTGACCCATCACAGCAAAATGGGTCACAAATATGCAAAGATTGAGAGGCAAAATGTTGACTGGAGACTCATCAGTATAAAATGCAAAATATGGTTTCCTGATTCTTGTATATATCCAATACTTAGAAGCTCAAAAGAATGAATTATTCAGTGCTGAACAGGTCAAGATAACTTTCAAGAATAAGTTTCAGGAAATTTCGATTAAGTCTGATCTTCAGGCAAGGAAACTTGATACAGCTTGTGCATAATGAAATAAGTGACATAAAATAACATTGATGAATCCTGGACTTACTCATTCAAAACACCTCTATACAAGGAAAAAATATCAGTAAGATATAAGATATGAAGGGAGGATGGCATTGGATAGTCTTTCAAAATTTCGTCCAACCAAGTTATCATCCTTTTATGAACCGTATCCAATCAAAATCTTTGAATATTTTCGGTCAAAACAAAAGTCATCGGCAGGATCTTTCCACTCATCCATATCTATTTCAAACAAGTAAGTCTTGATAACAGCAACTGTAACCTGGCCGAGGGCTTAGTCCACTTGGCCTTTTCTTGGCAGAAGGAGATGGCCTGCGCTGTTCTACCTACCCCTGTGGGTCCCACTTCTCCTTCTCGAAACCTTTGTGTATCGACTGGGCAATTGACGACTCCATCAAGTCCACGTATCGTACAACTTGTGGTGCAAACACGTCCCGCAGATGATTGTGGAACTTCCCACCATTCAAATTTTCTGAAAAATGGATATTGGCAGTTGAGAATGATGGTCAAGGTGAGGTGAACTGGGCAGCCAGATATCACAGGAAGGTAAAACTTTTGGTCGCAGAGAGACCAAAGAATGTCCCCATACAGAGGTGTCCGCTTAGGGATTTTCCACTGAACATGAAACCACCTGACGGATGTTCATATCGAGTAGCTTTATGCCCATCTGGTGACTGCTGCCATGTGCCATGATTCCTATACCTACCATCATTTCTTAGATAGTCATTGAGTAACTGGAACAGCGGGAAGCTGTCCCACGTGTCTGGCGGTTGTGACTCCAAGACGGCGTCCATGTCGACCGCAAACAAGGACCAGAAGATCTCGGCATGCTCGACGAGTAAGTCGCTGAACCATGCAAATGCCTGCGGGAAAAATAGACATGCAGTTAGTCAAGCTTTTGGTGAAATGATCAAGTGAGAATCGGGATGCGATTAAAGTGGGCGTTTTCTAAATTCTATGCTGACTTAGTCTTAGTCCAGAGAATGAAAGATTCCACGGCCATTGGTTTCTACGACCATACACCTTAAAGGCCAATGCCATTGGTGAACATTGTTTTTCTCCGTGCCACAAGTAAATAGAAACAAACATTGCTGCTGTGCTGTACAGAAACGAAATATGTCGATAATCTGACATATAATGTATATCAATAGTGGTGTAGAGAACATCAATTTTGAAACTTATACTCAATGTGTATTTACATAACTGAAAATCGACAAATTCAAATTTGAAATTTTGAATGAATGGTGTAGGCCTTTTAAATCTGCCAACAACGAATAGGGACTTGCTGCCCTTTAACACTATTCAGTCATGTTGTCTGAAGGCCAGGCCTCTTGGTGTTGAGTTAGCAAAACTAAATAGTATGAAACACCTAACATGTCCGCCTTTCAATCTTTAAGATAATTGATAACAACTGCTGACATAAATAATCGATCAAGAAATTAACATAGAGAAACCTTTCAGCAAAAAGAATTGTTTTGTACTTTTTGGAATGAAGTGTCATAGAAGTCTAAGTCATACCAAAGAAAATAAGTAACAAGGTATTTTGCCTAAATTTTGCCAGCAAACACCAGTTATCTTATCAAGAATGGTGTTTTACATCTCGGGCTGTGCATTGTCAGTAGCATGGGCAAACTCAAAACATGTCCCACTGTTCACTGAAATGAACAACTCACAATGCATAGCCGGAGACATGAATCACCACACGTTTTGAGGAAGTAAATTGTCAAACCAGCACTCCATTCTTACGATTTATCAAATAGACAGTTTCGTAATGAAGAAACATGGGGTTGATGGATTCATTTATCAACAAGACCAGTCTTTATATGAATACACCATCCATAGAGAAACAAAACGCAGATGCTACGTGAGAAAAAATTTGTTCCATCGAAATAGAAAATGGCTAAGTGCGTGTAGAGGTGGGGTCAAAGGTCAAGGTTAAGCCTAACACTGAGATGATAAGAAAATTTTGTGATATGAAAATAGAATTTGGAATTCAGTAGTATGTTAAATGCCCATCCAATGTTTGACCAGTTTGAGTCTTCAGGTCTTAGTTTAACCAGATTGGGTCTTCAGGTCTTTCTTTGACCACTTTGGGTCTTCAGGTCTTTCTTTGACCACTTTGGGTCTTCAGGTCTTTCTTTGACCACTTTGGGTCTTCAGGTCTTTCTTTGACCACTTTGGGTCTTCAGGTCTTTCTTTGACTATTTTGTGTCTTCAAATCCTTGTTTGACCACTTTGGGTCTTCAGGTCCTTGTTTGACCACTTTGGATCTTCAAATCCTTGTTTCACCACTTTGGGTCTTCAAATCCTTGTTTGACCACTTTGGGTCTTCAAATCCTTGTTTGACCACTTTGGGTCCTCAGGTCCTTGTTTGACCACTTTGGGTCCTCAGGTCATTTTTTAGATAGTTTGGGTCAGAGTCACAGATAAGTTTGTTTCTTTAACGAATAAAGTTGGCCTTTGGGCAGAAGCATCTTCAACCAGCAAATTAAGACCAACAACTAGGCGTGTTGACAACACCAAAATGCCATCTATAGGCAGCAAGAGTAATTGAAAACTTTGACAAATAAGGTCACATGAGAGTTAAAATAGCGACTAACTGAAACAGCCTGCGTACCTTTGTACCACGCTTGTGTGTAGATGGCGCTTAGGCCGTAAAATCACACAAAAATTATTTCAAAGCAACAGCCATGTTACTGTGAGACAACACTTAGATTTAGACTGAAGAGGAAAAAAAGAAAACGCACTAGCGAGAAAAAGATTGGAATGGGCCATTTCGTTTACTCCTAACTACAGAAAAACTGTGTTTGATAAACGTTTTCGAAGTCACATTTGAGAGTAATCTCTGGAGATGGATTTTGAATAGTTTAGTTGTAAATTCTGCACCGCTAATTTTGGAGATGCAATTTGCGTCCGTTCTGCAGTCAAATGTCGTCATCTGATGGCACATCATTGACTACATTGGGAAAGATTTAGGAAGGGACCGTGGGGACCAGGCGTAAGGGGTCTGGTCGGAGAGACCAACAAAGCCTTAAACTATTAACTGTGTCAGGTGCATATGAGCTGAGAGAGAGGAGCTTTGAGTGCCGGGCAGTGGTGGGTACAGTACTGCCCGGGGGTGACATCCCTCTTGGACGCGCTTATAAAACCTCTACTCAGGAAAGTAGCATTCATACACCTAGATTGTCATGTCACACATGACATGGTTTATCTCTAGGCAGTACCATGTATGCTATTGCTAGGCCTAGCTCAGTCATGGGAAACTCTCAGATTTCTATGTCACTTAGTTAGAGGGTACTAGCATGCTAAAGGTACTGTCCCGTCCTGCGTATATCACTCACAGAGTGACTGGGAACCAAGTACGTATCTTGTGTACGGATCGGGCGAAATTTACAATCAGGGATTGGTTAGAAGCATGCAAAGATCTACATAATAATTCATGCCGCATGTAAAAAATTCATCCTATTTTGTTTCAACATCACATCCAACTTAAAGGACAAATCCATTCAGAAACGTATCAGGTTTTAAACATCATGGTTTGCCACAACAAGATGGAAAACTTGGCATGTGATCAAAACAAAATAGGACATCTTATTACACTTGGCAAGAGGCACGAATGGCAACTCAACGATCCTTCCTCAATGGGGAGGTGCATTTATATAAAGAATAGGTTTGTAAAAGTTGAAAACACGCCCTGGCTAAAAATGAATGATCCCTATATAGTGTCATGCAGAAATTGTAATTGTAATAAACTGATTGTGACCTCACTTCTTATTGGTTGGATAACAGATTTGTGGTTGGATAACATCCTTTACGGTTGGATAACACAAAGTGTGGCTATAGATCTTTACTGATGTTTCCTGGGTGCGTATGGCATGTAAAGAGAGAGTGTCAAAGTCACACACTACACTTTTTCCTGATTTATTCGACAGAATTTCCACCCAATCCAACCTTTTCCCTATTAGTAATTTGGGAAGCCATTAGTATCTGGGCTTCATTTTGAAGTGAAACTCTTAAGGTGCCGAAATTTTATCCTCAGAACCCAATCCATAATCCATAACCAATAAGGAAGAGAGTCCAGCGAGTAATTAATATCATGCGATCTTACGGAGTGAAACGTTCTCGTGGCAGGTTTTTTCTGCGAGAAAGAAATGTTAAAGAGATCTTTGGAGAAACTACGTAAAAAGAGGTGAAAAACTCTCAAAGTATCGGAACAGAAGACCATATCGTGAGTGAGGAACTAAACTGTCTGTACGTCAAACCTTGCAGACTCCTAACTGGCTCTCAAAATAAATCAGTGTTTGTTGGAACTGGGGAGGAATTCCCAGCTCAAACAAGAGTCTCCTGCCAAGTCCACTTTGTGGTTGGCAGAGACAAATTAATGTCAAGCTCCCAATTTTTGAAGGGTTTGGTGTATGCGAGATATATCTTAATCCTCCAGCCATGATAAAAAAAAAATTGGCATATTTGCCATGAGGATTTGAGCAAGCTTAGGAGTCTGCTTTGGTCCAGACGTCAACAAAGGAAGAGAAGGCGTCAAACCTCAACCCACCCGAATATAAACACGAAACCTCTCAATAAATGAGCACGAAAGACTCTAAAAAATACATACAGATTGTGCGTCAAAGTAATTAAAGTGAAATTGTTCTCCACGAGGACCAGTACCAGACAGATCAAACAAATTCATATCATACATGTTTTGTTGAAGTGACAATCGTCAATATGACTGTCAATTTGCCACTTCGATGAAACATCAATGATACGGTAAATCCAACAACCGGACGAACACATGAATAGCAAAAGTATGCACTTCGTGATACCGTGTTTAGGTAACCCACGGAGAACTGAACACGACAGGACCAGGAGAAACGATGACTTGTAAATTCTGAAAAATATTGCCCCCAATAGAGTTGTAGTTCGTATCAAAGCAACCGCCTCCGTTTTAAGAACTGTAACCATTGGGCATTGGGCAGTCTGGCAAAGTTCCTCAATCGGCTGATTGTAGCCAGATCAAGCCCACACCCGCTGATCAGCTTCTGTAAGCTTTTCTTCTTGTCATCTATAGCGCAGCTTAATCAACGGGTAACCCTTGGACACGTTCAACAGGTTACCCCCTGATCAAGCTGCCTATCAACCACAAGGAGAGACTGATGGAGGCTGACAGGTAGCTTGCTTAACAGGTTACGATCAGCCAATTGAGGATCTCTGTCTGGTTGGTGCAGGGATCGTTCAACTGAAAGCACATGGACTCTGATAAGCACTATATCGAGAAAAAAACTGCATGCGGTCCATGACAATTAGAATCATGGTGCCACAGTTTCACAAAATAGGTGGCGACACAAAATGCTTGTGAAATATTTTGAGATTTGTTTTTTTTAAAAGATGGCATCAATGTTTATGATATGTGGCACAGTGGTTCGTGTCATGAATTTCAAAAGTGTTTTGCAAGGTAAGGATTTGTTTACAAAACCTGTGTTTTATTGCTAATAAGTAGCACTGTATCACCATTTAACAGTCTAATCAACAGTCAACCCTCTTTGTGGCTAAGAGTTTGATATTAAAGCCGTTTACACGCACAGAAAAAGACCCATAAGATCTGATCCAATACAAATGCAGTCTAGATTTTCCCCGTGTAAACAGGCAAGTAATCGGCACTGGTTGGGATGAGTCTGGATTCAAAGAGGACTATCTATCAAGCTGGTTCAATCAGGTCTAGTCTGGAAGCATCCGGACCATTTTGGTCAAAAAGTCCCACAATTTGTTCTCATGCCATGGGCATGCGTGAAGTACTTGGGGTGCTCCTATTCTCATCAATATGCACCCCATGGCATTTGACTGCATTAGGCCAGATTGGCCAGATTTGTGGATTTGAATGAGCCCATAATGAAAGACAGATCCAATCGAATTGGAATGTGTTTTTTAGGTTGCGCATTTGAATATTCCTGTTGTCAAATTTCTCGAAACAGAGGCTTTCCATCAGAAATTATAAGACATCATAAAATAACTTTTTATAAGAGGGTAATTTCTTTTTTATAGTTCAAATTCCACAAGCACATAATTAAGAATCACACACAAAAATGGGAAAA
Source organism: Lineus longissimus (assembly GCF_910592395.1). Classification (NCBI taxonomy): domain Eukaryota; kingdom Metazoa; phylum Nemertea; class Pilidiophora; order Heteronemertea; family Lineidae; genus Lineus; species Lineus longissimus. The sequence continues at coordinate 19,644,162 of NC_088314.1, read as the reverse complement.
AAATGTTAAGAATTTTGTGTTAAAAAAATAAACTGACGGAAGATGAAAATGTGTATAATTGGAAAGAAATTATATATATCGTAAAAATATATATAATCCATACGAGGTGATGACTCACCGCTTTAAAGGCCTAGATATCAGTGGGGATGAAGAAAAGGTCGACATTAAAAGGGGGCGCAACCATGCAGTTACAACAGGCAATGGCAAAGATGCAACCATCGGACACCAGTTTGAACCTCCCTTCAAAATATTCTCAAATTACACCATCAAAGCTCCTGCAAAGCTCATCCATTGACTAGTGAAACTGAATTTCCCGACCATTGAGTAGTTTTAGTGATTTCACTATGATAGATTTGCCCACCCATTGCCTTAACCACTCACTAGTAAAATTGATTTGACCAGCTGAAGTGATTGTCCCACCCACTGCCTGTAAATTTGTTGAACCATGCCACTGAAAGTACTTGTCCATCAACCTACACAATGGCATGGTTGAAATTAGTGGATTCAATCTACACAAATCTAGTCCAACTTTCCTTGGAATGAACACAGTGGTCTTAAATGCACCCATTCATCTCCAACAACACATTTCTCTAGATAAAGCCAAGTTGGTGAATTGATTGAAGGGAGGAATTCAAAATGGTGACCAACAGGTTCATTAGAACACCGTGCACATATAGAATTTGAGAGGAAGAATCCGAAATAATGTATGTGGCCACTGAGGCAGTCAAATGAAGTGGAGATTTTTTTTGAAAAAGTTTGATCTGGGAGCCAATAAAATTCCTCTTCTTAGACATATGTATAACCACCATGGCAGGTAAAGACAGGGAAGGTGTATCTATGTGGGTCATTCTTGGTGGATCGGTTCGGGGAATGGGAATGTGAAAGCTCACTATCGTGTAAGAGATCTCATCCACAGCCTCATGCGACTCTTACCTGCACCAGAACGCACCACATACAGAAGTTCTGAGAAACTTGCAAGAGGAAACACACCCAGGGAGGGTCATATCATACTCAAAAGAAGCTAAGCGCATTCCTCAAGATCACATGCTGGAGACAGATCAAAGGAAACCTGCCCCATGCCCCCTTCCCCCAATTTCAAACTCTCTCCAAACACTTTTAAAAGCCCGCTTAAGATTCGGTTTGTTTCAGGATCGCTTATGTGGGATAGTGCCTTTTGATGCCTTATTTAGGCCCTTTAAATATTCATATTTACATCAATGCCATTTGAGCAGTAAAACAGATCAGTTGATCATTACCACCTAAATAATATATGATTAATTGTTGTTTTTGAAATGCACTTGAGTAACCAAAAAGAAACTATTTAAAAGCATGCCTGATTTTCATTCAAGAAACTATACAACAGATAGCTTAAAGCACGGACAGGCGAAGTGCATCATCGAAATGCCCCGGTCACCTCAGGTTCGAAATTCAAAGCTTTCCGTGCTGCATGGAACAGAGATCTGCATTCGATTTGAGAGGACAGATATTCCGATATCAAGCAGGCTCAAAAAGTACAGGTGGTGCATGCTTTTAACATTCATGCACCACCTCCCAAACCCAACCAAAGAATTCTGTCCTGCTCAACCCAGTGCAGATCATGGACCTGCAGCAGCCAAGCCCCAAGACATCCCGCATACCAGAATGCCTAAACATTGATAACTTACTCACCCGGGGTATTTTAACATTAAAGGGCAACTTCATTTTATGAAATGCCTGGATTTATAAACCATGCAAGATGTTACGTTGGAATATATTTGAAAGAAATTATATTTTAAACTGAAGTAGGCCCTGTACCTGCAACCATGCATCAACAGGAAGTAATTTTCATATGATAAGGTCCAACAAAGAACTAGTGTTGAAATAAAGAAAACCAGTTCATAGAATCAAAATCTGGCAGGTCTTGAAAAACAAGGAATTAAGATGATATTTAGTCCACCAACAATTCTTTTTCAACATCCCTATCTCTCCAAAAATTGTGGATAGAGGTAACATTGATCACTGTAGAGTAACACTGTTCTGGACATAGAACTCTTGGTGTTCTCCACACACATGAACTCCACACAAACAATAGAGGGGAAAATACTCTCCACACAGTCAATCACATACATCTTCCCTCACAATGGAGAACACCAAAACACTGCATGGAGAACATGACTAGACACTGCATGGAGAACTGACGAGAACATTACGAAAATTGATCACCCAGGCATCAAACACCGAAAAACTAACAAGCAACAAGACAGGTATGAAAAGTATTCTAGATCCTTGGATGGCCACTTTTTGAAGGGTTTACTCTTACTCTGAAGCTCCTTTGGTTTTCCTTGGCCTTATCATACCAACGGTTTAAAGACTATTAGAAGGAGAACCAAATGAATTTGAGAGTATTAGTATGATAGACCCATCTTTTTCTGTCAATAATTACTTTTAGTCGAAAAGATGCCGAGGAACTTTCATATTTTGTTGTTGAGAAACATTCAACACAAAACAATTGTCAATGGTAGTCACGGAAACACACTAGGATAACAACCCACAGTGATGTTAGTCAGGGGTGAATAATGCAACAATTCTGATTGATCGAGCAGAGAAGTCGTGTGATACATACCTCTGCGTGGTGTTCCTCGTTCTGTTGCAAGACTTCGATGCAGAGTTCAGCGAGGTGGATGATGTCTTCTAGGCGTCGCTCTGGAGGTACATCATCACGAAATGAGTCTACGATTGACGGTGAGGAGCACAACAGGACACACAGACACAACCGAAAACAAAACGAAAAAAAACACAACATAAATACAACAATCACTAACATCTGTTTCAATTCAACGAATATATCTGGCTCCACCTATTAAGCATTTACAAAACAAATTGGAGCATGCGCATATAATTGATGGACCAGGCATTTGTAACTTTCCGAAAACAAGAATTCGACACTTCTACTCAGGTATTAGCCAATCAAAGTACCAGAAATGTTATCAATACACATAGTTAAACCAATAAAGACATTTCTAAAATGTGAAAAAATACGAAATTATCACATGTGCTGATCGAAAAAACAAACTCGTGCCGACTGATGTGCTTCACTTCACATCTATACAAAAAGAAAGTAATATATGAGAAATAAGAGTTATATAACTGATCACATGGTTAAACTTTGATAAAAATATTTCAAAGAATTGTTGTGCATACAACATATTAGATAAACGTGGTTTCCCACGTCAAGATGGAAAAACTGGGTTTGCCACAATTGGAGGGTAACCTGGTTTGCCACAGCAAGATGGTGAGCTGGGTTTGCCACAGCCAGATGTCAAACCTGGTTTACCGCGGCAAGCCTTACTCCTGGGGTCAACAAAGCATGAACTGAACTTGATAAAGTCACTAGGACAAGAAAAGAAATGGTGCAAATGTTTGTGTGTAACACCTATTAGGCCACATGTCTCATATTTCTTGGTTTACAGGAATGAGCCAGTAAAAGTTATGGTGAAATAAATGTGAATGGTGGTGATGTGAGGAAGCATTTTTCAGACCCCTTCCCCCCCCCCCCCACCTCAGTGAGTATGACAATTGGAAATCCTGATCCAAATTTTCCCGTCAATTTTATCTCTGAAGTCCCAAAATTCAAGGCTGTAAACCAACAAATAAACAAGAAATAAAAGATATGTGGCCTCATCAAGCCAAATCTACCACGCCAGAAAATACCACTTGGCATATTATAGATTGTGCACCGACTACATAGGGAAAATTTGGTAATCTCTATTCAACATCTTGTTCAATAGATGTAACAAATAACAAATTTTCTGACATCTGTCACTATTTCTTAGTCACATAGTTCCCAGACGCATCAGATAATGGATGCAAACATTCTCATAAATGTTCACCCCAAGAACTCTGCCAGTGTCGGATCATCCTGGATACTGTAATTTCATCTGGTTAACATAGGATTTGCAATGCACATGGTTTACATAGGATTTGCAATGCACATGGTTTTTATAAGATTTGTGATCCACATGATCTACACAGGATTCAAAGTGCAGTCACATTTCACTTTTCATGAGCAAGTTGGTTCCTTAAACACAACAGCATGTCTTCATATTTACATGACATGTAGACCAAAATTCAAATTTAAAAATAACTTTCAAATTTCAAATGGATAAATGGCCTTTAAATTGGGTAGGCTGAGCGGCACACAATTGTCTGTAGCTTGGCAGATTTGGGCTTGAACCATGCAATGCAAACAATGTTATATTGTCACCTTTCTTTCCCTGTTCCCGTCCTGGCGTAAGCAGGAAGATAAATCACATGGAATATATAGGTGTGAATGGGTCACCCTAAACAGTGTCCAGTAGGGTCCAGTAGGGTCCAGTAGAGTAAAAAGTCATCAAATCATCTTTCGTATGCTTCACTGGATGCAAAGTGGATGCTCCTGGTCGCTTCTGGACATTGTTTAGGATGACCGGTATGAAGAGAGGAAGCAGAGCATATCTTGAGTCAAGAACCAATTTCCATTTTTTGACTCGACTATTTTGAGAAAATCTTGGAAAAGATATGTTAGAATCTCCGACTGAATCAACTGACTAGCATTTCCATGGATGGGCATAGGTACTCAAGTTTCTGAGTGTGGGCTGCCATATTGTTCTCACAGATTTTCAAGGATGACCAGATCATTCATTGGAAAGCTTTATTCTGTTGATATCAGATTCATTTGGTTTGGAGTAATTGTAGATTTTCCAAAAAGTTTCCCCCAAAATAGATTGGTACCAACTATGCATAAGACTTGAAATATACTCCGGACAGAAAGAGAAGCAAGATTGAGGGGTGGTATAATAGAGGGGGAAAGACGGACACACCGGCATGGGAGACTGAACCACATCACTACAGAGCATTTTAAACATCTTTTTCGCTACAGGTGCGCCATGATGGCATGCATGCATTGCATCATGCATTGTGTCACAACATCATTAGACCATACACCTGTGCACCATGATCCACTAGACCACAATGCTGTCAAATGTAGAAAAATGGTCTTAACATCTATTGCCATCAAAGATGTCATCACAACAGGGAGATTCCAACTCAGTTAGTTTGACCTCTTTTATCAGGACACCTCTCTATCAAGGACAGCACTTGTCAGTCCTGAGGGTGTCCTTCATAGAATGGTTCTACTGTATTTAAAACAGACATCATGATCCAGTTACATACAACATTTCGATGCCCATATCGATATCTCACCTTCTATTTTTGCATATTCAGATATTCTAGTGTAGTTAACGAGGGCAGCGTTCTCGAGACACTTCTTGATCACATGTCGTACCTCCTCTGGTGGGACTGGCGTTACGATGTCTTTCATTAGAACCTGCAAGATGGGGAGGAAATTATTACCATTTACGAAAACATATCATCAAGGCTATACTGTTCGGTTACTAAAGAAACCCAAAATGAAACGATCGAAATGAAACAAAATACAACTCATGAAAGGTAAACTTGAATGAATTAAGACACATTGAAATGGAAAGTAAGGCCTTTCAGAACTACCAACGGCGGTACAGTCTCCAAACCAATGCTCTCATTTCATTTCGTTTCATTACGGTTTTTCATTAGTAACTACTCTCCCTTTCCTTGAAATACCTGGCATGTGAAAACTGACTATCATGAGGAAAAAAACAATATGATCGGATACCATTAAAAAAATGCAACAAAGCCATGTCAATTGTTACTTCTGGTGTCGGATACCCAATGTGGCCATGATGCATTTTCTGATGTCAGTCCCCCATTACGTCATGAAAGCGACCTTTTGTCACACGCACAGGAATTGGTCAGATCAAAAGTAACTTACTCAAAGCGACCCATGAAAACTTTCTTTACATCTCCTTATTTTTTTCCGTTCTTTGAGGCAGCAAGATTCAAACACTGCTCAGTCCAGTGGACCACGGTTCCAGTACTCAAAACAGATTGCTAAATTGTCCTGGCTTTTTTAATGAGTCTTGCTTTGCTCGAGATGAACATGACAGGCAAATTTGTTAGATTTATCTTTGAATAGATAGAGGAATTTTTGATAACAGATTTTGAAGGAACTAATTTCAAAGAGCTACTTAGGATCATTATAAAAGAGATTAAAAAGGAATTGCTATTGTCACCATAGATTGGGGAGTCGCAAAATACAAAAGGTATAGATTCGAAATACAGGTTAATACAAAGTATTCAGATTGATACAGTTCTACTCATGAAATCTGGCCAAGGACCAACCCTGAGTTAAAGGACTATACGGTTATTGCACCTTGGTCCTGACTTAAAGGACTTCTCAGTGACTGCACTTTGGTCATTTATTAAAGGACTACACATGCAGTGATTGTAATGTCACATAATCGGTTGTAACATGCTTATCCTCTTAAAGCAGTTTTATCTTATCAGCATTTTGGTCTTGACGTAACAGTAAAACTAAACTATCAAATCAGGGTTGTTCCATTAACTTGAATCGCCATGAGTGATGTGCTTCAAACTTCACCAGATAGCCTTTAGAAGGGTTACCTAGGTCCCACTGATATGACCACCCTCGCTAACTTCTCGAATCCCATTGAAAACGTAGAGATATAAAATTATGTCGGCTGGTGTTTACTACTTTGGCTGAAAGATGCATTAATCTTGACTAACAAAACCACTATTATATGAACGATTTTCAGATTCTACTCAATTCATTGAAGTTTCGTCAAAATAGCAAATCAACACTTAATTTTGTCACTTTTGAAATATAGCAGTTTGAAATTTACATCGCCAATCATTATCCCATAGTGTCATACCTCAACACATGTTTGGGTACAGAACACAATCAGTTCTCAAGATGTTTGTTTAAATGAGCAAAGTACCGGTTTGGTGGGCAGGTTGAGACCAGATGAATTTGAGCAAATTACCCATTTTTCGGGCATGTTGAGATCAGATGAATGTTAAAATTAGGTGAACATGAACATAGAAAGCAAGCCACATTTCGTCAGACAAGATCGAAAAGAACTGGAAAATTCAACAGAACACATGGTGAACAGTCAATAAGTGCCAGTCAAAAAACATATCTAGAAAAATCCCCAAATGCAAGTTGAAAGATAGAAATCTACAGTAACACCAAATAATCTAGTCTTTCAAAAAATAAAGTCATGAAGTTTGGGAAAAAGATTTTAGCCAAAAAAGTTAATCCATTCTTAGACATGATTTACACCCAAAGAGTACCATAATTTTGGTGATGACGAGTGTTTTGGCGTCAAAAATACTACTAGCACCAAAAGTGTGTGACAAAATTCTTGCAATTATTTAATTTATCTTCAGACTGATAGCAACCAGTACACCTTCAGATTAAAATAAGGCTGAGTGCAGTTGAACTTAAAGCTGTGAAGTGATTTTGACCCTCGTGAAACGATCACAGGGCATGCAAAGCATTGAAAAAATAATCGAGGGACACGCTTAAATTCAATTTTATAAAGTATGCACGTTTTGCATTTTTTGTTCAAATGAAGGACACCAGTTTTTCATAAATGTTTGATAGAATACAAAAGACTAAAAAAGGAGTGACATTTTTGAAGCCAGTTAAAGGACCAGATGTACAAATGTGTACTCACCTTAAAATACAAGGAGAGCCACCTATGAAACAGAAGGTGAACCAGACATGCCTGTACATCATACACATGTCTGACCGGGCCACTTACCATGCTGGCATGATTGTTTTTTTGTTTTGTAGATGGCTCTACTGGATTTTATGATGGGCACATTCATTCATACAACTTGTCCTTTAAAGCACTGGCATCATTTACACCATATTTTCTTAGAGAGAATTGTCTACAAACAAGAAACATGTACTAGCATTTCTATGTCCATGTCCAACTAAAACTAATGCAACTGTCAATCTGTATCCTGCATTCCCCTCCTTGAGGATAGGCATGATTTGAACCAATGAGGAGGGGGAAACAAGATAAAAATTCAGAGCCGCATACATTTTACCAAGTTGAAATAAATTTATCAGTCAATCAAAATAAAAATTACAACTCTGAGGGTTCCCTTGAAGTTAATGTTTCTGCATCACAATCTGGTGCAAAAAGAGTTAAAAAACAGTTACTAAACAAATGCTATGAATCACGCTTGATAATTTGGAGCACACCACATCAAGACGAAAAATTGTAATACTTGAAATACTTTTTAAAAGAGGAAAATGCCTAGCTACCAGGGCCATAAATGATAAAATTTGATTTGTTTGGTGCAATTAGCAGATTACAAAATTTTGTATGTTTTTTTTTGTGTAAAACATCTTTATGTTTTTAAGAATTCAGGTTATTTGCAAAGATGTACCAATGAAAATTTGGCAGTTTTGAGAAGTAGAAATTCTATCATTATTATAACAAGGATTTTTAGGCTTTGTTGTCCCCTGGTAGCTATTTGAACGTATAAGAACATCATGTTTGTGCGTTGACATCTACACTACCTTGTCCTCTGCCGCCTTGACCTCAAACCACTGCAAGACGAGCAAGTTAGGTGAAAATATCGCCACAAAATACAGCAGGGGGATTGCCAAAACCCTTCCAATTCTCAGAAATTTCATGAATAAAGTCTTTGAAATTGATGTTTCGTAACTGGCCTTGGCACACACTTTGAGTGAACTGTTTGTGCTGAAAGTTTTGCATTGTCATTATATTTTATGAAAAAAATGTACTGAAATACCAGGGGAGCCACTGTTTGAACAGGCGAGGAACTATCATGCATGTGCACATCATACACAGGCAATGTACAGACACAATAGTTCATCTAGTGTCCAGTAGGTGGCTCTCTGGTTACAAGGTCAATGCTCCTAGAGTACCCAACATACTACTTGCATGTCTGAGCCATATATGCAGAATTAGGTCAGTAGGTCAATGTTCCCAAAGTGACCAACTTACTACTTACAAGGTCTTTGTTTCTAGATCACCCACATACTACTTACACAGGTCATTGGATGTAAAGTTTTCCATCATATACTATGTGATCTATGTTTTATAGGGCATTGATTCGCTTTGAATGTTTACTTTTTATTGCCAGTTCACTTCATCAATTGCCATCCCCAAGGTGCACAATGCTTGTTATAGATTGCAAAAATTTCTGAGACTGGGCAAAAAGATTTTCATGGGAGGGGCAGGAAGGAGGAAATTGGTAGAAATTCTACAAACATTTCAACTGAAGTGCGCCTCTGGCAGTGCTGGAAGATGAGAAATGTCTTGTGCTCAGGATTAAGCAAGGGGAGAGACAACTCATTTACAATGTTTTGGCATAAAATTCTCAAAATTGTGCTCAATTTTCCACTTTTCAGACAAGTGCCTCTTGTGTTTGAGTGGCTAACTTTTGCCTAATTATGAGCCAAGCCCTGTTTTAATTTTGACCTCATTTCAGCGACTTGTGTATAATTTTGTTTTATCAGTTGAATCTTAACACCTTCATCGCCGAACCACGTAGAATCCCCCCTCCCCTTTGAGCTGGTTATCCGAGTCTCATGGACTTCATGAAAGAACTACGCCATCGCCATCTTCAGGGCAAGGCAGGAATTGAAAAGACAAGACAAGACAAGAAAGGTCATTTCAGTTCTTACCTTCCCCTGAAGATGGCGATGGCGTAGTTCAGGGCACGGTTGGAACTGGAGAGACCGTTTGGTCTTGTCAGTTCCTACCTTGCCCGGAAGGTGGCGATGGCGTAGTTCTTTCATGAAGTCCATGAGACTCCGATAACCAGCTCAGAGGGGGGATTTGGGCCACGTAGATCTACGTGGTTCAGCGCTGAAGGGGTTAAGAATTTGTAAAAGTGTGCCTGAGGCTATTAGAGGAGGGCTCCAATATATGCTCAGGTACAGCCTGACCACTTTGACTATTGGCCCTCCTTCTAAAGGTTTGTCTAACATGAAAAACCATTTCTGAGTTTTGACAATTTTCCAAAAATTTCTGAATTCATGCCAAAGCATTGTAAAGTTCTTCATTATGAAACATGACTGATTTGAAACACATCAGGGACACAACAGTGACACCACCAGCTAGCTGTAATCTGTCAACATGCAAAGAGTTGTGCTAGATTTCATTCTATGGGCGTTGGCTATTCCATAAGCATTTGTGGCTACACATCTGGGAGCACACTGAGTGGAATGTCTGCCAGATCATGTAGCAGAGGTCTTCGAAATCTTAAATTAAGGGTTGACCATAGGCACCCTCGTTTTCAAAACTTTTCTAGTATAAGATTCCGAAGATGTATGGGTCATCGTGCACTCGTAACTCTGTGGGCTCCCAGCTCAAGTTTATGTTCATATACAATAACCAACACAAACCATGAATGAAATCAGCTCGGTAGATCTTGAAGTAAAATAACCAAGGGGCTGAACATTTCACCAATTAGGAGTGAAGACCCTAGAAAGAGTCCCGTGGCAGCAGTCAAGGTCAACAGCAGATGTCTCTAACAGCTAGACCACAACTGTCTTCACGACATCAATATACGTAAGGATGCATGCTACTTGAATTGAGTTCTGTCAGAGGCGGAAGAAAAAGAACCTGATTGATAGCATCTGTCATCCAATATTCAATAGACTTTTCGATTGCTGATTTAACTGCTATTTTCCACTCAAATATCAATGCTATCCCTTCTCATATCTGAATGCTATTCCCCCTCAAATCTGAATGCTCTTAAATCTGACCAATCCCATTCAAATCTGAATGCTATTCTCCCTATAATCTGAATGCCATCATTCCCTTCTTAAATCTGAAGGCCGTTTCCCCTCAAACCTGACTGCTGTTCTCCCTTAAATCTGAGTGCTATTCCCTCAGTCCTGGGTGGCAATTCTGCGGATAGGTGATGAACAGGGTACAATGAGACTCAAATGGTCTAAAGGCGCAAAGGAACAAGTTCTGCCTCCCGATGTCAAGGCAGGGGTTACGCATAGCATGTTTTATTCAGCAGAACTGCATGACCTCTCAATGAATCAAACCTTACTTGATAACTCAGTGCCTTTAAAAAAAGGAAGGCGTGAAAATTCAACAGCTAGTGGTCGTAAGGAACATGGCATAGCAAAGTCATTCTAGTGCAAGTACTCCTACTTTTCAAAACAAGGGCAAATCGTTCGAGTGCAGGCTACTTCTGCCAAATATCACACATGAAGTGATATCATTTAGACATCGATTCTGGTGTCATTTCATGATCTTGAAGGATGGAACTGTTGGGACTGTAAAAGTTTTCAGAGTCTATCTCACCATAATCATTCCTTCAGGGTTAACACATTTAGACCACAGAACATTGGATGCACCTGACGAATCAACTAGTTTTAAATCACAAATCAAGCAGAGAGCAGGTTACATTGGTGCACACTTGCACACATTAATCTGTATGGAATATATGACGACCCACTCTCAACTTGATTTGGAAAGGACTCCCGCCATGACATGATACAACATTGAGCCAAGTCTAGAGACCAACATCAAGGGTCCGACTTAGATATCCCAACATCACCAAAATGTACAATCACCGAGATTAGTTTGGACGGGGACACATAAGGAGCGAGATTCTTACCCTTTCCAAGAGTGATAGAGTAGCTTTGAGTGCGCCCTCTGGTCGTCCGAATGGAAAACAGTACCTGTAAGTGGAAAGAACCATTAAAGGAACCAAGAACCAAGCTTCTGTTAAAGTAAAGTATTTAGTGCTTGTAAAGCGCTCATTCCAAGTGTCCTGCTCACAAGCACTTTCACAAGAAGTACTCTTAAAAGAGCAGTGTCCTCAGCCCAGTCTTGAAACTTGCCACAGAACGACTCCCTGAAGTCAAGGCAGTGCGGTCATTTTTCTTCTTCTTCCTCTTCTTCTTCAGCGGCCTTCGCTCAGCACTTGAGTTCTTATCAGAAGAGTGTCCCAGCTCCAAGGCAGGATGAGCATTTTCGCACGCCACTTTGCCCATCTTCTTAGGTCAGATTAACATCATTCGTTTACAGGCAACTTAACCACTAGACTATGCTGTCCCTCTCCATCATTCGACTGAAGCAGCTTGAAATGAAAGTTACCTAAAATGTGTGATCTGGTTCTCGAGAAGGATGCGTAATCGCTCCTTGATTTCGTCAAATTTCTCTCTTTCCTCGTGAGTCACAGTCCCAATACCATCAGGCCTGTTTCCATGAACGTGAGAAGCACAGAATGCAAAGCTGTAATGAATGAGGGTGGGGTCGACCATGATGCCGTTCTCCGCTCTCTCGAGGAGGTCGTTCAGGTAACAAAGATGGCGGAAACAGCCACGCACACCGTAACGAGCACAATACTCATCCAGGCAGAAGACCTGACCTGGACTGAACCAACCCTGCAACAGAAATAAGGCAAATGAGCAAAATGACTGCAGGATTCTAAATTGGTTGGACTCTACACTGTTCTCGTTGCTGAGGGGAAGACAGGCCAGACTGCAGGAAGGTGAGAACATATTTCACGGGATTTTAGGGAAAGTATGGGGCCTGAGAGGTACACCGGTTCTTCAAGTGATGTCAAAACCTCAAAAGGCATTGAGCTGTTGCCATGTTGATTGTCAATATTCCAAATGATATCACCGAGCCATTTACGATTTAAACACTAAATTATGGTGTTAAAATGCGTCATGATGTGACAATTATGATGCAGCAGTCGAGTTGTGCGCTACAGGATTGAGGCTGGAAGGTTCCTTCCACAACATGCTCTGTCTGCACGGATGTTATCCACTGGTGGCCAGACATTTTTATGTTGAGGAGGAGGGAGGGGAGGAGGAGTGGGTAGAGGGGAGGATTGGGAGGGGAGGGGAGGGGAGGAAGGCAGCAGACAAGACCAAAGTTAAAGGACAACTGCTCATGATTGAAAACAGCAACTGTTCAAGAAGGGCGATAACTAGATATACAACAACAACCACAACAACAATCAGATGTGTTGTAAAAATAAACAGAAACATCTCACTTAAAATGATGGAAAAGTTTAAGTAGGGAACCAAGTTGGATGATACAGGAAATTCTCATTTATAGGATTGTTTCATGCAAAAGTTTTTTCAGGCTGTGAAGGGTTAATTAAGGTGCTTTAGAAGGTGCAATATTGCGGACGTCGTCTTGCACAGTCTCCTCAACGTACACATAACCCGACTTACCCCGCACGGCTTCGAGTACTCACCAAACAGGTATACGCATCGTTGAGTCGGTAATCTAAGGTCAAGGTCTGAAGAAGTCTGAATAAACCGGCATGATCAAACCTACAGGGGTTAGCCTGCACATACTCGTCTAAGCCATGCTTTCTTGCTCTATCAGCATCTGGAAAACACGCTAAGGTCAAAAAGAGAACTTTTTATTATTGTGCCACACTGGTGCATGTACAAACAAAGTGGTAAAGAACACGTGGGGTCAGGGTTTCTGCCATGATTTGTTTCGTAGGGTATGTTTGAAAGGGAAAAAAATCACTTTTTTCCCAAAAAAATTTCTCTTCAAATTTTTTTTTTTCAACAAAAATCTTTTTTATTCAAAATGATTTTTTCTCTCCAAAAATACTTAAATGTTTTTTCAACGAAAGTTTTTTTCTTCAAACAAAAAAAACTTCTCTTCAATTTCTTTTTTTCAACAAAAATCTTATTTCTTCCAAATGATTTTTTCTCTCCAAAAATACTTAACTTGTTAAGTTTTTTTCTTCAAAAATACTTTACTTTATAAATTTTAATTTTTTTTTCAAAATTATTTTTTCCAAAAAAACAACTCTTGTTCTCTACTCTACACTACTCTACTCTACTTAATAAATTCAAAAATTAAAAAAAAAATTTTTTGAAAAAAAATTATTTCTAGGTCCATAATACAAACAAAATACTTTTGCTCAGCTTCTTTGAAGGTACATTAGACGTACCCAACGTACGTGGCAAAGACCCTGGGTGTCAGGCCAATGAAGATAACACACGCGAGAAAAGCTAGGATGGACATTTCCTCTTTTACCTACAGGGATCGAAATCAAAGAGAAATATTATTACTATCTGAATGAGATTTCGCTTTCTAGAGGTTAACAGTCAAGGAAGGATCCTCAATCAACCGGTGGTAGGCTGAACAAGCTATTTCATTGTAATTTCCCAAAATCACAGGTTCCTCAATCAACAGGTAGTAGGCCGTTCAAGCTACTTTATTGTTTTTCCCCAAATCACAGGTCAATCGGCCTGCAGCGAAAGGGTTGATGTTCCGATTGTCACAACAGCTGATTAGCAAATTGTTAATTAAAATTGAGCATTTCATACAACCACATATAACGTACTTTTAAACTAGGAGCCTAACAAGATTTATGTATATGTGAACTTTCTAAAAAGCAGACATGTGGCCAAGCAAAGTTATTTATATGTTTGATAGAGATTGAGATTTATACGGAGAAATGAGTCAAGACTATGAAAATAAACAAAATGTAAGACATAACTGGAAGATATACATTTCTAATTTTAGATTTTAATACAGTGATGTCTAGAAGGAGACAAAAGTTTGCTAAACTGGTAAAAAAGATAGATTCGTGATTAACACCTTCAGCGCCGAACCACGTATATCTGAGTGGCCTAAATCCCCCCTCATTGAGCTGGTTATCGGAGTCTCATCGACTTCATGAAAGAACTACGCAATCGCCATCTTCAGGGCAAGGCAAGAACTGAAAAAACTTTGCGAAGACCAAGGTCTTTTCAGTTCCAACCGTGCCCTGAAGATGGCGATGGCGTAGTTCAGAACTTTAAATGACTTCACGAAAGAACTACGCCATCGCCATCTTCAGGGTAAGGTAGGAACTGAAAAGACCTTTCTTGTCTTTGCAGGTCTTTTCAGTTCCTACCTTGCCCTGAAGATGGCGACGGCGTAGTTCTTTCATGAAGTCCATGAGACTCCGATAACGAGCTCAAAGGGGAGTGGGGATTTGGGCCACGTAGATCTACGTGGTTCGGCGCTGAAGTTGTTCAAAGATACAGTGTCATCTTGGTCTTGTTAAAGTTAAAATTCACAGATATGTAGTGCTTTCCAAGTCAAACCATCTCAAAGTCCTCCATTGACGAGCAGCCCTTCGGGGGCCTCTAAGGAGCAGTTTTACCAAACAAATGATATGTATTTAACCCTCAAAGGTTAACATGAAAAGAACAAAGTGGCTCGAAATGGATTTGAACCCATGACTGTAACTCAAACCACTTCACTCCAATGATACATGAAAGGACATCATACGTAAGACAGAAAATCAAAT
This sequence comes from Lineus longissimus, assembly GCF_910592395.1. Lineage (NCBI taxonomy): Eukaryota > Metazoa > Nemertea > Pilidiophora > Heteronemertea > Lineidae > Lineus > Lineus longissimus. Next base: position 19,628,961 of record NC_088314.1, on the reverse strand, counting down.
CACTGCAAACTTTCCCAAAACACTTGGAATCAAAGCACTCAACGAAACACAAATTCAAACCACATCTCCTAGCCCCCTCCCCCCCCCCCCAAATCTCAACTGCTCATATGAATATCTCGGTTATACTTCAATAATATAGAATTTGAAACAAATGGACAGGGACTTCAACGACTAAAAGATATTTCTGTAATTCCGGAGTAAAAATATAGTAATATCAGTTACGCATAGTCTAGAATTTATGTCTAAATGGTGCAAAACAGTCTGGGCAATTGTAGTTAAGCGTCTTGCCCTTTGATACAGATTTAAGATGTTAAACGATAATTGTAAAAAATCATGAGGCACTCTCTGCTCAATGTTACCTTCCCGTCCATTCACTGAAAGTTCAGATAGAGAGTAGACGGTTTAAAGGGGTACGCCATTTGTGTAGGCTGCGTGCTGCAGCTAGCTGCTATTGGACGATCCTGAGTGAACGATAACAACAAGATAAGTGATGCAGTAGTCATGACCACAACGTGCTGTGTGAAGTATCATAAAACGCGTTGGTTGATGAATCAGTTTTCAATGTAGAATACAGAGTGTTTGGTAGGACAACCAGTACAGCCTTTTCGATGGTAAAGGACCATTCCTTACGAAAATTGCGAAATATTTGCGAAATTCGCGAAAATATTTAACGCCTGCAAAAATTTCGCATTTTTTCGGTAAACTGATAGAATGCCTACCTCCTTGCATCCGTGATATCTGAGTGTTGCTAATCTTATTTGGTGTCTGCTGAACAGGTGGGATCGGTTTATGCGACTGTCCTGTCGCACGGTAAATCGCTTGTACCCAGAGCTGGCGATCATTCTCATCGTCTGTGGCGAACATGACGCTATCGCCCTCTTTTACTGTGTTGAAGAAGCAGTTGCCGCCTAATCCAACATCTGTGAAAGAGAAACAAATTGTAAACTACAATATTGTCAGTTGAGCAGGCGGACTTTGGAGTCTCCCCACATCATCAAGACATGCAGACAAATTACATCTATACCATAGTTACCTGGACTGAGCTGAAAACGGGGAAATAGTTCCTAGCTAAAACAAGAGAATCTAATTGGTCACTGGCAGACCAATGACGCGTTTCTAAGCAGATTACCTGCCTGACTTGCACTTAGAATCAACGATTTGGCAAGACTGAATGCCTGCTGAAAGCAGGAAGCTTGGTAGGTAGGTCAACTTTTAACTAAACAAGTTAAAGCAAATGTCAATGGCTTATACTGGAGTTGCCACTTTCATTCAAGGCCCGATGACAGCGCTTTGAGCAATGAACTTCCCGCATGTAACAAATCGAGAGTTGAGTGATGTCACGGGTGATGTCAGACACATCATTACCTCGATCATGATGGTCTGACGAGTCACCCAATAACTGATATTTTAGATTAAATTTTGAATCAGAAAGAATAAAGTGTTTAATGTAGAAATGCTATGCATGTATGACATAGACCTAACAAGAGAGAAATTTGAGTTCAAATTGGAGAGAAAGGTTTAGTGTAAGTGTTGAATTCAAAGGAAAAAACAACAGAAAGCTAGAATTGTACGAGAACATAGTATTGTCTTCATAATCATCACTATTGCTATTGTAAGTGCTTTTGCACCCTTGAGGAGGTGGGGTACAAGACACCTATTGACAGTTGCATGAATGATTGGCGATGAAAAAGCAGATGAAAAATGATTAGTGGACCGTCTGAAAGAGATGGCGAGAGGGCAGACTTCGCATGAAGAGATACACTACTTCGATGTTAAAACGAGAAACAGCAAAGATGCCAAAGTTTTTTGACCCAAACTACCTGCTTTTTCTTTGTCTTTTTTTTCTTTCTTTAATTCGTTGTTGTATATTTGTTTGAACATTTCTATTTCATGAAAAAATTGATTGCCGGCTGAAATAACAAGATTTAATCCTTGTTCACAGACACTTTAGGGTTAACATACTGTTATTACCATCGCCAAAGAGGCGCTCTGCGGTGTCAACTGGCTGCTGTGCAAAACAAGACCTTGAACAGTAGGGGAACAAGTAGCACAGCCTGGAGTCCAAACCATGAACTTGATCATGCAATTCCCCACTGCACTATCACAGTCCCAACAGTTCTATTGATGGACAGTCAGAGCTGCCCTTGTATAGTCACTCACCAGCTGGCTCACAGTAGTCGACCGTATAGCCATCCAACTGCATCATTTCGGTGGGGTCCGGTTTCTTCTCACGATAACTGCACATCGCAAACGTATACTGTGATACCTGAAACCACACAAGCAGATCATATAAACTGACAAATTCATGATAAGAAACCGATAACAGCCAACACTCTACACAACCCTTGAACCTTCTTCTTTTCTTTTGCTTCAAAGAGAAGGGTACAGGAATTATCTTATATTGCCCATTACGCACGCCATTTCCAAACAGAAACAACTTACCTGAACAAGTACAAAGTATCGCTTCTTCCACTTCTTCCAAACAGTCTTTCCCATCACATAGAGGTACCTGAAATGAAACACAACTTCATGACTTTGTGTCAACATCCTTTGCCTTATGCAGTATTCAAATCTGCTCTTTCTTCAAATGGAAATTGTGTACGAACGATAATCAGGAAACTCAACATTTCGATACTTACCCACAATGCTTCATATTCTGTGGCTTGTCCATCCGAACGGCTATCTTAATTTTCAGGTCATCAGGGCAGTTTTTGCTTGTCGCTAACTTGTACCATTCCGGCATCTTGCTACTCGTCGATGTTGGTCGTATGACGACTTTTCCAAGTTCCTTGTCTTCGAGGCTCAGCATGCCGGAGCTTTCTGTGTAGAGTTTGACCTTGACAGCGGGTAGTGGGTGAGTGGTGGTAAAATCGCCTTGAGTGTCCCACCTAGAAATGTAATAAAATCATCATGGAAATCGTAAGGTGAACTGATGAAAGTGCAGAGTCCCATTAGCCACATACAAATGGAAGAAAAACATGCTTCTTTCCTTTAAGTCACCGAAAGTTAAGTGATTTATCCGAGGTCACAAGCAGAACTTGATACTTACGAAGGTTTTGAAGCCTCTGCCTGGTCTGTCTGGAGCTTCTCACCACCTTCAACTTCCATTGTGCAGTAAACGATTTTGTTGGGAGAGAGTGATTTTAGGCCTTTTACCTCCATGACAACAACCTATTGGTGATAAACGATAGTGTTTCAGATTGCATGATCTCAACCCTTGGTTGGAGTGTGGCTGCTGATTGGTTAAATTGCAATCATGAGTCATGTTGTCATTCCATCGCAGGTTGCAGTGAAAAATATCATCTGTTTGCGCAGCACTTTAGGCCGAAGTTACATAGACCTCATTCGTTCATTTACCACGAGTCACTTTCCGGGTTTTTCTTTCATTCCTCGGTGAATGCACGCCACAAGGCCGTGCATTCACAGGGGAAAGAAAGCAAAAGGAGAAAATGAGTCCTGGGAAATGAACGAATGAGGTCTATGTAACTTCGGCCTTATGAACAAAGTTAAAGGAAGACTCCATGGTTACAGAAGTCTTTACTTTCCAGGCCAAAAGGGTATGGCATGAGAGAGACTGCATGTGAGCACCCAATATAGCAGCGCTCCCTGTTGTCAAACGACATCGTAGCTACGTCATGATTGCATCAACAGGCACATAATCTGAAACAAAAGTTCCTCACCTCGAGTGTAAAATTGAGAACCACATCAAGTTTGGAGAGTGCTGGTTCGTTATCCTCCGATACTTCTATTTTTGAGATAGATGAACTCTGTGCCCTGTCAAAATCAAAGAAGATGCACATGAAATTACAAGAGATGCACATGAGATCATACTTATGCACATGAAACAACAGAGATATCAATGACGTCTGCTCAGCTTTCATTCATGTGTATGGATGTTTCAAAGAAGATGCACATGAAATCATACTAGATGTACATGAAATAGAAGAAGATGCACAACAACAGAGATATTAATGACGTCTGCTCAGCTTTCATTCATGTGCATGTATGCATCACGGAAGATGATGCACATGAAATCATACCAGATGCAAACCTTACTCAAAAACACAACACCAGAAAAAATACCATCGGGATGAACCCTGACATCGAGTTAGGAACCTAAAGGGTGAACAAAATGAAGTCTGTTATTTCCAACAACCATTTTACATATTGAGTATTGATGTCTTATTCAGCAATGGTGCGAACTTCAAATAAATTATTGATGTGCGTCTGAATTTATCCCAGCACGCGACATCGATTTTCAATATTTGAAATCGAGCCTTGGTAATTTAAGTGTTTTGAGTTGATTTTCGCTAAAAGAGCAGGAATTTATTTTGGGATACAGCCCCTCAAGGCTACAGAGTTTCTGTATAATTTGAAGGTTGTAAGTTTAATTACTAATTTGGATGCACCTACTCTAGTTTCTCCGATCTAAGACCACTTTCAATTATGACTTCTAAATCGACCCAAAAGCCAAGCCAAGCCAAATATGACCATCAGAATTTGGTGTCGCAAACCAATTATCTTTTCAAATTGAACATGTTGAATGGCATCGATTGACCATGTGCATAATATCCCCAATTTCTCGATTATTCAGCGACAGTCTCATATCGGTGAAGCCAGAGTGTCTCCAGAAGAAATGTATCAAAATTTCAAAAATAGGCCTGGTGCTGAAAATATAGACAATAATTTGCATATTTTGTTGTCAATAAAAGTGACTCTTCAACTTGTGCAGTTATTTTGCCAGTTCGCCAGTTAGATTCACACAAACAACTCAAAGTTAGACAAATTTAAGTTATTCTGTCTTTTATTTTGTAGAATTCGCCTCTTCCCAGTTGAGCATATCTAATGGTGGAGCTCTGCCTTGGGGAACAAAATGGCTGACTAATGGAGCCAGTCTTCGATGTCAGCATTGACAATAAAATCTGTGGCGCCCCGATGGCTGACGTGATGACTGCCACATTCAAGCTGACCCAAGATGTGGGCCAGATTCCCCCCAGAACACAGCTACGCATATAGGGACACCCAGCTGGAAAGAGGCGAATTGGAGATATGCATTTTATATCAAATCTGTTACGGGGGAACATCTCAAATCATACCATCTTCATTTCAAAAACCGAAGGTTAGATGCTATTTTTCTATGATTCATTCTTGGTTACTTTTACTATTCGTGAAAAAATCCACAAGGACTTGTCTGTTTACAAAGTACCGGTCAAGCTTATATACCAAGCGCTGTGCAGAGGTTGTGGACCCCTGGTGAGTTGGAGGTCGCCGCTGAAAGCAGCGCTTCCACTGACTTAGTGATAGCAGACTGAAAGAAGAATTTCAATTATGGCTTGAAAAATGTAGTGGGAAAATGGAGAATTTACGGATGAATTTCAGAGGAATTGCGAATCTTTCAAAGCCCTGATGGATGATCACTGAAAAAAAGATGAAGAAATGAAAACTTTAAAATATTTTTCAGGCCCAAGTCACCGCCAACATTCCCTACATATCCAAGGGCATTCATTTTGAGACATGCAGTATAGTCAAGAAAACATGGTCCTGAAGTGTGTATACCACAACACCAAGCATAGATCATTAAAAGGCCTGTTTTTTCTGAAACATCCTGTGAGAACTCAAGGCAGGTCTAGAAGTAAAAACAGCCACAGACTGTAAACCGTGAACTTTTGCTAGCATTTATTTTTGTAATTTTTGCAAATTGACAATCAAACGCAAACTTAGAAAGCACAAAAATATCAACAGTGTTGCATTAACCACTGAATTTCACCAGAAAAAGCGTTATTCAATCCACTGCCAACTGAAAATGATCTAACTTTTAGCTTCCCGAAAATTTCACGGTTAACAAGAATAGGTTTTCCTTGTATGCAATTACCATGCACTAGCACCAGCTTTAAAGGGGGAGTATAGATATAGTTGTGGCTGTATGGAGCCTGATCAGGTCTGTGTTCCACCTAGGATGATGAAGACAAACTACAATTTGATTCCAGTACAGAACTGGAACAAGATTCATTGATGACGAAGTGTTCTTTAAACATGCTTCAAAACCAGCAAACGCCCATTAAATGCATTCATGATCCTGCAAACACATTTTCAGCAGTCAGTTGTTCAGCAGATGTTTCTGAAAGGAGGCTATCATCTCAAAATCCTTGGCTGCAAGTAAGTCAAATGTTTTCCCAGGCCCAACGTGGCACGTATGTGACTCAGGCGGAGGGGAGGATGAGAAAAGGGATTGCATGCAGGTTTTGAGAAAAGTGGTGTAAGGCCATCTCAGATAGCGTAGTATGTTTCCCCCACACCCATTGTCAAAGAGTCAGGTCCTGTCTGCAGGTGCAGATACCTGTCTGACACAAGCCAACTAACTTGCACCAAGGCTATAAGTTCCGAGCAGCCTCTCTCGAGACTCAGAAACTGCAGGCAGACTGTTATAAACCACATTACCAGTACACTTGCTCTAACCACTCTTGCGAGAATGGGGTAGTTCTTTCCCTGAAATGTCGATGGGTGCTCCTACAATTTGGAATGCGATTGTTATAATGTATATAATCTTTATAATAAAAGATACACATAATGTCACAAAGTCTTGATATACATAAACAGGTAGCAAATTGAAAAACATATAATCATTTTGAAAGAAAATGACAATTAGAAAACATGTTTATACCGATAGTGAAAAATTGGAAATCAGAAAACTGTTTTCATTTCTGGACAGATTTTCTGAGCGCAACTGATATTAAAAGAAACCTTGCTTTAAGACAAATCAAACAAAGGCACTGGAGAATTTAAAGCTAACAAAGTCAACACAAACCTCAGAACTCTTTAAGATCACCAACAAAACACTGAAGTCGGAGTCTTCTAATACCAGGTGCTGCACTGCCAGGCCCAGTTGCTCAATTGGTGTTAGAGGGAAACACCAGTGTCAGTACAACTAAAACACTACTTCAGTGCATTAGGACTGAACACCAATGTTACCCCTAACACTGATTGAACAACCGGGCCATAATAGATGAAAGAAGACAGATCGTTTTCAGATGAGAGACAACTTGGTAAATAGAGTTTGATATAAGAGTATGCTGCTATGGTTAGGACAGAGAAAATAAGTAATAATCAGATGTATCAGGCAGTAGGGGTTAATGCCAACACTTTGAAACATGTAATAACAAAGGAACGATCCATTGATGGTATTCTGCCCGGTTGTTGCTAAACGATGGGACCAACACTTCAGAATTTAAGGGGATATTGTGGAGGTCATCCCTAAATTCTAGAACAAACTCCCTATTTTATTGGATGTTACAAAAGTTTGGCTGTTTCCCCTACTGTTAGAAGCATACTGAAGCGAATATGCTAGATCAGAGGCAAGGGAAGCTTGTTTCTCAATGTGTTTGGAGGTAATTATATGGATTGGTTTCTCAACATGTTTGGAGGCAATTATATGGTTTTTCTCAACATGTTAAGAGGCAATTATATGGATTGGTTTCTCAACATGTTTGGAGGCAATTATATGGGTTTTTTCTCAACATGTTTAAAGGCAATTATTATGGAATTTCAATGGGCACTATTTCGAATATGACCAGATGAAAGTTTGGGTACTCACTACACAGACATTGGGCAAACTCCTCTTTTGAAGACAGCCCTTTTGCTGAAAAATGCTTTTCAGATCAAATTGACTGGAAGTAACTGGATTTATTCTCTGGAATAAAATATGCATCTGAGATTATATAGTGAGTCTCTTTTCTTGGACAGAAATGTCTCTCAAAGCAAAGTCCACTGTACACATTCAGAGGTCTTCACTCCAAGAATTTCTCCAGCAAGGGATATTCATTCAAACATAAACAGAGTTTCAATTGAACACATCACAAAAAGAAACACACAAGAAAATAAGATTGAGAAACAAGTTTCAACATTAAATCATCAACACTGGCTTCACTCGCGGCAGAAATGCTGATCAGAAAAAACAGATCGCAAGAGGATTCGCAATAGGATTACCTATGGTGAAGTTGGTTGGCTATACTCGAATGACGCCTGCAATAGAATCAAACTCACGTTATCAAACGGAAAGTCTTACTCAGGTTGGTTTTCTGTGCCAAAGGTTTTATGGTCTGAAGTCTGATCTGAAATAGCCACCTTTTCATCTGTGATGGAGATTGCAGATGTCGCATCTGCAACTGGGATTACAGATGTCAGATCTGCAGATTGCGATGACACATGTCCTATCTTCATTTGCAGATGGGGATTGCATATGTCAGATTTGCAGATTGGGATGACACATGTCTTATCTTCATTTGCAGATGGGGATTACAGATGTCAGATCTGCAGATTGGGATGACACATGTCCTATCTTCATTTGCAGATGGGGATTGCAGATGTCAGATCTGCAGATTGGGATGACACATGTCTTATCTTCATCTGCAGATGGGGATTGCATATGTCAGATCTGCAGATTGGGATGACACATGTCCTATCTTCATCTGCAGATGGGGATTGCATATGTCAGATCTGCAGATTGGGATGACACATGTCCTATCTTCATCTGCAGATGGGGATTGCATATGTCAGATCTGCAGATTGGGATGACACATGTCCTATCTTCATTTGCAGATGGGGATTGCAGATGTCAGATCTGCAGATTGGGATTACAGATGTCAGATCTGCAGATGGGGATTACAGAATGAAGTTTTCACTATATGTCAAATGCGATATCACATCTGTAAATTGCGATTACAGATGTTACATCTGCAGCTTAAATGGAGATTGCACGAAATGACATTTGCAGTAGAAGATACCCAGTTGCAACCAACATCCATTTCTCCTAGCTGCACTGACTTTGAAGACTTTATCTTTGAAGTAGAGACAAAAATACATATGGCACATTATTCTAACACATTGATATTTTTCACATTGAACAAAGGTCACTGAAAATGGGTTATCGGCAAAACGCAAAAGCGCTGACATTCGGATTTGAATGTTCACCTATGGTGAAGATGATTGGCAAACACTGGAGTGACGCCCGGAAGGGAATCAGATCAGGGTTAGCAGCAACAATCGGTTCTGAATTCTCGAAGACTTCTTGGGAGGTTATAGGATAAGATTGTCCAATAATTGAAGAAGTTTTGTTTGTTTTTGTCATTTCTGTTTTAACTCAAATGGGTTTGGTCTTATCTCAGGAGTTACTTTGAACCTTCATTGCGAGACTTTTTGTGTCATATATTCTTTTAACCAGCTTCTGAGGCATAAATATGATAAAATCATCTTGTGCTGTCATCAGATGTATAATCATGTGCACTATCAAGTTTTCCATCGATTTTCTGAAAATGCAGATTCTTGGCCAATGGCCACCTTTTCGAAGAAAGTGTAATATAATATATAATCAGAACAAAAGTGGGATAAAAATGATTTATTTCAAATAATTTTTAAACGTAAATTTAAAATGTTCAAAGAAGATAAGGACAAAAGTAATTGAGCAGAAATGATTAAAACAAAGTTTGGAAAAGCTTTATAAAGAACTTTCTTTCTTTCCAAAAAAATTTCAAAAAGAAAGATTTGGCAATAGTCTAGCACTACAAATAATGCTTTTATCATTAGATCAATTGTCTAAGATAAATAGTTGTAAGCATAATAAGGTATTATCATATGACATAGATTTGGTTGGTCTGCATTTAGTAATGACTAATCAGTCAGAAAATTTCCCAGATAGCTTTTGATCTTTAGGGCCAACTTTTACCAAGTAACCTTCAGCTGAACAAACAACATTTTATGTGAAAGTAACCAGATAACTCTGATTTTTCATCGTTAAAAACAGTGCAAACTATGCAAAGCCTTATCGATGAAATCGACAGTCACCTCCTGCTATTTGCTGAAAGAGACTGTTTGTGCCATATTGAAGACTAAAATTTCCAAAAAGACAAGTCAGCAGTTTTACCTAGCTTGGTAAGCAGCGAACTCTTTTTCCCGCCTCCTAGAAAAAATAATGCAAGTTCGTTAATTACATATTCCAATGAAAAATAACTCTGTGCGGTCTAGAAGAACATGAGGTTCATCTTCATCTTTCAAAGAAGTGGTGAAAATGCTGCAATGCAAAAAAGAATAGATTTTGGAGAACTGAACATAGGAACATAGAAAGTCTTGATGATCTGCAAAAAGTAATAAATTATGTAATAATGCTATTTTGTAAAATCCTCACGAAGACATCACAGCCAGATCAAAAATGGTGCCCCGTGAATTATGTTTCGTGATTTCCTCTTGATATTGCCAGACTCATGAGTTATTGTTGACAAAAAAGATGTCGAAAAGTGATAGAGGTGACACTGAAAGAGTTAACTGCAGTTGTAAAATCTTGTTGCCATTGACATGCAAGGAACCCTCCACCAGTCGATAATAAGCAAAGACTAATTTGCAGAATATAAAAATGTTATCAATTTGGCTTCATGAAATTGGATATTTTAAGGCAAAATCCCAACAGAAAAGTGACCCCATTCCTGAAATTGTTGACCGCAAAATTTTCACGGGCATTTTATGCTGCCATCTCGCAAAAAAAACTTTTCATAAAAAATTTTTTTTTTAGATGTCACTTGCACTATCAAAGAAATTTTGTAATCTCAAAAAATAAAATGGCTAATTTTTTAAAATTCTCGTGAATAAATATTTTCACAAAAATTTTTTTTTTAAATGTCACTTGCACTGTGAATGAAATTTTGTAATTTAAAAAAATTAAAAAAGCTACGTTTTTTTTATTCTCGCGAATAAACGGCGGGCCATGGGAAATTGGCGGTCAACATTACATCAAGAGCCAAAAGCATTGATAGCAGTTCAACATCGACGAGACTAAAGCGAGATGTATAAAAGGGGATTTCGCACTCAATGGATCGACTGAAAACATCGAGATTTGAATGAAGAAGAAATGAAACTTTCTTTAAGGGGGAGTGCATGAGGTAAGTCTGAGTGAGTGGGGGGGGGGAGAGATTGCAGTTTTGACAGGGACAGAAGCACTCGCAGAGGTCAGGGTTTACTGAGAGAACTTTTACTTATCAGTCAGGAAGGGGAGGGATATCCATACGTAGCATTTTGGTATGGATTTCCATATTTGAGGTACATGTATATGTGATGGGTATGGACATCCAGCACATTGTAGTGATGTCACAACACATTTTAATGATGTCACAGCACATTGTAGTGATGTCACAACACATTGTAGTGATGTCACAGCGCATTTTAGTGATGTCACAGCGCATTTTAGTGATGTCACAGCACATTGTAGTGATGTCACAACACATTTAAACCCAGCAATGACTAGTTCTACCTGCAGACAAGGGATCATACAATGCAGGATTCTGGGATAAAAATTGCTCACTTGCATAAATTTTTTAATGTACTCGGTCTCCTAGACAGTGGGGTTCAACCGTGGTTGGTGAGGGAATACTCTGTACGAAACCTTAACAGGTTACCCTCATTATAAAATAATTCAAAACTTGTTTTCCTAACCAAACACTCGCTAAAAACAAGTCTACATAATATATACCGTCAATCTATCTATTGTCTGTCGCAAAAGCAGATGAACTTCTGGTTTTGGCTGTATGGCAGTTGGACTCGTCGCATTTGTTCAAAGCCTGACGAAATTTTCACGTCCAATAAACTTGCGATCATGTGACAAATCTAGTGTTCCATGATTGTGGCAAGTTTGACATAATTCATGACATCACGCAACACTCGTTATGTCACGTGATCAGAAGCATTTTGGAAATGAAAATGTGATCTTTCGCCAAGGCAAGCGCTGTCATTTGGCCTTGAACGAAAGCGCCAAGCCCTGTATTCAATCACTTTCAGTAAGTACATACTCAGTAACCCAGAATCAGGATACAACTGCTTTCGAAACAGACTTTAATAGACTAGATAAATGGAATCAATACACTGAAGAGGAAACAAAAGGGAGTTTGTCAGCAAACGCCTACGAAGAGCTTAAATGTTAGAGACACCAAACTGAAATGCCGATGGGAGTTTGGAACATGACCTGCTTTATATACTGTAGAACCTCTCTACTAAGGACATCCTCGGGACTGACAAGTACTGTCCTTGATAGAGAGGTGTCCTCATTAGAAAGGTCAAATTGAATAGAGACATTGATTTTGGAACCAAAACTGGTGTCCTTAATAGCGAGGGTGTCCTCATTAGAGAGGTGTCCACTTAGGAAGGTTCCACTGTAATCAGTCTATATTGTTGTAAACAGAGAGTAGCAGTAGAATCATGCATAGCTTGTTTTCAGGGTACATAGTCGCATGTATACTCCATTTCACGAGATAATGGCTGGGCATGCAAAAATCCTAAAAAAATTGGCTGGGAAAAGTTGTCAGTAATTAGCTTCAAATGGCTTCTTCTTGGTCATGCGCTGTCTTATTCTGGCGAAATAAGTATTTTTAGATACTCTCAAGATGAGAGATGCTGTTTAAGACGAAATATGATATTTTCTTCAAATATTGCATTTTTGTATGAAATCACCAAAAATCTGCGTGACATTTACTTGTGAAATAGATTAAAGTATCGCGTGTCTCAGAGAGGTGCACGCTGGGAATGTGACGATATCTCAGGAAGTTATCGCCAAACCTGCCATGTCACCTGGCTGACACACACAGTACGTCTCGTAAAAATGCTGGAAAAATAAAAGGTCTTTATCATGCATGGGTCGATTGAGAAAAAAACACACGATTAGCCAAAGGACATACTTACATGGGTCTTTTAGATTAAAAGAAATGATATAAAAATCAAAGCAGGAAGCAGAACCTATCAGGCCTCAGGTTCCCCTAACTTCTTAATATACCTTCTGTTCCCAACATTTATTCCGTATAACATACAGTCCTCAATGTCCAGTCCGTTTTGAAATGGTCACATTTTGGTTTCTAGCAAAGTAACTTTAGCAAACAGGGTTCGCATTGACAACAACTTATAAAATGCTTGCGGCAAAATGTCAGCCAGAAAATAGTCTTATGGCTATGTTATTGTACATCTATGGCAAAACAGCAAAGGATAAAATGATATCAGAGAAATGAGAAACAGCAGAAAAATTGGTGATCAACACAGAATGATCATTCTTTAGTTAGTAATATTAGTAACATGTTCTAGTCAACCCTTCTGAAATAGTTCTATCAACAGCTCACAGTATAATCCAATTCCTAGAAACAGTCATCTCTGCACAATTCCTCTTTAAGTCCTCCAGAGTTCAACAAATGGAACCAAAAATAATATTGAGAAATCATGTGCTAGCTTTTTTCTGGTACACCATTTACAAAATGGCATTTTAGCATTGCCGAAGAGAGAAACAGGGCCTATTCATTGAAATGAGCACTTGAAAGAAAGGCTGGATAATCTGTGTAGGAACGTGCATTTGAAATAAAGACTGGACTATATAATAATAATAATACGAGTCTTATATAGCGCAGTATCCAACCATTAACTGGCCGCTCAAAGCGCTTGGGGATATCATATTATTACCCCGGTCTCCACAGAAATCAATCAGGGGTTTCAAGGAGCAACCCCAGAAGGTGCTCACTTGAACTCGACCAGTAGGGGAACTAAGCATAAGTATATGTAGAATGTGCACTCCAAATAAATTCACGGGAAAGTGCCCTTTAAAAGATCACTGGACTATCTGTACAGAACCTCAGCGACAAGTATTAGAATGTATAAGATAGAAGCTGAGAGGGGTCATTCTTTGAGGAGAGCTCCTTTTCCCCTTTTATATACCTACCTATATGCAACTAAAATCAAAGCACAATACGGGACGCTATGCGTAAGCAATACATCACGTGTTGAAGCAATGCCTTCTGGGAGATGCCTAGCCGAGAACACGTAACAAGTAGCCTAAAGCCTTCAAAGTGAATAACGAACTCTCTCATTGCACACGTACCTATTATAACGCTTTAACTTCTGAAGTGAATACTTGGATTCCGTGCTACCCTTCGACACCGGCAAGCTCTCCAAATTAGCCATCAAAAGGTTAATCGACGATTTTAACTCCTCTATATACATGCTCTCCATTTCTTTGACGACAAACTTCGGGAATCGCTTGTACTGAAAAACAAATCGTAAAATGAATATCTTTGAAAACGATTGCTTAAAGTTGCCTCCAATGAAATGGGTTTGGTAAAATTCGGGCAATTTTTAGGAATTGGTGCTTTACAACCGTGTTGACATGAACATTTTGACGTTGATGTGTGCATGTGCTACATTTACTTAGAGTGGAAAACCAAGTTTGAGATCTGGTTAGCATGCTTGTGTAATGAACATTGCCAGAGAGAGAGAGTGCTAAAGGGATCCAATCATGAGAAGAAAGACCTTATTTGGATGAACTGAGAGTAGAATGAATCCGGGCTGCTAGATTGGTTCAAGGATCTACCAGTTTGCAGTCGATGCGACGATACGGTTTCATATTACGTGAGCCTGGGGGAGGGATGAGGATGTGTCATGTGACTGCCCCCACACTATTGAAGGACCCAATGTGCTAACATCTCTCAAATTACCACAAAGTTGGAAACAAACCTCATACTCCAAATTATTCTTCAATAAGAAATCATGGTCGTAAATTTCTTGATTTAATCTTGAGATCAGATAGACGTTAACTGATGGTGAAATTTCCCCACATCATAAATTCTAACAGGACTTTTAATTAACGATTACTATCAACTGTGTAATTGAATAATGAGATTTTGACTATTCTACACCGTCAACAGGTTTCTGACACTGAACAGAACACTATCACATATATATCTCTCTATGTCTAAAGCTGCTGGGTTACATAGAGTTTACATCGTCACTTGTCACGATTTACATGTCACCTGTTGGGTTTACATAGAGTTTACATAGTTACGGTCCACGTGTTACTTGTCACGAGCATGTTTGTTATGACTTACGCTTGAAACCATGACATGACTCTTGGGTGAAAACTGACATCATGAATTGTATGTCAACGTCTTTTGGAAATGACTTGTTTGCTTGCAGGCTGGAGTTATCTAGGGTTCACCTTGTCACTTGTCATGATTCACTTGTCACAATTTAACTGACTCAGGCTTGAAAACAAGACGTGAGGGTGAAAAGCGACCTCGTGAATCGTATGTAGCCCGCTCTATGGAAATGACTTGTTCATTCTTCATGTCAGGAATGAAACGTGAACAGTGACACATTATAACTCCATATAATCGCAGCCTATAGTGACACGTTACAAGTGTGACAGTGTGAACTCTATGTAAACCTACAAGTGAACACAAACTATATGTAAACCTCGTCTAACGTGTTATTTATTCCATGGTAGAGTGCCTTGACAATGAGTAACCTACGTGCGGTGCGTCTAAATATCGTCCCTAACCCTCCTGAGTGCATCGACAAAGTGTAATACATGCAATGTCAGAACAAATTAAACTACAAGGTGTTTCAAAAAACATGGCACACTTATCCAAATTTGTAACTGTGCTATGTTTTTAGAAACACCTAGTATATCCTGTATTCTAATGTCTGTTCTAAACATGCAATGAAGGCTTTGGCATGACATTGATAAATTGGTCATGCTGCTTTAAAATGTTAATGCAAACGTTGTGACATGAAATATGTGCGGTTTTATATTTGTGTATTTTCTCCCTGAAACAATCCATTCCCTCCTTCAAGTTTCAACCTCATGCTTAATCAAAACTGAGTAAAAACATGCCATTCAATTAAACAGTATTTCAAAATGCAAAATAGTGTTGGGAGAATCATCAGGGAGGGTAGAACAGTAATTCTAGTCCATTTGAAAATAGAACAATAACTGTAGTTCCTGTCCATTCAAAATGCCCATCTCAGGAAAAAACCTTCAGCTGCACATGAAACCTAAACCTAGAAGGCAACAAAGAGAAAGGCGCTCCATCTTGCTGTGGCAATAGATGGCATTCCATCTTGTCGGGTTAGCTCTGCTACATTATATGGGGAACGAGTGACTGGTTTTTCTTTCCGTGGATGAAAAGAAACAACCCACTTTGGATACTTGAATGATGCTTTCACAACTGGTACTAAATATCCCACAATCTATCCTCGCAAGTATGGCAGACCAGACCACTACAAGATGGAAAACCATCTTTGCCAAAGCAAACATGATAGCCTGTTCTCTAGTTGGAAAGTGACTGAAAGATGAAATTCGTTACTTGCCAATATTCAAAAACAAAAGCGACTGACTATCAACTTTCAGCTGAGCATTAGATTTTGGCTGAGCATTAACACACTGATACAACATTGTTATTTCCTCGATGACAGCTGAACATCCCGAAGCTCAAATATGACAGCTGAACTTCCCCAGCAAAACATATTAGATGCAGAGTTTGTGGCGATTAGTTGAGCATATCTAAGGCACAATGAAATTGACAAGCTCATCAACAACATGACCATTGAAGCGCACAAGATAAGTTGCAATGAAAGGCCCCTTTGTCCAAATGTTCAAATATGATCTCAATCATTTTCATGTGGATTATACTCTAGTTTTACCGATATAAGACCAGTTCTGAAAAAGTAAAGTCAAAGCTAATTATAGTGCACAACTTGTAACATAGCCATGATAACATGATACTTGATTGCGATTGAATCAATTGGCGACAGCTTTCAAATCACGATTATGTCATGGCTTGTCACATGTCACAGGAACAGAAATCGCTCTGCAGGGTGCTTGTTTCAACGGCGATAGACGATCATTGGACCTTCTGACCAACAAACAAAACATATACCACATGACAACTTCTCTTTCACATTAGAATACTACCCGAAAGTTTAATACATCCAGCAACCAGTCAGCGACAGTTCATTTAACATTGAGCGAACAGCCGAGAATCGACGAGAAGAGATTACAAAGTTAATAGAGAAAGATGACAGAACACTGGCAAGTGTACAAATTCCTTCTTTCACCATGCCGATGCTTGAAAATTTAACCGATTCTCAAATCAATTTATTGCAACCTAGCACCCGGGGTGTAAATGACTGGAACCTGCTTCGGAATTGGATTTAACAAGAGGCCCAAGGGCCTGGGCACTCAGCTGAAACACATGGGTCAATGTACACAACATGGCCCCATCAACCTGAAATCTATAATCACATCCAGCAAGTTTAGAAAAAAGTATTTCAAGATGACGTCAAGAGAGACTACCGACATCGCTGATATGCTTCTGCATGATTAAACTGGATAATCCCTAGGAATTGTGGGTAATCTGCTCAAAATAAACTGAAGAAAAATTGTATCTTCGTGAAATTTACAAGCAAATCGGCATGGTCGAACTAAAACCATGATCTCGGAACAAATCGCCCAGATCACTACACGATGAAAAGAAAAGTTACGACTATGAAATATACGTGTATTTCACGATATGAAAGCCAACATTTGGTCAATATAAATAACGGACTTAAGACTGAAACGAATGCTTACATCTCGTTTTACTAAATTTGGGTACTGTTGATACTGAAAAATAGCAAATATGCAGTGGACATTTATTCACAGACGTTCTTACCAGACGACACTGATATCCCATAATATGCAGCCGTGTGATTTCAGACGTACGGTTTCACTGCAGTGAGAGTCTGGGGACACATGCAACAACGACCACAATGATGCATTTTAGAAGATGACCTTCACCCTTTTCAACTTTTGTTGCAGACCACCGTCCTTGCAATTTTTATTGCAGGTATCTTTTTCAGTGTGATCGAACAGCTGCAGTTGTTGAAGTAAACTGAAGTCTTGTCTGCTGGATACTTATCATATTGCGAGGCTCAAATCAGCAAACCATTACAGGGACGGCTAGAATGTCCCAGAAGTGTTAACCTGTGTACCCAGACTCCTCGAACAGCGACCCCGCATCTGTCAATACTGCCACAAGTGCAGTGGATTGAGGACTGAAAGCAGCCACTGGTGATGGTCAAGTCAAATCACAAAACAACAAACCGAACCAAATATGTTTTGTGAAAGAAAGAAAACAAGATTTATGAAAGATGAACAAATGGAAGATGAAAACAAGTTCATGTCAGGAGAATCTGAATGCGTATAAATTTTCAACTCATTCAACGGCAAACTTGAGCAGACGTCATCAGCTTGCAACATTTCCTCCAAAATTTAGGAACAGGCGGGAAAATGAGGTTCAGCGAATGATTCTGGCCAACAATGCTGGGGTTGAATGGGTTTGAAAGTTCTGTGTCTGTGTGGAAGAAAATGTAGCTGGAGACAGAAATATATTTTGAATTTCTTTAAATAAAGAACTGGTGATTTTAATTGTCTGAGACAGATATGCAGAAACAAAGAAATAGCTTGTATAAAAGATTATCAAATTTTCTGAGAAAAGCTGTTGCGGAAAAGAGATATTGTATGAAATTGAAATGTATTTTTGTGATATTAGAAAGGAATTTTTGCAATTAAAGAGTATTTTGTATAAATTCGTAAGTTTAGGTTACCTCTTCCTCGGTAACAAAACTAGAATAACGGATCTAGAAATAAATGGGAGGCCGACAAATTAAATGGGATAATGCAGGAATAAATATTACACTAGGGGATGGAAACACTGACTTTGAATAGACCTGAATCAAAAAATTTTCAGCGCTATCTGCAAACGAGCGATGCTGTGATCAGCACGCCGAATTATGGTCAATTATTATCTAAATGATTAAGTTTTTATATTACACATCAGGCCAAAGAAAACGTCTACTGTGTCTGGTTTCAGTCAACTGAAAAAAACTGAATGAAATTTTCCACAAATTCAGATATATCTCAAATCAATATTTCTGGAAAAAAATAGAATTATATACATGTATTCATGTCTTAGATATAATCCGAACCTCTCTTAACACTTTCTTTAACAATGAGTTCCCTAATGAGTTTGATGTGGCTACTGATAAAACCCAAGAGCGAAATCAGCGAAAGAAATGAAATCATTGACATTTTCGATGATTTCAATTCATTTCGTTTCATTCTTGGTTTATCAGTAACAGTTTCATGTTGGCAACCTCCAGCAGGAAGTTTGATGTTAACTTCGATATTTTTGCTTTCTGCAATGAAAACTGTAATTTGCATTGTTGGGGAAAATGGCACATATTCAACAGATTGGACATGTAACTCTTTCACAAGTGCTCTCAACATTAGGTTGGGTCAAAAATCGTTTTGAAAATAATTCAGGTGAGGAGTACTTACTCGTGTCATTTCATCACAGGCTGCGAGCCGTCCATCAAGCTCTCGTCTCACCTGTGCCGCCTGCTCATCTGCATTGTCAAGCTGTAAAACAGAGGAAATATCGAGATGAAGAACAAGATTCTACAATGTGTCACAACCACTGTCCCTGGACTAGCTATGACAGGTCAGGTACTTCTCCCCCCCCCTCCTCCCATCCTTGTCAGCGTCAAGCTGATTGCTGGAACTTGGTGCAAACTAAAAATTGCAGGAATGTGCTGATTATTTTTCATATCGTCCTGGCCAAAGGTACTAAGCTGAACCTGGGAACGTGATCAGATCACATTTACCAATATTGTGTTGCACAACACTAAATTATCCTTTTGGTAGGCCTAACCAATGCCATTTAAAGTGGTCAACTATGAAGCCGGCTGCCCAGGCTGTGTAACATTACTATTTGTGACCCGTTCTAGCAAAACAAGTCGCATGTCGCATATAAGATGAGCCTAGATGACACCAGGAGATAATAGAAGTAATTGATGTCGTCAGATTTCACAAAAGGCAGACAGTAGTGAAATGAACAAACAGTCCATCTCAACCTGCCAAGCTCAGAGCGACATGCGACTGGTTTGCTGGAACGGGTCTCATTTGTGATCACACAGTTACACTTTAGTCACAAGAGAAGCTCAGCGAAGTACCATCACCCAGCTCTATCTCAGTCTAAGCAACTAGGGTGCCCTTCTTTTTCAAGAACTGGATCTGCCTCTGTCATTCTGTGACACATTCATTTTGAGATGACCCCTCTCACTTATGTCGCTCCGCATGGCAAACTTAGTATGCTGAATGTAGCTTTGCTCAATTCATTGACTAAATGACTCAATCAATAGGTTCATGGTTCCATTAAGCGACTATCCCACCACAACAAACCACGCTATATATGCTATATAGCCATGCCTTGAGTGCAGTCGGTTGGCTTTTAGAGCCATCCATCTCTGCAATGACAAAACCGTATTGACGAATCCGACTCAACAGTGACAATCCCTTGTTGCACTATTGGAATCTACATGTACCCTATTAGCTAAAGGCAGTTGGCAGCAGCCATGTAGTGGCTTATACAGTACATGAACACAACGTATAATAGGGTTAGCATTTGACATTGCAATCGTGAAGTACAGTAGAACATCTGCATTAAGGACACCCTCGGGACTGACAAGTGCTGTCCTTAATAACAAGGTGTCCTGATTAGAGAGGTCAAATTGAATGAAAACAACCAATTTGGGACCAAATCTAGTGTCCTTAATAGATAGCTGTCCACTAAGGGAGGTTCCACTGTAGGGGGAACAGCGACATCGAGAATCGTATGTGTGGCACTCTTACGGAAATGGCTTGTTTTATTCATTGGGTTACAAATGACAAATATGTGAAAAGTGACATATTTCATCAGAAAATGTGAACTTAAACCCGCCCTTACACAACATCTTTATCAATGAGAATGCTACTCAGGTCCGTGACCCCTCACCCCAGGCTCTGAGAGGGAATAAGTCACCAGACTATCACCACATGTCACCAATGCTATTAGCGTTACAAACATGGCCCAGTTTGTCAAGCAACCAATGAAAAGGGGCCTCAGTAGCAGACAATATAGCCATCTCGGAGCACCCCGCTATTTATACCAGGCCGAACAGATCAATACATACCATTCAGGGGTTGCCACGGCAACGCTTCTGAATTATTTATAAAAGGAAAACCTGGAGGGAAATTCCAGGCGTTGGAACGAAGTAAAAATATGATGATAATCATTCATGAGATTTCTCATCATTATAATCGTTAATTGAACAATCAGGTGACACAATTTTTTAAACGGAGACAGCAGCTTTTTTTCTCCAATAAATCGACTTATCAATGGACACTGAAAGAATAGTAGTGCAGTGGCCTGTCCCAATCACGAGCTACTGAGCACACCATGGAGAATCAGCACCACATTTCTCGAGGGCATCACAAGTCAGGGCTAGGTCTCTCGGCAATCATTTTGATACCCTCCTCAATTTTGCAAAATATAATCAAAACTGCAGTAAAGATAATTTGGATCTATCGCAGCATCCTGAAAAAGATAACGTTTCCTATCACCAGGAGTGCCAGCCTGTTTGAAACCTAAGTCACCCCATACCTGAGTCAGTCCCAGGTCTCTCGGCAATCACCTTGATACCCTCCTCAATTTTGCAATTACAAAACAATGGAAAAGATTCTTATCTAGTCTATTCCTGAAATAATCGGATCAGATCAGGCATATATTGAGTGTATTTCTGGAAATTACTGCCGATACCCTCGAGAGAGTCGACTCACTCATTAAATTCCACTGCTTAGCGATGCTGACGTCAATCACAGCTATATTAGATCGGTGGAATCCGTTGCGAGTCACAACGACTCGGCAATATTCAGTGCACAGATTGATAAACGAGACGAGGGGTGAAGATCGCTATACTGGGTTCTGTATTTTTCTGTGCACTGATTGACAAACATGTCCAGGGGTGCTCATGCCATACTGGACCATGTAATATTCAGTTGTTGACAAATGCAACAAGGGGTTCAGACAAGCGCTATACCGAATTCCATAATATTCTCTGGCACACAACGCTTACAGGTGTCGCAACACTTGTATGAAAGTGTCAAGTAATCAGAAGAGCCTCTCAAAGCAGTGCATTTCACTGCTTCAACTCAGGGTTTTGTTCATGACATTGGCGTGAAAAGTCCTCAATCTAAGGATGACGCCTGTAAGCGACTATCGTTTCATTCACGATCGTAAAAAGACAGACCAGAAAGAAAAGACAGAAATGCCACGACAGGTTGTCCTTGGTTCAAAAATACAGACTTCCATGGCAACGCTAAAGTAATAAAGTTGCACTAAGCCCACGCATGACCAGCAGGGAAACGTCTTTCGTTCTAAACAAAGTGGCCATGTGGGCACGGGTGACAGCATTACTCAGAACAGCATTGACTGCGTCGTCTCCAAAACATTATTTTCCTACAGATCGAGTTTCTAATACAAAACTAAGATAAATCCTTACATAAATCAAGTATACAGTATCTAACCTCTCTATTAAGGACACCCTCGGGACTGACAAGTGCTGTCCCTAATTGAGAGGTGTCCCGTTTAGAGATGTCAAATTGAATTCCCTACCACACTGCTATGTAACATGCCATATTTCAACAACGCTGACATTTTCCTTCATCAACGCACTAAAATTGGCTCGATTTCACCGCAACTGAGTTTTACCATGCAGACTTGGATGGAAGTCAGCAACCTATTGACCCCAAAGACGCCAAAGAAAAAACACCGTCGATCAATCGTTTACATGTATACATGACATAACGCAATTCCCAAAGTCCTCGGATTTCTTTAGCTTTAAATTTTGATGGGCATCCAAGTCATGAGTTACCAATACCAGCAGTTAACTAAAGGGAGTATTCATCTGGCATATATCTGCAGATCTGCACTCGGCAGTACTGGCAAACTCACTTGATCACAGTTTTGGACTTTTTTCAACATGCACAGCACAGGTTCTTTTCTTTGCGACGCAAACATTTGAAAGCCATTTCGCTAGTCGTTTGGATTCAACAACAAAAGCAGGCTATTTTAGCATCACATGACATAGCTCAATACGCATTGTTCCATTTGTACACTAGGGATCAATAGTGTCAGAACTGCCCCAATGCGCTAACACTAGCTACACATAAGCTAATCCGCTAGCATGGCTATTGAGACAGAAATAGCATCCATGTACAGTATGCTATTGCCAACAGAAAATAGTGTTTTTCAATACAATGCTATGATAATCGTAGGCGTAGCCAGAGGGGGTCTGGTCTGGAAGGGGGTGCAATGCCCGCCCCCTTTGTCTAAAAAACAGAATTTGGCCAGGAAAAGCTCTTGAGTGAAAAATTCATTTTCAGGCATGACCTGAATCCTGGTGCAAAACCGCCTTGCGACGCCAGCAGAAAGTAGCATTATTGTGATGCTAGATGTGGCGGCACATGGTGACAGGCAGGTACATTATCCAACTGGCCATCCAAGTTGTCCCTTTAAGGTTGGGAGTGGACTTTTTGGGGATGAGATGAAGGGTCTAGTACCTGTCCAGCATCACCTCAAGACAGGCCTCTTTTTCAATGTACAGTAGAACCTCCCTTAGCAGACACCTCTCTACTAAAGACACCCTCTCTATTAAGGATACTAGTTTCGGTCCCAAATAGGTCATTTACATTCATTTTGACCTCTCTAATCAGGACACCTCTCTATTAAGGACAGCACTTGTCAGTCTCGAGGGTGTCCTTAATAGAGAGGTTCCACTGTATATCAACCCCCCAAACCATTGAATATTTTTTTCCCCAAACTGACAATTCTCTGTGGCTACCGAACGATAGTCGCATATGCAATCCCCATTGGTTAATCAATACAACCAATCGCCATCCATCATGTAATCAACAAGCGCTGACCTTTTTCTGAGATGGCGGTGTTCGTATCTTGGCGGCAAAGACAGGGCAAGCCAGACGCGGGAACATCTGCCAAGTCTCACAAGATTGCGGTGACGGTGATATATTTTTAATCTTCGACATGTTTATACATGGTAAAACGGAAGTTATTGGGATATTGATCGGTGTTTTCCCAGGGTTGTACTATTTCCTGGGAAATTCTAACACTTTCCTGATATGATATCATTACATATCAACAAAGCAAGACAAACTCTTAAAAAATATTGTATTATTCCTTTCATGTGTCAAAAGTATCAAAACAAAACACAGTTTGAAAATAAGGACGTTGTATTTTATAGCACAATGCAGAAAAGCGATTTTAGTCGCTGCAATCTACAACAGAGCCATGATAACATGAGAAGTGATTGCAACCAATCGGTGGCCACATTTCTACCACAATCGTCACGTTCTCATTGGTCTCATTGGTTGCAAGTCGCAACGACAGCCCCCCCCCCCCCCCCCCCCCGCTGACCCCCGAGAAACATTCATATCATACACACCAACAGAGATGACACCAATCAACCAATACCATCATGCAAAGATTTGGACATGTTATCGCCGCACTTTCTAAAGAAGAGCGTCTTTCTCTATATGGAATTCTACTGGGAGTGGGAGACCATCCATCTTGGTCGTGTATTGACCAGAACACTCGAAGAATCTCGCAGAATGACTGACCACTTCGAATAAGGTTAGAGTTGATCAATAAAGCCTCTGTTGAGGTATGCAGATACTGTGTAAGACTGGTAGGACAACATATTGCTATGTTAGTCACAGATGTTGATTTCCCAGAATATGATTGGTAATTCTTGACCATTGTTTTCAATTTTCACTGTGAGTGTTCCTTGAATTATTCACCAATTGTTTTAATGTACTAACTTAATTGTTCTTAGCATCATTATCACCAACCAACCAGCAGATCAGCCAAGGCAACAGTAACCTGCAGCATCAGCCATGTCAGCAAACCACCAGCAGATCAGCCAAGGCAACAGTAACCTGCAGCATCAGCCATGTCAGCAAACCACCAGCAGATCAGCCAAGGCAACAGTAACCTGCAGCATCAGTCATGTCAGCAAACCACCAGCAGATCAGCCAAGGCAACAGTAACCTGCAGCATCAGCCATGTCAGCAAACCACCAGCAGATCAGCCAAGTCAACAGTAACCTGCAGCATCAGCCATGTCAGCAAACCACCAGCAGATCAGCCAAGGCAACAGTAACCTGCAGCATCAGTCATGTCAGCAAACCACCAGCAGATCAGCCAAGGCAACAGTAACCTGCAGCATCAGCCATGTCAGCAAACCACCAGCAGATCAGCCAAGGCAACAGTAACCTGCAGCATCAGTCATGTCAGCAAACCACCAGCAGATCAGCCAAGGCAACAGTAACCTGCAGCATCAGCCATGTCAGCAAACCACCAGCAGAGAGAAGCCTACAACATCAGCCCGCCAACAGGCCGAGCGGTGTGTGACTGTGATGGCCATCAGAAAAGGATTGAAACATTACGAGCGGAGTGGAAAAGACTAACTTCTAACACATCTCATCATCAATGTTTAGATACATAGTACCCCCAGGTTTATGGCACGGCTTAACCCGCCTGCCATGAGGGAATTCCTTTATGGCCCAGTGGTTGGTGCGTTGGCCCCAGAGTGGAAGTTAAGCAACGTTGAGCGCGGTCATCCATTGTAATAAGATCTACGGCCCACAACGGCGGTATCTCCCCCTTAACCCCTAATCAAGTCCTGTACAATTTGTGAACACTCTTATTTCTGATACAAGCACTTCATACCTGCTAACTAGCTGTATTGGTGTATTGATTTAGCAAAACAATAAATTAATGTTATCATATTGATCAATGAAAATATTACCTCAAAATGCGGAGCTATGAAAAAACGACTGGCATCAATGCGTTCAACTTTCACCATCATAATGGGTGACTTATGGTTTGCCCGCCCCGAAGCCTCCACTCATCAATAATGGATTTATTGCTAGTCCTCGATGTGGATAAGACATAGCGTATGTAGTGCTGCTAGTACATCAATCACAAGATCGATTTGTTACACGACAAACTCTACGGTGGATTTATACTGCAAACTCCTATTTTTGGGACTGCATGGGTTTGGGTATCAAGACTCCCAAATGTTACACAAATGAAAGACTTTTGTAGCAGTGACCAGTGATAATTATCGCATTAGACATTCACCCGTTTGGCGGGGCCATCACACTATGTAACAGGTAGTCAATCATCCCGGCAACAAATATTAAACTCTACGATTACCAGTTATCCGCACACAAGTGATCTTTGTATCCCTTATCAGTATCACAATGATAGTTGTTGCAGGTCGCAGCCATAAGTCTCGAATGTGACGAGACAAACATGCGTCATTTGTGGCATCAGCGAATTAGTTCTGAGATGGTCCCTAATAGATTCCGACAAGGATAGTATGTGCATTTCATCACCTGGCTAAACATACCCAATTCTGTTCTTTATCATTTCAGATGAATGTCTGAGTGACCATAGTGTCACAGCCGATATTGAGGGGGGTTGTTGGGATGCCAAAATAACCTAAAAATTGGCTGAGATTTTTGAGAAAATGTTCACGATGTTGGCCTTTGGAGCGGTGACAGACTGGTGTGTTGTGGGGAATCAGTGTCTGGTACTGTTCTGTTCCGTGCCAGTGCATAATTTGGACATAATGCGGCTTCAATTATACAACTTTACTTTACACATGACTCAATACGTCACTTTTCATCCTTGGGCTACAGTTTGTGACAAGTGACCCGTGAACATGAAATGACACATTGTGAATCCTATAGAAACCTGGCCTCAGAGTAAGCAAACACTTTCGAAATGAACAGGCAGACAATATGTCATTCATATAGAGACCTTGTCATGCCAATTTCTTAAATGGAAACCCTGCAAAACAATGGATGAAATGGATTGGGACATCTTTGTATGTTTAGGAAGTGTCTTACCTGACAAGCGTTATACAAGATCTGATGCTCATATTTCTTAACCGCGAGAATATTCTGAAACATTTCATACAGCTGTTCCTTACTGAGGATGAGTTCTGACGCAGCCGTTGATATCCTCTGTGGCTGCTTTCGAGGGTCTTCCTCTCCCCGATAAATCTGGTCGAATTTAGCCATCCAAGAACTAAGAACTGTCTCCTTACTAAGACCGTCTATTTCTGGTAAATTACGGACCCGTTTTTCGATATTATTTTTGAACACTTCCCGAAAGTCATTGGCAGAGCATCCCCCGCTGCGAACCATGTTTGCTACACGGTCACTTTTCAGAAAGACTTCATAGTAACTTTGAACCGCATTTGTAAATGCTTCATCCGCCACGATGGTAGTCTCTCCGTTTAAGAATGCATGGAATCTGTCTTTGATGGTTTGAAGTTGTTGCTTGTTGACTTTGGTCTGCCTGCGGGCCATGTCAGTTGGCTGTTTGGCGTTGAAGGGGTATGCAACACACCTCATCACGAATACGTACAGTTGCAGTTTCTGTTTCCTCTCCTCCTCTTCCTTCTCGAGACGTTCTAGATCTTCTTTTTCCTTGTCGCTGATGAGGGAGGGGCTGGGACTGGCTGGCCGCACACTGCTAGGCCTCGAGTGCATCCCTCCACCCCCACTGACACTAAGGTTGTCACCACTAGCTGACAGACTCCTCTGGTCCGTGCTGGGGAGGCTGAGAACATCCGAGTTCTCATCCTCAATGGTTTCATTTTCCGACTCCTCCTCACTAGAAGACGGACCCAACATCTTGTCAGGATAGTGGAGTAATCCACGAGCTAGAAAACAGCACCAATCGGCCGGTAAAGCGGTGGTAATCACACAGTGTAGACACAGGTATTCAGCATGTATGTATGCACCTTCATCATAACCATTCCTCTGCCAGGAAAATATTATTACTGTCAATACGCATGCGTAAATAAATTGTCAAATTTCGATTGACCGTGCCAGACTAAGTCTTAATTGAACAAAGTATGAACTGAGCAAGTTTGGTGGAAATCTTTGGCCCAGACACTTAGATTGCAGCAATTAAAATGTGTCGATTTCAGTCAAGTGGAACCAGGAAGTGAATGGGTTTGTTTTGGTAATTTTCGCGGGAGTGACGTCAAACGCACCTGCATAGATCAGGACTCCGTTGATTACAGAATTTGGGAACCCCGTAGGAGTATTTCAATGGCCGCCATTATGGATGTCTGAGATTCGCGGTAGAGAGAAATACAAACTATTTTGGACGTAATTTTTCCTAGTTCCAGATAGTGTCTCCCAACAATATTTGTGTGCCGAGGACTTTGTGTAGTTGGCTAAACGTACCACCGATTTAAATTTCTGTTCTCCCCCTGGGATAGCGGATAAGTACCCAGTGTTTTTGACGACCACTTCGGAGATAGAAATCCCTGTACATTGGACTACACAAGTGTAGGCTGGGTGCAGACCAAAACAAACACATCGGAATCGGTACGTAAAGTCGTATATTACACCTTTATCTTTAGATTTTCCTCAATAAAAATAGTAACCGAGTGGTCTTTATGATATTTCCTATTCATAAATCTTTGTTTTGTTACGTGGAGATGTTTTTGTGAGGTTTTGTGTGGTGTGTTTTGAACGTACATCGATCGTTTCAAGAGGTGCCGACGCCGCCGACATTTTGGAACTGTCAAATTTGTTCGAGACCGACCACCTAATAAATACACTTGGCACCCCAAGATCGTTGATAAAGGTCTGTGATATTGTTTTATATGTGTATAAGATTAAATCTCCTATGCGTTAAAGCTGTTTTTTTTCATATTCGAAGATGTTTTTGGGGTGAACTTTTGTAAACAAAGCGGAATTTTGGAGCCAGTAAAAATGTTTAGCAGATTCAAGATGGCCGACTAGGCTACATTGATTTTGTTGTTCAGCAAGTTGGTGCCTGTGTTTGGCCTTGAAAATGCCTATTATATGATAAAGACTGTGATATTTGGTTGACTGATCTAATTTTTGGTGATATTTTATGATACTAGGTGTGGAACCCATTACCGTTATTGCACTCATTTGCCAATCAATGCCGGCATATCATTATCAAGTCCTACTAGTACTACTACTACTACATCTACATGTACCCGATTAATGAATATTTTCAGTTGGTTTGAGGAGGTGCAGACGTTATCAGGCAAGATTAGAAGTCCATAGAAATCTTTGGCTGACTGGACGCGGCTCGTAAACATCACATGGGTTCTCAGGGAATGGTTTCCTGACAAAATTGCCAGTATCCCAAGTAGCCAGATATGAAATTTACACGAGACAGTGACTATTTTTTTGCCGAGATGCGAAGGCCCAGGGGTGGCACTGTATTGTGTGGAATCTCTGCTCCAAATTTAAAGAATTCTCGCTGTCATCAAGGAATCAGACTCGAAATAAATGAGGGCAAACTGTCTGTTAGCGTTGAATCCAAACTGAGGATATTGGTACAATGTTCGAGGTTTGAATGTTAGTGTCTGGCAAAAGGGCTTCCCAATTCTTGAGAATGATGTTGTAACCCTTTTGTCTCGCATCTCCCTGATGTCAGTTTCACAATTGTGTTGGCTCAGTTTGGCTTGGAATCCAAACCAACCTGTGGTGTTGGCAAGGATTGAGTTGGGACGTTCTTCTCTTAACCCTCCTTGGGTATTGTACCCAACTATAGGTAATGATGACTTGGCTATTCACGCTGTATTGCATTCTTCTCCACCTCAACGACATTACATTAATAACAAAGTTTGTGAAGTGCTGTAAAGCCTAGTGAAGAAAAACGACGTCTGTGCTAAACTAAATGAGCTCTCTTTTTGCGTCAGACATTGGCTGTAAGATTTTCGCCATGGCTAAGTTGGTCTACCATTACCAATTAGTCATTATTGGCTACAAAGTTCTCAAGTTGATTTACAAAACCGCTGAGTACCATGAGTTCAGAATGAGATATATTTTAAAAAAAATCAAATGCCAAAAGTTGGTGACAAGGCGAAATTAATCTTCAGCACAGTCCATTGAGTTTTTTAGCAATGAGTTACTGATTTTGGTGTTTAGGTGTAAGTTAGTACTATGTGCAATCTGAAAAGTGTACATGATGAGACTGGTTGTAATACTTTAATATTCCACATAGTTGTCACGACTGGGTCATAACATGTGCATGTATGCTTTGTGTTGCTTTATACCATGTCATCACAAAGAGCTACAATAGCTGTGACACACAACCCCCTGACTCCCTCAGTTGAATCCCGCACATTGGGCGATCGCTGTGTCCTCTGAACGGTTACCATGGAGACTGTGATATATTCAATATGAGCTGGTTTCGCTGTGCTCTATATGATGGTGTGTCTGTCAATAGTCCGGATGATATTGCGATATGAACCTTTCTTTGTCGAGTGATATCATGGATGACTGGTGCACTTGACTACTGGTGTTCTGAATCAATGGAAACACGTAAGCGCCTCTGACAGAATTTTGAAAATGGCCGGGTATTTTCTCCTTTTGAAGGAAATGTCTTAATGAGCGGGAGCATTTTCGGCCAAAAAGGACATGAAGTGGTGTAATGAAGTCTGAATTGAAAAATCAACACCATTTTATCAAGAGGCTGGTAGGTCTACCAGTGCACTACATGTAAAACCCTTCCGTCACCAATCCTGTATAAATCAAATTTTTCTCATCTCATGTCTAGTAGGCTAATATTAATAATTGAGAGTGTTTACAGTGTATTATTTACATTCCTCCCTGTGTTTACAATTCCCCAATATTATGGCTTTGGCTGAAAATAATGTGTTTGTCGCAAGCCCATTGATCGGCATAATTGGTGCCCAACCCACTGTGACCTAATTGACCAGACCTCTCCACCACAGGAAGTTGCTTATATTGTTTGTCAATTGGTAAACAATAGCTCAATAGACAATCAATGGACTTAGTAGGTGATCCCACAACTTGAGCGATTGCTCGAATGTGATTTGTGATTCCCACCTTCAATGAAAATCAATGGTCCCTTACTGACTACATTACTGTGAGTGTCACACTCACTTGGTCTTGCAATTGATATTACTTTTACTAGGAGAAGCACGATTTTACTAGGAGAAGCACGATTCTTGTTAAAAGTCTACAATGCCACCATATTCATGCAACTCTAGCACTCACTGCATCACAGGCTACTACATCCATCCTGAGTGTCCAGCATTGTACCCTTCGTCATTTGCCTCTCGCTCTAGTCTAATACTCTGGGTGCCAATTCAATCAGTTTTTTGGGACGCATTGCTAGTTACATTCGACTCATGTGTCCGAAGGAACTGCCTTGACCCAGTTAGTTCAATGCTGATAATATTTAAAATTTATTTCAGGTGCACATACTACTTTCTTCTACAGCAGAGATCTTGTGATCTTCTAAACCCAAGTCAAGTTGACACACGTTTAAAGCCATCTTTGTAATGTAATCATGTCTGTTTTTCTGATGTTTTCCCTCCCTTGTCTCTTCAGATTCCGGTCCTCTAATTCCATAGTGCGATGACTCCCTTGCCGGGGGTGATCTGCGCTAAGGTTACCCCCTATGCTGCTCTTCACTGGAGAAACGCTCGACCGACAAGATGAGCATAATACTCCATGTTGGCTCTGAGAAGTTCAGCACGCACCCGATGCCTGCTGGAACAGTGTAAGTACAGTCTTCTTCTCCAGATGGCCACAACCTGAGGCCTGAGCATTTCTGACCGATTCCAAAGTTATAAGCAAAGTTGGACAAATACTAAAGAGACTTGCCAAGAAAGAGTCTTAGGCTGACTTGGCTTTGAACCAGGGGCCTCTTGATAGCTGAGAGTCTGGGCCACTAGCGGCTATCGGCAGTTGTTTGACTTTTGACTTTTGAGCTAGTAACTTTGCCACGTTTCATAAGGACATAATGCAGGCGAGAGTAGACTAGCTGAATCATTACAATCAAAAGTTTACGACAGGAATAGAAAGTTATGGTGAGCCATTTGGTTCTTCAATTGTTTAACAGATGGCACCATTGTAATTATGTAGTTATTGCCTGAGAAATCAGATGGAAGCACTGCATAAGTGTTCAGTTCCCCAAACCTACAACAGATGGAAGCATGGGTGACCTTGCACGTTCACTGCTCAAAGTGAATAAATTTGCATTGGCAACTGAACCAGGACAAAAGTCAGGACTCTTTCCAGATTTAGAGATATAGTCCTGGCACTTGATTGAGATTGGAAAGTCCTGGCACTAGAGTACAGTAGGAGTAGGAAAGCCCTGGCCAGGAGAGTAAAGTAGGAGAACTTGGAAAGCCGTGGAACTGGAGGGGAGGACTTAGACTTTGAAAAAGTTGATGTTATTAATTATTTTCTGTTTTCTGTTTATCTTTTCAGTGTGGATCAACCTGAATCCCCCAAGGTGCTACCTGAGGAGACCCGCTCTCATCAACCTCAACAGACCTACCCTGGTTGCTATGGACTACCATACCAGGTGCGTAAACATGTCAGTGCATATGCCCAGTTATGGCGCGAAGAAAATGACACAAAGTCTGATATATGTAATATTGGGTATGTGGGAAGACTGTTATTTTTGAAGGCATATGATGTAATAGAAAATAGGAGTAAAAAAAGGTTTTGAAATGGGCGATCGCGTGTCTCTCGTCAGTTTTCAATATCAACTCGGATGGGTGTTTTTGTTGTGAAAATGGGTTTTCTATCATTAGTACAGCCAGGGACCCCCCTGCTAAATGCGTATCCTCCCCTCGTATGCTTTGACTTGTTGCCTCTGATGTTCTTGGGCAGAGTGTCTTACTGTAACTGCCTTATATTTGCAATTTGCAGAAATTTCTGAAAAAAATTCATTTTGGGGATTACAACGTTTTCCCAGTTGTGCACAGAAAGTTGTCACTATCGAAGTGACAAGCTCATTATCACTATGAAGTAACGTTGTATGCCATTACTGTATTAACTCTTACATGTAACAGCGCTGACACCTCTCCAGGTGCTAATTATCTTGTACATTGGATAACAAGTGCATCGGTGATCTTGACTGGGTTGTATTCAGTGCATAACGTTTCCCTGCGCTGGTTTCTTCTAATGTTCTTTTTGACGCTGGGTACATTTTAATGCAGCCTGTGGGATTTTAGTTTTGACATGGATTTTTCTGTGTGATACCCTTCATTACGACAGTCAGAAACTGACTTCGATATCGTGAGATTATGGGCAAAAATATAAGAGTGGCTTCCTCAGTTTACTTTCGGCAAAGGAACAATGAAGTCTGTGGAAGTAACTCGGAAAGCAGTGAAACTAGTAGTAGGACTTCTGAAGTCAGTAGTGACACTGAAGTCAGTAGCGACACTGAAGTCAGTAGCGACACTGAAGTCAGTAGCGACACTGAAGTCAGTAGCGACACTGAAGTCAGTAGTGACACTGAAGTCAGTAGCGACACTGAAATCAGTGACAGTAATACTGAAATCAGTGACACTGACAGTGATAGTGTAAGTATGACCTAGAAGTCGAAGAGTCAGTTAGGCTGAAAATCAGTGGTGGATATCTTATCACCTGTGGAGACATTTTCGCAAACATATCGTCAACATATCGTCAACATATCGATTGCTTCTTTTTCTTCAGGACCATAATTATGGCGCACCTCCGCCACCAACCCCACCACAGTCGCCACCGCCAACCCAAGCAGTCGCACGTGTGCCAACGCCGACTCTAAACCACATCAATGGATCCGTGCTCGATGTGGAAGATGGCGAACCTGAGGTCGGGAAGGAGAAAGCGCTCGAGTCGATAACGGATACGATAAATGAGGTTCTGAACTCGGTGAATATTGTCGAGCCGTCTGAGCCGGCCGTGAGTCACACGATCGAGGAAATCAGCGCCGATGACGATAGCGTCACGCGATGTATCTGTGAATATTCTCATGATGATGGTTATATGATTTGTTGTGATAAATGCAGGTGAGTGGTAAACAACACTGTTGTCAAAGTTCTTATTCTGGGCCGTAGCTAGAGGGCGCAACTTTCACTGAAAAACATGTTATTTTCTCCAGATTTTCTGCCCGTTGCCCTGTTCGCTGGTATTGTAGAACTTCAAACCAGTTCTGGCCTTGGTATATAACCGTTGCTTGACAGTTTAACTGAAGGCTTCAACCAATCAACAAGAATCAGAGTCCAGGCCTTCGTGGTATGGGACCTCAATTTTCCTGTGCGACAAGAAATCTATGTTTTGCGTACTTTTATGGGTGGTGCACCTGGTTTTTGGCGAATCTGGTTTTTGGCGAATGAAACCAAAACTTAGATCCCTGACCAAATCTTACAGTTTGGACAAAATAAAGAGAGTTCTTTCAATTCTTGTTTCAGTGTGTGGCAACATATTGACTGTATGGGCATTGATAGGAATGCCATCCCTGATACGTACTACTGTGAAAGATGTGAACCCAGGCCCGTGGATGCCGACAAGGCTAGGGATATACAGTCACGGAAAAGAGAATTCTTGTCGGGTAAGTTACAGAAGTTATTGCAGGATCTGGATATCTGAAAAGCTGGAAACTTCTAGAAAAAAACCCTGAGAAACGTGTGGTTCAGGTGTCATGTGTTGTAGTGCGGTGGGCACCCCCTGTAGTCTATGACTAATCCTGGTGCCAGGAAAGAACTTGGGGTAGTTCTGGCCCTGGGCAGTTCACATTGAATTTGCCTCTTTTCAAAGGAGTGCTAGTAAGCAATCCAGTGCACGATAGATTTATAGCCCATGTCAATTTCACCAACAAAAGGTACTGTATTGTATTGGACCGCTGACTGTTAACTATTGAAGTCCCTTATTATCAAAATAGTCTCAAATTAATCAATCAGTCAATTAAAATTGCAACTTACAATTGTTTTTTCCCCCAGACACAAGTAGCAGTAGCGAGACGGAGATCGTGACTCGATACTTGGACACGTCTTCTGGTCTGAACATCATCAAGAAAAACGGCAAGAAGTTCCGTAAGAAGAGGAAGGAGAAGGAGAATGATAAGCTGCCAAAGGATGATGGGGAGTCGGTTAGTGAGCTCCCCCAGGTCATCATCAAACCATTACTTGGACAGAAGAAGAAGAAGTACAAGAAGTTCAAGAAGAATAAACTCAAGAATGAGAATGGCGTCAGCTTGGATAAGTTGGAGAAGGTTAAGAAGAAATTGTTAAAGGTATGTATCTGAGTATTAAGGAATGGGATCATTTCCTTCCGACCTAGGGGGGGCACTATGGCCATTACATCTTTGATTACGTAGGAGGGGAATTAGGTGCCATATTGGCCTCCTTCCGTCTTCGGTGGAGGTTTCCGTCATCACATAGCACTGTTGGAAGAGGGAAAACAAGCTCAGGTGTTATGGTGTTAAAAGAGTTTATAACAAAGTCTTCACCTAAGCTGGTTCTTCCACACATTTCCTCGAATTTTCACATTGTTTTATATTTCCAGAAGCAGAAAGAGAACGAACAGCACATTAAGAAGTTAAAGGGGTCAAAACTCAAAGCCAAGAAACTGAAGGTTAGTGGCACATCTTTTTGGCCTTATTTACTACTATAAAAGAATCTAGTGCTGAAAATTTTTCAGACATGGATGTTCTCAACTGCACACCACTCTTGACACTCTCTTGACAGTGCGATCACTTCAGATCTGATTGTATTATAACACCTTCTGAAGCCTTTGAAAATAATTGATTTTGATAAATTTTCAGATTTCTCGTTTGAATGATTATCAGCCGTCTGCCAATCTGGTGGCGACACCTTTGAACCACAATGAGGATGCCAACCCGGCATGGGACCGCATGGACACCGACGCGTGTAAATATGTGGAGGCGTTGACCAACATGTATACGGCAGACATCATGGAGGTCATCGCCAGTCGGAAGGTCAATGGGACACATGTAAGTCGAGAGATGAATTCTGGAAGTCCTTGGCCCGATTTGTAATAGAAGAACTGAAGACGTTTGATCCTGGTGGTCCTTGGTGTTGCATCCAATGACTTTTTGGCAAATAGCAAATGTTACTTAAAATCTAAGCTCATCTAGACTGGAAATTAATATGCTGCATGACCTTGGTTGACTAGATCAGGACTGCTGTATTAAGGCTTCAAATGGCGTCCAAATCCAACATTACGTTGATCTTGATCTTGATTTCTCTTCCAGCCTGATTCTGTCGAATTCCGACAGCAGAAAGACCAGCTGCTGTCTCGGCTTGGTTACGTTACACAGGTGCGCTCCGCAACGAGTATTTATAGGAAGGGTCTGAAGGCGGCTGAAGACTTGACCCTCAACCAAGCGGTCGTCGAATACAGAGGCATGTTCATGCTGAGACAACAGTTCGATAAGGAGAAGTTTTTCTGGCAAAAGTGAGTGATTTGTCTATGTCCTCCCAGCTCCCCAATAATACCTTGTGCACTTATCTCTGTTTTAAAATTCGGAACAGATACAAGCGAAGTGACATACAGCTCTAGGTTGTAAGGTGGTGCCCTAAATCCACTGAGTGACTCAGTGACTCATTTGGTTTAATGAGAGAGTGTCACTGAACTTGAGAATGTTGATTTGACTGATGTGTTCTCTTTTGCAGGGGCATGCCTTTTGTATTGTTCTACGGCAAATTGGATGGACTCGACATCTGTGTTGATGCCAGCACATTTGGAAATGAAGCCCGGTTTGTGCGGAGATCCTGTACTCCTAATGCTGAGGTAAGAAAATGGAGAAAAAAGAATTTGAAATTTCAACACCCAGGTTGTAGGGATTGGTGAGGATTGTCTTTCTACAGGAGTTCTCATCAGGATTTGGGTTGGACTCCTTGTCGAGTCATGAAAAACACAATGAACCAAGTGAAATGTGCCTCCACCAATTGCTATGTGTGAATTTGCCTTTAATCATCCTAATTTTACCATTTTCAGGTGCGCCACTTTTTAGAGAACGGCAAACTCCATTTGCTCATCTTCTCGCTGAAGGAGATCACCAAAGGTGCTGAAATAACCATTCCGTTTGATTTCAACTATCAGGAGTGGTAAGTTGGAAATGTTTTCTTTGAAAGATGACCATGCTTATTGTGCGCATTATTACCATGCTGTGGGTTGTGAAATCATCATCATCAACATTTATTCCATGAAATGGAAAAGTCAGTTTGTACCTACATTTTGTCTTCTTTTGATTCCAGTAACTACAACGTTGAGTGTGCTTGCTCAAGAAACAACTGTCCTGTTCACAAATTCTTCAAGAAGTTAGAGTCTAAGAAAGAGAACAACAAACTGAATAATGTCATTGTAAAGTAAGTATGACGGTAAAAGGTCTATGATTGCGGGTGCCTTGATCCAATGCCTTGAACCAAGTGAAGGAAGGTTCAAAGTCTGCTTGGTCAAAACCCTAACCCATAATGTTGGATGAGCTGCACTAAAATATGAGGAGTCTTATCATAATAAAAGGAGTCATTCTCCAGGAACTTGATCAAATTTTCGGAAGAGAAATTCTTTAAAACTGTCCTGTTGATCTTCAGGCCATTGAAGAAAAAGAAATCCAAATCGTTAGACCACATTGTTTCTGATCGCAGTGAAGCATCTTGTCAGAGTAACATCCATGTCGCGAGTGAAGAGAGCAGTGCTGCGGGTCCAGCACATCTTGGGAAGAGGAAGAGAGTGACGCCGCTGCAGCAGTCAACCAACACAAATAACATCAATACTGTAGAGGAAGTAGCACAAACGACACCAAAACAGGTACGTCTGCTCACATTTTTTTTCCTCGTTTTAATAGTTTGCTCCATGTGATATCTCATTTTCACATTTTCGCTTGCATTTTCACCGAAACCTACCTCAAATGAATCTTGACATCTTGTCCCACCGTTTGATTCCATTAAAAAAATGATTTCGTCCACAACTGCTCCAGAAAAAGGCAAGACGTTACATCATGTGTACATGGGTTTGGCTCCACTGCACAAATGACTTGGCATAGCCTCAAAAGCGTCTGTTGAAATATGTTGTTATGGCTTGCCGTGTCTGGCATGTGTAGTCTCTGTTGGGAACATATCCTGCCAGAAATATCCAACACCAAACTTGGCATCAAGTTACTAAAGATGAATTCTTTCCTCAGCAGCCACCACCACCACCGCCAGCCCCACCACCACCGAATCACGATGAGAATTCCAACATTGAGATCGAGGTGGATGGTCCATCTGCCTCCCCTGAAGCTGAAGTTGATCATGAGGGTGACCACGAGGCTGATCATGAAGCCCATCCGTCTGAGGATGAGGGGACCAGCCATGATAGTAAGAAGAAGGTAAGATATGTATTATGCTGCCTAGTTTTGAGACATCTTGGTTTGGCCTCCATTTTAGGTGCACCCTCGCTGTGTTTGGTGAGGTAACTGATGTTTCTCAAACGGAAGAGATATATCTGTTATGGAATACAGATGTTAACGTTATTCGAATCGTTGTTTCAGACGCGAGAGGAGCGTAAAATGGAAGCCATAATGAAAGCATTTGAGAAATTGGAGAAGCGTGAAGAGCGAAGAAAAGAGGCCCTGGCTCGGCTCGACCATGGACAAGTCAGGAAGGATGGCAAAAGGGGCGACGACTCTGATGATGATGACTGCAAGGAAGACGTTAAGATGGTCGCTCCGAAAAGCGGCAAGGAACATAAGGAAAAAGTCGCTGAGGAGGTCAAGGTGAAGGTCGAGAGAGAAGAGGTGAAGGAGTCGCCGGTCAAGGTCAAGATTGAAGAGCCGCCACCGCCTCCACCAGAGGTCAAGGTCAAAGAGGAGGTGGAGAGGCCCAGGTTGGAGAAGCCGAAGCACAAGGGGAAGAAGGGCAAGAAGAGTACCCTGACGCCGGCCAGACGGTATGTTTTAGGAACGGTTGCTCAATCTGCATTAGCCAAACTAGGCGTTATTTCCTTCAGTAAATTTCATTGACAACAATGGTTTGTTTGCTGATGTTTTGAATTGCTGCGATATATTTCTCAATTGTGTTGAAACATCTTCTGTTCTTTTGCATCGCAGGCGAAGCCGTGTGAGCAGCCTCTGTTCCTCCGTCTCGGAGAACGTGGTCTCACCGGATGAGTCGAGTAACTCAACAATCACCAGTACTCCATGTACCCCACTGCCATCAGATCCAACAATCAACCCATTTGGCCAAGCTTTCAAGTTCCCAAAGACAAAAAAGGTAAGCTTTCCTCTTTCTAGATTAAAGCTTGAAAATAATGGTTTTCGATTGTGTCTTGTCAGGGCTGAGTTTTGCATCTGGATAACAACTATGTCTTATTATTCCAGCATCTTATGAACGAGTGGCTGACAGAGAAGGGCCAGGATGTGAACAAACCTCTCAGCATAAAAACAGATCTTGAAGTGCCAAAAGACGAGACGATGTTTGTGAAGTATTTACCGAGTCCTCACAGTAATCTCAGTCACATGCGACGAAACAGTACGAACACCACCCCGGTGGCCTCGGCGACCGTCACCACCAAGACGAGCTCGCTGGGCCAGAGTATGGGGTCGGCGAAGAAACGCTGGCTGCGGCAGGCCATGTTTGAGACGGATTCAGATACGTCATCTTCGATTCCTAATGGTGGAAGTCTGAGCCCGAATTGCACCATCCCGAGTCCATCACAGTCGCCTGTCATTGGTAAGTCGATCATCGATGGCTTTCCTTTACGTGTTTGCAAAATGGTTGCAAGGAAATTATATCCTGGCTCCAAATAGATGTTGAGGGCTGAGCATCAACTGGGACATTTCTATGAGTACTGTAGTGTAAGCAATATTGGGCGACTTGTTAGTAAAGTTGGGGATAGCCAGAGGCCTAGGGGGAAACCTATGCTTTTGGAGTTGCCCTCTATCATATGAATAAATGCGCCAACCAGCATCCTAGAATCGAACTCACGACCACAGAGATGACAGGTGCCGTTGTTGAATTTGAATCGCTTGGGCCACTCAGTCATGGCGTTGTTTTCACCAGAGCATCAAATCTTACTTTCAGACTTTGTAACTCCGCTAAAGAAGCGTCGCCTGGCGTGGCGCGAGTCGCAAGATGGCGCGTTCCCTCCAACTCCGTCCACCCCGTCGTCAGATTTCGCGCCTCCGCTCGACACGCCGTCATCCATTATCAATCGATCAATGAGCCTTGATGAATCTAAGCTTCGCAATGGGTTCAGCAGAGTCGCCTTTTCACCTATGACTCCAGTCACACCTGGCGTCAATCTGTTCGAAGTAAGTACCAACCAGAGCAAAGGCTTTAATTGTGACCTTATAGAAATTACCAGATGTTTCAAATGTTTCATATGTTTCAAATCCAATGCCAGACAGCAGTGCAAACACCAACGCACATCCTACAGGACTGTCCCCTGTACCAGGATTTACGAGATAGATTCTGGCCTAAAGACACGAAGGTCGAAGAAAAGCTGTGGGGAACACAGCCGGACCTTCGGGCGACAAGCCGCTTCATCTCCGCCACAGGACTGAGGTTATAGTTTTTACTTAGGCAGGTTGAACGCTGAAGAAGAAGAAGAAGAAGAACCTTATAGAAATACATTTCACAATTTACAGTACAACTTCGCTATTGCGGACACCCATGGGACTGGGCCAAGGTGTCCGCAATAGAGAGGTGTCCGCCCTAGAGAGGTTATGCCAAATCGTACGAGAGGTGGATTTGAAGTTCCCGCCTTGCAGGTCTTGGTTTTCTCTGTGTCGACATCTAGCGTAGAAACTTTAAACCTGTTGGCTAATCGGTATTTGCTTGTGATGTTGCGTTGAATGACGTGAGCTACTTTGGAACTCAGAGCGTGAATAATCTCTCTAGTAAAAGGTGCCCCTTGTATTGCAAAATCTCCTCGAAATGTCA
Source organism: Lineus longissimus (assembly GCF_910592395.1). Classification (NCBI taxonomy): domain Eukaryota; kingdom Metazoa; phylum Nemertea; class Pilidiophora; order Heteronemertea; family Lineidae; genus Lineus; species Lineus longissimus. The sequence goes on along the minus strand of NC_088314.1, from coordinate 19,588,477 downwards.
TAATGTGTGAAAAAACACCATAATTTCTGTCCATCAGCACCTTTGATTAATAATTAATTTTTTCTTATTTCTCTACTAACGCATATTCGCTGCAACACTGACAAAACCGCGTGGATTTATGAGTGTCCGTTTACACAATACATGCAATAGGCCTATGTGATTAGTTGAAAAGATGTGTAAACAAATGCCGCGGCTTAATTAGGATACAAAAACACAATGCCATGGGGTAATTACGTTGATTAATTACGCAAATATCACACCTGTCGGGCCTACTTGACTCTCCAAGCGCACGCGGGAAACCATTGTTTTTGCCTACTGTCCGTAATTGGGAGGGAATTGGACCAAAAATTGGCTATCGCCCTGTCCGCAATTCGGAATAGAGAGGTGTCCGCCGTACAGAGGTTTTTGTTATTGGAAATGACTTAGAAAAAAAAAAAGACTGGCCGGACGTGTCCGTAATGTAGAGGTGTCCGCCTGGCAGAGGTGTCCGCTGAGGGAGGTTCTACTGTAGTTTGTTACACAAAGGACTTGCAGCTATAGGTGGCACAGGGCTGCCCTCTCAATATTTCAGTATTTAGTCCTGAAATTTGTCAAAATTTGTAAAGCAGTACTGAAAGTCAGCGAAATCTATTTCAATAATCCATTTGGAGTACTGAAGGTCACTTGCGACCTCAACTTCGTCATTTTCTGCTTTGTAATCCTGATGTCTCTCCGGTTTTGTTTCAGAAAATTGGTGCATTATCAAGTAACACGGATATGCCGGGTTATAATAAACAGGAATCGATGGAGAGTGACGTTTCAGAATCTTTATTGAGCCCACATCGGGAGAGGCGACTTACGGGAGAAAGTGACTCTGATAGCTTGTTGCAGCCGGATGTTATGCCGCAAGATTCTGTTAATAGTTGTGTGAATTCGGCGTCGTGTGCGGGATTGGACAATATGGCGAGTGACGTGGCAATGGCTGAGGCAGAGCCAAGCCCGTCGGGCAGTGTAGATACAGTGACGATGAGAGTAAACGATGTGTTAGTTAGTAATTTATCGATGACGGGATGTGCAAATATGGAGGCAGAGAAAGAGAAGATGGAGGAATGTGATACCAGCGGAGGATTGGAGGATAGTGCGTTGAAGCGGAGGAGCTTGGAGGTGGTTGCGGAGTCACAGGGTGCTGAAGTCGATACAGACAATTCTAGAGTTGAAGCCAGTGGCTCTTCCAAACATTTGAATAATGATTTTCCTTCAGTGGTGGATTCGACGCCAAGCGAGCCTAGCGTACAAAATGTGCTTGTTGATTCTCAAGGGGAGCTTTCGAATTGTGATGCGGACACTAAGTGTGAGAGCTCGGTTGAACCGATGGAAGTTTGCAGTGCTAGTGTTTCCTTGGTGACCAATAGCGATGAGAAAATCAGTGGGAATGCTGATTCGACCGACAATCGGGTTGGTTTGTCTCGACCTGAACGGGTGGCGACGTCAGAACAGACTGTTTCTTGTAGCAATGGTGGGTCAAACAAGAATAGTTCTGAGAGTGTTGGAGGGATGGATTCGACGGAGCCGACACCTGGTGTGTCTGGTGTGATTACCAGGAAGAAAGAGGACGATAGTGTTTCGAGCAGTGGCTCAACTCTTGAGGAGGGGGAGATCTGTGACAGTGACGAAGAACACCATAATGAGGTGATAGTGAGTGATTCATCGCAGGTACCGGAATCGCAAGGCTTCGAGTATGAAGTGAGTGAATCTGATGCTCGTGACGTCAGAACGGACAATGTCGTGGACACGTCCACACACCAGGACACTGCCAGTACGACCAATCCTGATCAATCGCAACAGGATCAGCCGAATCATTCTCTCCAAGCTGATTCGACGTCGGGGATACCTGATCATAAAGACAATGATGCCACGAATAACATCACGTCGAGTACGGTATCTGATTCTGACGGAGCGGTAGAACTCAATTCTCAAGTATCGACCACGGATAATATGGACAATTCAGTGGTTGACACTGCCAGCTCGTCGCAAATGGCGTCGAGCTCGACCTGTTTCATTTCATCATCCCATGCGTCATCGTTGTCTACGACGACGATGAGTGCGGATAGTTCGCCGAGTAATAGCAACATTGGTTCATCGTATTCACCTCTGGCCGGGTCGCAACTCACAACGAGACCAACAGGTGTCGCCTCATCTACTCATTCTCCGATACGGTCGATGTTTGATCAGCCGTCGTCGACGTCGGGGCCTTCACCACCTGGCAGTGCATCTGCAGCATCTCATAGTCCGATTCAGCAACAGAAAAAAAAGGTAAGATGGTTTTTGCATCCTCTTGGTCAGATATCCAGACAGTTGATCTTCTTCTTCTTGGTATAATCCTTGCTCTAAACGGTGGATGCTTTATAGCAGGATGTGTTTATCATTGTGTAAAGTCATATCATGGTAACATAAACCAGAGGGGTGCAAGTTTCTTCCCGGACTGTTTTGAATCATACAGCAGCGTTTGTATTGGGACGACACCTGCGCAAAATTTACTTCCAAGAATCGATGGTTTCCTTCTTCCCAAGAAAATCCTAAAGTTTTCTTTCATATTTTTCAGGTGTCTTTATTGGAATATCGTAAACGCATGAAGGAGAAGAGTACTGGTAGCTCATGCAATAGCGCCAGCTCGACACCTACCAAGACTCCGACGTCAATCTCGTTTGGCTCACCAAGGGTCACCACACCCACGGTCAGCCTGGCCCCACTCCCCCTCTTTGAGTCGTCCAGTCCTGGCGACGTGGAGCGGTCACCATTTAGAGGTAGGCAACGTTTATTTCTGTTTCTGTGTGTCGGATTCTTCATCTGGGTTCGAAATTCGATGTAGCTGGATGGTCAGTCCGTTTTGGGTAACCAAGTTGGTTACCTAGAAAGTTCATCCCAGAGCTTTGTGGTCAGGGTGGTGTCCTTTGGCCAGTATTCCTCTGTATTCTTCATCATGGAGTGGGTCTGAGGTATGTGATCTGGAGTCTGGTCTCCAGCTGCACATTCACATTCAGCTGATTCTCACAAGCCTATTGAGTGTTCTGTGTGAGTGTTTCAGATATCATGCTGTATTTCATCAGTGATTTCCTGATGCTGGTCTAATACCCTGTCGAGGTGCTCCATACTTCCTGGAACACTTCTGTGTAAACAGCCCTTGCTGAAAGGGCTACCAATCTAGGAAACCTGGACAGACCCTGAATGTTTTGGTTTGTCAGACCAACAGATTAGGTCATTTATCTTACGGTAGATGGCAGCACAAGTTGCTCAGAAATGGCTATTCTCTGTCGTCCACTTGCCGAGACAGCCAAATCCAGTGTATGCCCATCCCCTGGTTTACTGTGTCTTCATCATTTTCGTATCAATCAAGAAATTGAGTGTCAGATTCTAGTCTGTTCTGTCTGTTGTGAGCAAATGTGTTTGGCATTTTTGACCTGGTGTTGTGTTCACCGGATGTTTGTTACACATTTAGAGAAGAAAAAATGAATTCTCCAAATTTTTTGTTGACATTTGTGATGAAAGTTGACTAGGAAAGCAAAATATAAGTCTCTTTAAAAAAAATTTTTTTTTCAATAAAAACTTTTTTTTTTTTTTTAAATTTTTTTTTGCCCCCCCAAAATGTATGCACAAGAGGTACACTGAAAAAAAATTATGGTGGAAAATTGCCAAATTTACTAATTTCATATTTTTGCCTATTGATTGCTTATGGTACTTAGGTGTTTAGTTTTAGATTCTGACCTCGTGGTGTCTGTATTATAAATCTCTCTCAGTATCGGCCAGCCGGGATTACGCTGGTGCCTCCCGGCTGTCTCCGTGTCTTTACCGCCTTTACCGTCAATCAGGTAATCCCGCGAGACGTTTTGCTAATCAATAAAGTGGACCAGAATCGCCGCGCTCGGAACATGATTGAAATGTCAACAGTTACCGTGGCGATGAATTATTTCCGTCCAATTGCCCCAGCGCGGCATGTCATCTGTCGCTTTTCTCATCTCGTATTTCATAATATGAGAGTTATAGTCGTGCCATATGACTTACTTCTGCTGCTATCACCAGTATCAGTGTTCCGAGGCTTAAATGTAGTTACTGATGTTTTATAGCAGATGGCAGCACCCTCAAATTGTGGCTTTTGCGGTTGTCTACTGGATTTGCTTTACTTCGCTTATCAGTTTTGTGGGATTTCCCTTTCAGTTTGCTGTGTCTGTATTTTCAAACTTCTATTTCCAATGATTTCGAGAGTATTTTGGTATAATAAGGTTCCACACTTTTGACTTTTTGCTGGCTATGTGTTTGGTAAAAAATGTGATTGCATGGTCCAACTAAAAACTTTAAAAAAAAGGTTTTGGCCCCAAGCTGCTGTGGTCTGCAGCCTGGCTCTCCTATGCCAGCTTGGCGGTTTCCTGGTGCCCCGGTTAGAAAACCCTGCACTACAATGCACTACTTGCATATCTGTCAGACTCACAGTGACAGTGCCACTTGATTTTAATACTTATGTGAAGAAAAAAAAATTGAAAATTTGTTCAATTTTTTTTCTGTCATCAGCTGTCATTCTCCGTGAGGAGTTTGAGGACTATCAACAACCACGCCAAAGTTATTGTGGGCTGCAAGCAAATCTGGCCTGGCTCCAGTCAAGGTGTTGAATCTAACTTGACATTACTCGGAAACCAGTCGGAAAGCGCTAAAGTAACACTATTTCCGACCCAGACGTCTGTTGGCGTCTGATGCTCTTTCGACCGGAAGTGCTTCACGCCATCGAAGTGTTGCTTGAAGATGGAGTCTGGTGCGTAAACACCAGCATTATGTACTGAAAAGTCACTGGTATTTTGCGCACGGTTTAAATTTGTTATGATAACGTAAAGAGAGAGATACTGACAGGAGTTATTGGTTGTCTCATGAAGCACCATGAGGGTGGGGTTGAAATCTCGGCCAACACTAAGGCATCTCGCCAAGGACGCGAGGTTTTGGGTGAAATGACAGAGCAGAAAATTTCTTCGAAAAAGAACGCTTTGTTAGCTCACCGTATAGTTACCGCGCCACAAATTCAGCAAGCAAGTCTGAATTTTGAGAACTCTGTATGGTGCTGCCATCTATGTTGTACAATTTGCCGACTATTGCCCCAGGACCAGATCAACGCTGTCAAGTCGTTATAATCTATTTCTGTCCGTTACGACCCTGTGGCATGTGCGTGTCATTTTCACAATGTCCATGATGACACCATGGTATGCTGCAATCAAACACCTACATTTAATCAATGCAGCAAAACTGTGCTGTCAATGCATTTCTCGTTAACGTTGATTATGTGCGTCCATTAAGGAACGGTGGCGCCCACGCGAAATTCAGATTGCCAATTCTGTCGGTGGTGCTTGCTGGGCAATTAAGCATGGACGGAAGCAATGGGTGGATATCGTTCGTGTCTTGTCAAAAAGTAGGGTACTTTCCGCCGTGTTCTGACCGAGTGACATTTAAAAAATTGGTCTCATTGAGCCCTTGACTTGAGTCGATGTACTAATTCTAAGGCGCGTTGCGATTTGTTTTTGGGTCAAGAACAAAAGTTACTTTCATGGAGATTTGAATTGTTAGGTGAAGCCACCAATACCTCCCAGTTGGCTATCTATTCCTTAAATGTTGAAGTCTGCCGCTTGAACCACCTACGCTGGTTTATCCGTTTACCTAATAAGTGATATTCAAGCCGATTTTATATAGCATTGCTTTTAGTCTGCACTTGGCGTGGACAGTTTTAAACTGGGGGCGTTGGACAGGTCTGTGACCCACTGTTGGTTAGTTTATCATGTCCGGATTGTGAGTGCATTTGAGTGTGGTCAAGCATCGGACAGACTTTTAACCACTTTGCAATAGGACTTTCCTTGATATTGTTGTGTTGGGTATACATATGTATTCAACAGCATCTTTCACAGCAAGGATCTAACGTTATGCATTGCATAAAATAGAGTTTTTGAAATGCTCACGTTTTGGCCACCCGAGCAACTAATATTCAAGAATTTGATGTTAGGCCTGTCATATGGCTGAAATACGTACTGGCATGTGGTCAGATATTGGCACAGTCTTGGTGAGGTCTGGCTCCATTCAGACGGCTTGGTCAGCAGCTCTACGCAGAATCAAGCGGCACTTGGCCGTCGATTACCTCTCTCGGCTCGGTAACGGCATGTTGATTCCACTTGTTCGCCACATTGTGTATGACTCACACAAAAGTCTTAAGCCACTTTCGTATGAAAATGTCCCCTCCATCTTCCCCTTACGCTTATCCTGTGCTGGGAACCTGCGAGATATATATAACAGTAGCAGGCTCTTGGCTCCAGTATGACTCAGGAATGATGTGAAAGTGTGTTTTTGTTTTCTTAACCATCGACTGGGCCCTACTCTTCGATTGTTACAGTATTGTCAAGATCGATTAGATATATTGGCCAGTTTCCTCGATGAGCGCGCTCGAGTGATTTCGGTTGAAGAACTTTCCACATCATGTTAATACTTACCCAGAAATAACTGACCGTCACTTGTCCCATATTCAGCCCTGGCCAAAAGTACACCAGGGTTGTACACTTACAGCATGGCTCGGTGCCAGAAAGTGGCAAGCGTTTTAACTCTTTCATTGCCACGGCTCCATTTTTGGGTTGAAGCCAAAGCAAAGTTACTTTGCAAATCAGCACAATTAGTGCATAGCCATAGAGGCATGGAAAAACGCTCATCTCACCGGGGAGGAATACTCTCTGGAAAATACTCCTCAATGACAAAGTGCAGAGCATACGTTGAGATGTATCACACAAACTTCTGTATGCTTTGTACGAAATAAACATATCCATGAAATTCGGGCCATCAAGAGTATACCAAAGTACTTATCAGGCCCCGAATTATGTCTTTCAGACCCAGCAGATGCCAAATGGAGCCAGCCAACCTCAGTGGAGCGTGTACGAGAGCAGAGCCTGGCGGAGAGGTTGAAGCGCGAATTTGGAGTTGATGCTGACGACGACGATGATGAGAAGAAAAGTGGTAAGTTGGTGAAAGTTTCCTTTCATAATAAATAACCTGTTTTCGGTGACCGCCTTTTTAGGTGAGTGTTCCTCTTGCATTGGGTAATGGCTGCAGTTCATCAGTGGCAGTATACATCTCCCTATACCTGCAGATCTGCTTTGAGCAGCACTGTCTTACTAATCAGACTCTATTCATATACTCCACTCAGTTGATCACCAAGCAGTGCTAAATCGAGCAGCATCTATTTGGAACCTGGATAGAACCCGGTGAATCTATACATAACACTATCTTTAGGCTCAGTGCTCATAAGGATGTATGGGTTCGGATGGTAGGCCAGATGAATACTGCCGCTAATCCACTGCTGATCATGGCAATAGGTTGTGTGGCTGGCAAGGGGATCGCCCATGCTTTTACAGCTTTGCTCAAATGCCATCCTCTGATTTTGACCTTGAGCTGTGCACGCTGCGGTTTGACGATTTCCACAGGCATTGGACTCTACCCAGTCATTTTCCTGTATCAATATTGGTGTGAACAGTTCCATTGCCTGTGCATGTCAGTATGGAAACAGTGCAACAAAGCACAAATATGGTCTTATCGGCACACAGGGGAGCGAGTCCCCTGTTCATTTTCCAATGTGCAGTCAACTTCAACTTTCAAAAGGCAGTCGCTTGGTTCTTTCTAGTGTGTGTTGATTTCATAATCAGGTATGACTGACCCTAGGCTGACTATATGAACTGGCTAATTCATAGGAATGTTTACGTAAACATGATGAACAAAATCGCCCATATTCCCAATTACAATCATAAGTGCTATCGCATTCTGACTCAAACAATGACGCTCATTTCATTGTAAAATTTTACCAGATTCGCAACATCGGGTGATCACGATCGTAGTTCGTTGGGAAAGATGGAAACACCGCGTCACCAGGTCACTTTCCGCGAGACCCAGTTTTCCGGGTAGCTCCGCTTACCGGGAATACCTAGACTTCTAATCACACGCTGTAAATAACGGTCGATTGTTGCCAGCGATGAAATCGTCCTTGATATCGCCACTTAATGTTCCCATCATGGTTTAACCAATAGCGGAAATTTCATTACACAGACGCTGATAGCGTCTTATTGCCGGTTGGCGCTCCGCCGGCTATTTTTGGACGGTGGCTGGCGGCCCGGGGCAAAAAAGCGCCCTGACTGGCGCCATCAAGCTATCAGGTGAACATACATCGTACTACGTCGGTGATTATTTTGATAAAACATTTAGTTGAGCAGTTTGCCAATAATCGCAAGGATACCGCTACGCATGTTAACGACGCTACCGAGATTAGCGTCGGCACTTTACACGATCGTGATTATCACTCTCTAGTGGCCGGTGTCTTCTTTGCCGTCGGCGTCTGATTTTGCGCGTTGATAACCGATGGTGTTGTACCGGCTGCATCGTGATTACCACTTGGCTCCTGTCGTTGACGCTTGACCCAGAGCACGTAGGTGACTTGGTCGTTTAGAAGAACTCATATGAAAATTGTAATCTGGTGTTTTCTTGGAACTATCATTGTAACAGTTGCTAATGTCAGCAAAAATGGTCTAAAGTGAAACTCCACGGTAATGTGGTCCTTGTCCAAGTGCTGAACTTGGCTAATAGGCTAATAAGAATAATGATTTCTTGACATCTTGACTTCTCATGAAAATCAGTTCATTCTGATCAGTCGATCAGTCACCCCTGGATTTTAAGAAATCGGTAGTGCACAGTTGAGAACACGCTTTGTTATAAAGAAAATAGAGCTGTATAATTTTACAATTGGTGATAATTACTGCTTGTACAGTCCTTTTATTGTTTGGCTTTAAGATGGGAGCACATTTCAAACCTCACATTGACAAGGGTGGTTGTGTAATAGTTTTACATGTTCTTGGCGGCAGTTTTCTGATTGATTGAGCTTTGAAGTTGTATTATTAGGATAGAATACTTTGTCATTTGGTTTTAGTGTGGTTTGCAAGACCTTTGCGTGGTTTGCTTTGGGTTGGGTAATAAGTTTTTAGAAGTGTGCTTCATTACCTTTGTAGAAATTTTAACATGTTAATTTTGATTTTAGGTGTTTTGTGAACTTACAGAATATACTGTTTAGATGGACTTGATGACAGCATGAATCCTATGTCAACCCAGATAATGAAATCATCGTTTTGATGAATTGAAGAAAAACTAATTAAGTGGTGTCAATCTACTTCAGTATATTCTGTCTGTTCACAATATGTGAAGGGGACCCAAGCCTGCGTTACCCTTTCCATGCCGTGATTGGATGGGGCAGCGTAGGACGCGGGCCACATTACCACTCGCCCTCACATGACGAGTCTTCATCTCCTTGCTTCTAGAGTGTCAAGCGAGGCGGAGACTCCCGACCACACCCCCACCCCCACCACCACCGAGCAGCCTCAGTAGCCTATCCCGTGGGTCACTCTCAGCAGTGGTGCCACACGGTGTGAAACTGCCGTTAACAGATGGTGAGTTTGCTGTGTTTAACAAGTGTAACATAATTTATTTCAGGCACATTTGCTGTCTTGTGTTGCGTTTCTAAAATCAATCACCGATCTTTCCAATTCTGCACCTTTTACATGTTTTAGTGCCAGATTTCGTCCAAATTGGTGAACGAAATCTGTTTGATTGACTCCTGGTCTTCACACCAGATGGGAGCCCCAAATGAATGGATCGGTCATGCCTGCCATTTTGGGTGTGTACACTTTGGCCGTATTCAGGATAAGAAGGGAAGCATGCTGTTTGACTGGGAGTGGTTAAAAATGGCGGACATGACTGATCAGCTTGTTTTGTCCTGGCATCTGATGAGCAGCCCGGGTACCAATCTAAATGACTGCTATGCTGTGCAGTCAAGTCTGGCATGCCAAATCATTGTTCTGCCCTCCAACATGGCTGACCGTGAAAACACGTCAAAGGTCACACCTTGAAACAGCAGGACCAACTTCCTTGATTAAAAAACTTTGATATTTTGGATTGAGCCCCAAGAGTGTCGAACGTTTGCTGCTCTGTGACACTTTGACCTAGTTGCCTCTTGGTAAACAGAGGTGTCGTTGAGGCTTACCTTCAGCCTACTTCCCTTCCAGCGAGTGGGTAATCGTCCGTTGAGGAGTATCCCCTCGCCTCTGACAGGCTCGAGGAGGGTATCAAATCGCTGGCAACGTTTCCTTGAAGTTGTGTTGTGCATCACAAGCCAACTATACGAAACCTGGCCTATCGGGAGCGAGGGACCCAATCGACCCAGTTCTTAAATATCACGGGGAAGCATCAGAATCATATTGAGGCGTTTTGAGTGGACTTCTAGCTTTGTCTTTCTCATTCGAGTGTTTTCTTGTTCTGGTTGAGTGCCACTCTTACACCCATCGATTATACCCAAAGAACACCAAGCTTGTCCTTTTTCCGCGGACACCTGAGTTTCACCGGATGTTCTCACGCGGTGTGGCCAATATTTTCGTCAGTTGCCAACCTATAACCTAGTTCGTTGTTGATTTATGAAGAGGGCACGTTTGCTGGTGATCTAGTAGCGATGATGGTCATTGGAAACTGTCAAATTGTCTGTTTCCGCTGCTCTTCTTGTGGTCTGGGCAGAACAAGTGGGTTGGAACATTGGTTTGTCTGACACAGATTCAGCGGACATAAGGTCTTTCTTAACTATTTGGCTGATGAATGGTGCATTGGATTGGCTTGGATTGGCTTGACGACCCCTGTTGTCTATTGGAGGGTGGAGCCCTCCGCTGTCCACTCGAGGCCGGTGGAGGGTGTCATCCTGTTTGTCTGACAGGGAGGTAACTCCCCTGAAGGGTGTCAAGACTCGGAATGATCTTTCTGGAGTGTTAAATGTTGCGTCATGCCACTCAAGGTCACATCTCTAGAGAGGCTCAGGTGATAAGTTGTTATCAGGAGCAAGGGACGAGCAACTTGATGTTTCTAGACGTACATCGCTCCCTCAGTCAGGTTGAATCGGGCAAAACCGGAAAGTTATTTTTAGGATGTCTCAAACTGCGCAGTTAGGCCATCTTATGTTTCCGTATCCACTCCAAGTTGTGATGTTGTTTTAGTCGATGGTGCTCGAGGCATTGATCTTGGCAATTGTTTCATGTCAGAAATCCTGTTTTGACATTGGATAGTGGTGGAGAGGGCCAGTCACATTTCTCATTCTCGAGTGCCTCGTCCAAGTGTGTGTTGCTTACAAGTGGGCTAAGAGACCTCAATTTTGGACCGCTTTCCTTCGTTTTCCTCTTGTAAAAAGTTTAAGTCGACAGCAGAAATGGAAATGTCTTTGTCTCAGCTCTCTGTAGGACTTCAACTTTTCAAAAATCGGTCCAAAAATAAGAACTTTAGAGTTCTATTTGTGCTAGTTAAGAAAAGCACCGTACAAATTTCTGAACTTTTTCAACACAAATACAAAGTCTGCTAAAATATTAAAGGGTCAGGTGTTTGATATCGATTGCTCTCAGTAAAGATTAAAAAACCTGTGAGAACTGTCCAGTCTAGCCTGACTTGACTTGACATTACAAGAACTTGAATTTTGCTGTCTCCTTTCCAGAATCACCGAGCACAAGCAATGCTGAGCTCTTGAAGGCCGTCAATCCAGAAATCCTCAAGGCTGTCGCTGCTGTCTTCAAGGGCGCCCAGATCTCAAACAAACCAAGGCCGTCTCTCGGCTTGCCTCCCGGTCCCCAGCCGGTTCCTCCCACGTCGCTGGCCCAGGCGATCGCAGGGGCCAACGGTACCCGGTCACCCGCACAAGCCAAGCTACCATCGCTCATGTCAATGCAGACGTTTACCCAAGGCGCACAGGCTCAACCGCAGTTCAACAACTTCCAAAGTAAGTATAACAGGTTTGATGAAATGATTTTTTGCATGTGTCTTGTAATCGAAAAATGAGCGACGCATTCTGATCCATTGGTATTTGATTATGAAGTTGTATTTTCCATGGAAAGAAACACAGATGAGGTCAGCAGATCAGTTTAAAATTGTCTCTTACTTGAAACTTCTACCTAAACGTTGAATTTCTAGTATGTTCATAAATCTGTCAAAGCTCTCTGTTTTGAGTAGAATTGGGGGCCCAGGTGATCAAACAGAAAATTTGATGGAATTGTTAAATTTGTTTCTTTGCAGCCAACGGAGGCCCAGTTCCTAACCAGCCGTTCCCACAGACACCCCCAATTCACCAGCCACAATCGTTCAACCAGAACCTAGGTCCTTTCTCTGCCGGACCAGCCCAGGCCCCCGGGGCTGCGTCATCATTCTCACCTGCCACTCCACCAGTCAAGTACCCAACCCAGGCACCGTCATTCAACCAGAACCAAGCATTCAACGGACAGCAGAACGCCTCATTTCCGCCAGCTTCGTCTACGACACAACCAGGACAGGACCAAGGATTTCAGGGTCAAACTTTCCAACCTAACTTCCCACAGGGACAGTTTGGGCCGAATAACTTCAACCAGCAGCAGCAGTTCGGGCCAAATTCGGGCCAGTTTGGAGCACCGCCTCAAAATGGACAAATGGTGCCTCCGACAAGTAGTTCTGGCCCGCCGCAGGGCTGGCAGAGTTATAATAACTTTAATAATCAGTCGCAAGTACCACCACCACCACCTCCCCAGAAGAACTCGTCAGGATACACGAAACAAAAATATCGTAAAAATAGCGGTGGGTTTTCGCGTGATCGGTCTCACCACGGTCATCGCGACTGAAGCGTCATTGTAAATATTCTCATTGTACATAATACCAGTTGGTAGATATTTCATCGTCATTGCATTTTGTCATGCAACGGTAAAGAGGAAAAGATTGTATGGTTAAAGGACTGGGTCCTTATTTGATAACTCCCGTCAAGGGCTTGGCTTGGATATGTTGGAAGGGTGAGAAACTATTTCAAGAAAACTGTATGAAATCATAGAAGACCTGAAACATGTGAACTTCTGTGAGGGATTCTGACAGCCTTTTCTGTGGCGTCACTCTGCTTGAAGGTTTTTGGGGGCATACATTACTAAAATGTTCTGATAAGTGTTACTGGTCTTTCGTCTAGCTTCCAGGCAGATAAGTCATGTCGACTAAACGTCGTGCAGAGCCTGGCTGTAAATATGGCCTGGGCAGTTTGTTACACTTGAAAGAAAGCCAACAATTTCATCACTTGACTTTTTAAGTGGGACACGTTTCACCTCTAAAAACTGATCTAAGTCAGTTCTGGAATAGACAGATGATGAAACAGGAATTTTGTTTGTCAAATATGATTTCGAGTTTCACCTATGACGAACTTCCTTCTTTGTTGTACATATAAAGTTTGATAATGTCCCTGGTTGTCGCGATTTCACCAAAGCTTCCATCATGTAGCAAGTTAATTCCTGTAGTAATCATCCTGGATTCTCAGTAACTCTTTCCTCGAGGAAGAGGACCTCTAAAACATAGATAAAACAGAAGAAAAGCTGAGGATCGCATATTGATAAATGGTTCGAGGTTTTGGACGGTTGGCGTTGCTGTTCGTTGACGAGAATGTTTAGTGTTGTACTCATCATTTAGTTGAAATTTACCATTTTTCTACGCATTTGTTCAAGAGATATTCTTTAGTCGAGTTGAATAAGGGTGTCTACCGCGCATGTGTCAGTATGTCATTGGCATCATCATTACTGTAAACATGCTAACTTTGCCACCTCTTGAAATAGCCTCCACTAGACGGATCCAGATATTTAAAGGGGTGGCAAAGTTCTCGCCATGAGCTTGGTTTACCTTGACACCCCAGTTTCCCTAAATAGACCCCTCCAGTTAATGTACTAGGAGAGTCTATTATGGAAATTAGGGTTGTAAAAGTTGGTCTGGCAGTTGGCAAATGGAAATTGAAGCTTCATTTTGAAGTTGTCTTGGGAAGAATGTTTTGCAGACACTAGATAGATTTGGATAAAAAAACATTTTTCTTTGTGTCTTTGATTGGGTAACGTTTCGATCTTAAACAAATTATTCGAGGTGTGTCCAATCCAGATCTATATGCTCAGTAGTGCCGTGCTTTTTGCGACACATGATGTTTTAGATTCATCTTTTGTACAGTGAAGTGTCGCAGTATTGTGAAATAGTTAAAAGACAAATAGCTGGAATAGATTAGTGTACAGACGGTAGTTCGTTTTGTATTAATTGGCATTGTATCATTGAATGCCACTTTCTCTTTTTTGAGTGCGACGTGTCTGTGGAATTCGTTTCAAATCCGGGAGGTCACAGAGTTCAGGAACTCTCCGAATGTTTACATCAGTTGGAAGTAAGTCATGACCCTCTCTATTAAGGACACCCTTGTACTGATAAATGCTGTCCCTAATATGGAAGTGTCTTGATCACTAAGGTCAATTTGCGTAAAAACTACCAATTTGGGACCAGCGTATGTCCCTAGTGGGAGGTTGTCCTGTAAAGAGAGGTTCCACTGTACATGTAATGGATTGAGTCAATTGTAAAAGGTCAGGACAGCACCTAACCAGTTTTACAGTAAGAAAAAAGCAAAACTTAAAGTGAAGCATGGGAGTGCTTTCATTTTGAAGTGTTGTTGAATTCACAGTGTTCCTGAATTCTGAGTGTTCCGGGGCTGATTTTCAGTTGTGCATTGAGCGCTGCATAGATATGATAACTAGCATAGCTAGGCTCATGTGCCAATTGGTCTTAGATTATGCTCGAGTCTTTATTTTTTCATAACCGCTGTAAATACATGACTTACTTATGCTGTACAAAAGCGAGTACTTTTAGAAATAATACATTTTGTGTAAAATAAAACTATTCTTGATAATTCTGTGGTTTATTTTTAATCTGTTGTGTTTTGTGGTAGTATTGTACTTGTTTTGATGTGAAGTTTGCTGCTCAACAGATGTGCTGTCTTCAAAAGATGTGTGTTATGGGATCCTTTCCGTCCCAATTTAGTGCTGAATATCTCCATCTTATAACTGAAGTTACTTCAGAGACAATTCTCCCTTCAAAAGTATCTTCTGAGTGAAGTAAATAGGAAGGACATTTCAGGAAGACGCTCACCCCCGACATCAATCTTCTACTCTCTCCTTGGACATTTTTAACCCCCATAAAATTCATTTCTGGGAAGATTGTCCTAATTTGTGTGTAGACAAAGTTTATGATCCTATGTCCCAAGAGAACTCTACTCCTTTCAATCACTTTCTTCCCATTTTATTGCATGGTCAATCTTTTCATGGATTGACCTGGTGGACAGTCTCTGTCCTGGTTGTGACTTTGTCCTCTACTATGATTTTGGATGAATTGAGTTAAAATCGAAGACATTGGAGACTCTGTTCATAGTTGTCGTTGTTGAGGCGTTTCCAACCATTAGGCCACATCAGGGGTTATGACAGGCTGTTATCAGACTTGCAGTCCAGTTCGTCACCTTCATGGGCGAAAAGATGAGGCCGGTCCACTTTGCCGGAGTGCAGCTGATAGACTGACCCCAGAGTGGGTACCGTCCCGATGGAGCACCCATTGGGCAATGAGGGGAGGGGGAAGGGTTGTAACGTAATTATTCAGGTCAAACACAATAATTCCTCCAAGTTCAGGGAAAATGAAAGCTTCAGGAAGAAGCAGCTGCCGAAGTCTTCCAAGGACATCCACACAGAGGACAACCGTCGAGGACAACTGGACAAAGCAAGCAACCATTGCTTCTGATCTTTGTGTTACCATGCTCTACCAGCTTCTATAAAATCCGCCGTCTCTCGCATCGATCAAGTAACTGATGGACCCTTGAGCTAACCTCGGCCAGTTCCTGGAACAGACCAATAATTAGGCTTCACGAATCCTCGAAATGCGTAGTAAAACTGGTGCCGATAGAAGGACGCGCCTTCCGCAGTCGTCGTTGCAATATGGGTCATTCTCTTCTGGTCTGAGTTTTATTGGTGCCTTTTCGTAATTTGTATATATTCTATCAGTGGTATTCGTGCAGTGTAACAACCATAAAACTTGGTCTATCGGTTATATGATGTCGTCGTCTGGCGTCTGGTCGCCTGGAGACAATTTGGCGGCATTCAGAGACTGATTACGACGCTCCCCATTCACCGCTGGTGTAACGTTTTTGGGGTCTCCATATTTCAGTGTTTCCGTACAATAGACACCTAGACAGGCCATGATCTTTCAAAGGGGAAAAACGGGGCAAACGTGTCAGTCTGTCGTTCAGCGCGCGCCGAAACATTGAGGGAATGGCATGCAGTCTGAAACGAAACACAAAAACGTTACAATGGTGTAGAAGTCTGAAATGTCCTAGGATAGAATGTCCGGGGAACAAAAGATTCTCACTTTTTTCTGTGCTATTGCTATAGTGGCATGGCCTCTATAGAACCCACATTCGAGTTCTTTTCGCCAAACGATTCGAGGAAAAAACACCTTGTGTCAACGTCGGTGAAACCCAGCTAGCTTATTACTGTAGTTCGGCCATACGTTCCTTTCGTTAGGCGGCTGTCCTGAAAACCAGGTCATAAGCGTCACACCTTTTGCCCTTTGCTTTCTGCAATCGGAAATTACTTGTAACTTATCCATACACCAGGGACTTGTCCGGTCAATAAAGCGCCCACACCAACACACACGCCCACACCACGGTCTACTCAAAATAAAAACAGCAGACGTACTCCAGATTGACTCAAATTTGCTAACTTCCAAAAATAATCTCACAAAACCAAAAATACTCCTAGCCGGATTCTTGGTGGTGAATTTCTCTTTAATATTTGCCCTCTTGTTTACGGAAGTGATGTCATAACAGCGCTGACGTCACGAATGGAAGGATGTAAATTTGTCAATGGCGCCTGCTCCAATATTTACCACATTTTGTACTGTTGGTTTCTGGTGGTAAAATATCTGAAAGTATTTCAATTGATCAACCGCCAATGATCAATAGATCAGAACGACTATTTGGTGATCATCAACATTGGCCAAAGCCTTAACTCGCGAAATGAGCCTATAATTCGTCGAAAAAAAGTAGGGGGCATTGTTGTAATTAAAAAAAGGGTTCGTGGAGTAATTTACTAATTGTGGTATTATATTTTTCGTCCCACAGTCGCCAAGCGACAAGACTGTTCCGTGGGAGGAGGTACGTCAAATTGCAAAGACATCAAAATCCGATTTGACACTACGCTAAATATAAAAATCTCTTCCGATTTGATATTTATAACTGCTAATGAAATTATAAATAAGAGGGCACTTCTAACTAATTGGTAAGAATCTGAATATAGGCATACTTATATCGCCGAAGTATTTTAGGTTACGGCTCTAGTGGTTTTTGTCGGAAAATCGTAAAAAACGTGTGTAGCGAAAAGCTGAATGAAGAGAGAATCACCACAATTTTCAATTGAGAAATTCTGTAAAAATAGCTCCAACAGGTTAGAATGGACCCGTGAGATCCGCAGTAGAGATAATCAAGGTTACAAAATGGCTGCCTTGCATGGCAGCCATATTGGACGATCGGCGGCCCTATTTCCGTTGCGTCAGAGGTGAAAATTGCATGGGTGTTTCAGACGTGTTTGGGCGGAATTATTAACACCCAATAGTACGGAGCCAAAAGTTCCCCCAAATACATGATAACCCAAACCGTTGATATTACACATTCAAAATAACAGAATAGACTGCAACCCATGCTGTCGTGATACCGTTTTTGTTTTGAAGTTGAAGTTCCTTAATGTTGAGCCCATTTACCTCTTGAGTTAAAGAATTAGTTTTTAGCCCTAACATACATCATTTGGAAACCTTATGATCCTTTAAATCCCGGATCCGCCCAGGTTTTTTGCACACACAGTAGGCTGCAATACGTGGAAACGAGT